>NW_022990966.1:4258746-4600318 GCF_902827175.1 Gymnodraco acuticeps
CAGAGTAAGGCGATTCTGCTTGTCATCTTTAGCAACAAAAGCTACCAGCAGCTTTTGTGCGGCCAACAAGTGTCTCCGACAAACATATCTCAACTTAAACCGTGGTGGGTTGAGATTTCTCTAAAGGTTCTCCTGGAGGCCCGCGGGGCAGGTTTTCCTGGCAGTATTCGTGGGTATTGTCGTACACGTCTGCATCAGAAAAATGGGGAGTGTTGAAGCTCCTCGCCCCCTTACATTCCTGCGATCATTGGTTGCATTGTTGAAAACCAATACAATTGATTAAATGAGATGTGTTGTAATCATCCTAAGTCTCTGTGGTGGTTGCTAAGAGGGTTAGAAATGGAGAAAAGGTTGCATCCTTTTAAAATAACTTACTCAATAAGGTGCATTTCATCAGTACAATCCCTCATGGTAAATTGCAAGAAGTGTTTTATCAAGCTCTTGGAGGTCTGGAGAAAATGGTGGGGTTATCCCCAGGGTTTGATTCCAACAGTTTGGCTCCTGGTAGTGGGACCTTTTGCCTGGAAGTACATTTAATAAAAGAACAGCTATTGAATGTAAAGTGGGGCGGGGGTTATCGTTGATGTACTTGCAAGGGTTAGCTTCTGGGTGAGGAGAAGAACTAAAGGCCTGGGTTTACTTGAAACAAACTTTTATGAAGTGTTGTCTGACCTCATATAAAGAAGAAATGGTGTTGTGCAGATGAGCTCTTCTTTTAGTGTTCTTTCTGCACATTTCTTTCCTATTTGTGGTAAAGTGGGTATAACCTCACATGATGTAATTGTGTAAGTTGTAAAACAGCAGTTCAAGTTTGGTAGCACGCTAATTATAAACAAGTCATATGTGCATCCTGCTGTGTTGCAATAGGGATATTTGACAAGCTCATCATCTTGTAAATAACTTTTCAGTACATGTATAAAGAGCACATGCTAGCCTTAACAACACCATCAATCTGAATATGGCATGAGCTTCTCTATACCTGTTTCTTCTATCCGTCTCTTTAGCTGCTAGATTCACCAATATTGTCATCAGCTTGACTCAGCAGTGTACAGATGAGTCTATGGCATTAGTGTCTTATCTGAGACATTCTTAATAAAGAAATGAGCTTTTTACACTCAGGAAACTCACATTGGCATCTGACTTTTGGGCGCTGTTACCATTCCCTAACACATCTACCGTCCATTGAGGGTTGACTAATACAGAAGGAGAGCACTGCACCAACATTGTCACTGAAAACACTCATGTTCCAAGAAACAGCTTGTATTCAAAGTGTTTCTGTGTATATTGAAAGTGTCATCAGGTGTGATAGGAAGCGTCGCTCCGGGCTCGTGTTTCTGGCTCTCTCTTAAACACACAGCGGGTGTTGGATTATCTGGGGATCTGCAGAGCAGCGCTGGGCGGCTTTGTGCTGTACAGGAAGTGTGTACAGATATCCTGACGCTTCCCCGTATCCTGGGGGCTGGAAACCACATAAAGGAGAGAAAACAATACTGCCTCTGCCGGAAATCCTGCCATCACACACAGGTGGGGCGACAATGGCTGTCCTCCCTCCCTCTCTGGATCCACCTCATCAATCTAGGCTCTCACTTCTCCTCCTTATCTCTCTTCCATCACACTCTTACCTCCTTTATTTGTTGTAACTCTACGTTCTTTCTCCTGATCTCTTTCTATCTTTTTCACCCTGGCACCATTCCTCCTCTCTCTTTCTTCCTCTCCTATCTCCTTCTTTCTTTTTTATTTCGTAATACAGAAATCGTGTTGGTAACCAAATATTTGGTTAAGGCAAAATATCAAAATATAATTCTGAGTTAAGTTTTGTCGTGCTGAAGAGATATCCCACAAACAGTGGCCTTTTTTGGTCACAGAAAAAAACATATATTATCATTTTTACATATTTGTTATTGTATATGAGTTATTTGTCATCATCCCTTATACCGGGAATCATTTCACAATTTCAATATCAGGTATTATAATCACAATTAGTTATTCTTTCCAAATCATGCAGCTTCTAATTTCTCCTCTCACTTTCAAACGCTCACATCCGTCTCTCTTCTCCTTTACGTTTTGGCCTCAGGTGTGATCAGACTGAATGTGAATCACATTTTAGAGGCTATATGATTCATTAAAAGGGCATGCAATGAACCAAATGAACACAAATGTACACACATTTGCCCTGGTTGGCAATCATTGATTTCACTACAAGTAGCCTTGCAGAGCAATTTTACAAGTGGGTTCCTGTTGGTTCCACACACTTTAACTGGTCAACAGTTAGTAGCAGTAAGGCACGAAGAAATGCAGCAACAAAGACTACAAGCAAGCTAATATTGATGCAAACAGTGCACGATTTGATATATAATTATACTTGAAAATCAGATTTGCAAATGTCTTATGAGGAAGGAAATGCATTCATCAGGTTGGTCAGACCTCAAGAAACCACTGAATGTCTTTTTCGGTACAACTGAGCATGAACAGAACCTAGTTGTTTGACACAGTAGTAGAAATAGTTACAAATAATAATAGTAGAACGATAGTGAATAATAACCAAACTAGAGTTATCATAAGTAGAGATATGCTGTAGTTTTCACTTCTCGTCTTTCTGTTACTCGTCTTGACCTCCTCTGCCTCACCTACCCTTCTCACTTCCTCTCTCAATTTCTTCTCCTCTATCATCATTTTATTCTTCTTTATCTCTTGATTCCCCTTCTCTTATTCTCTCCATTTGTCTCTCCTTACCTTCCCTCTTTCATCCACCTGCCCTCATTTTCTCTTTCCCTACTTGTTATCGCCTCGATCTTACTCACATGTCACCTCCTAGTTTCTAATCTCCTTATCTCCCCTCCTATCCGTGTCTCATCCCTCCTTCCTCTCGGCCTCCTCCTCTCCCTCGCTCGCTGCCTATCTGTTACCGCTTCTCTCTGTGTTGTTGGCTTTGTCTCTATCGTTGTATCCCCCGGCTCTGCCACCAGCCAGTGTCTCTGCTCGGGGGTTGATTGATGGTGGGAAGAAAAGAGAGAGTGTTATTTTGATTCCTCGACCGTCTTATCTGACGCGACGTGTAATTTTCTCCTCAGAAGCAGGAGATTAGTGGAAGGAAATGGCTTCTGCGGAGTTTGAAGTGACAGTGCAGAAGATGTATGTGTTGTTTCTGCTCAGACATCATGTGTAATCATGTTTTATGGTGTGTGTAAATAGATTTCTCACACTGACACTCTTCATATCCTGCTGCCACGTCGAGGCAGTTTCAAATAGATACAAAGAGGAAGAACACCCTGTGGTGGACACAGCGCTGTGGCTTCCACTTTACAAAAGCTACGGACAATTGATTGCTTCCTGGAGACTTTTGTTGCCAAAAAACTCATACATGTCAATAAGGGTAAGTATTCAATTAGATTATAACTGCGTATTAGGTAAGGTATCTGTGTCTTTAACTGAACATATTATTTCCTTATTATCCTTAACCTCACAGAGCTTTTTCACGAGTTGTTAACAGCACAGAGTACTTTTTGTTTGCTTGAAACAACTTGAGATAATCTAAAGATGTACAAATCGGGGAAAGGAATTTGTTTTCAATTATCCATCCCACTTTATTCAGAAGGTTTTGTGTTTCAAGATGAGCGCCATCCTCATTCTTTTTTTGTGTGTTAATGATACAATTAAAAATAGAATACAATTGGTGAAAGGAACACGATTTTCAACTACCTGTCGCACTTATCTTTTATTACAGAATCTTTAGTTTACTTAAAACTTCAAACCATCCTCCAGTCTTTGCTCAGACTCTCCACTTAACAGGACTTGTGTTTTATAACAATGAACCAATCAGTCGTGCTAATTATCATGCCTGTTTCCAAGAAGCAAAGCCGAAAATCACGTCACAACCTTGTAAAATATCTTAAGGAGGAGGTCTGAGTTGGAATGGTTGGACATAACATTTGGTATGATTTATTTGACTCATAAAGCCATGACCTTGACCATAACCAAACGTAACCGCCGTTAACCCTCGAGCTGGCGGATTAGAACAAGTTTCCTGAGTCATTGGTAAGTGTTGTCAGTTTAAAAGGTTTACATTAAGGTATGATAATATGTTGCTCCAGCAGTGTTCAGAAGGAGCTGTTTTGTCCTCTTAGTGTCCGGTTGCTTCAGGCAGCAGCGCCTGGCCTTCGCTGGCATTTCAACCTGACACACACACACTGTGTTTGTCTGGCTGAGGCTGAGAGGTGTGTCTGAGGGAGTTCAACAGGTGACACTGAACCACCGGAGAGAGCGGGCCTATGATGACAATGTGTGTGTGTCCTTGTGAGTGATAATATAGTGCCTGTGCCCGGAGGGTTAAAGTGTGTGTGTGATGCCTGTGATCATGCTTTTGTTGCGCGTGTGTTTGTTCTCTAAATATGCGCGTGCATGTTCCTGGAAAAGCATTCATCGCATGTGTCTGAGTGTTCTTAGTTTGACTGATGACTTGACAGCCGTGTGAGCGACAGCAGCACAGACTCCTGGGAGTGTGCAGGGACGGGGGGGCAGAGGCCTCTGAAAGTCGATCCCATTGTCTCATCTTCAGTCTGCTTTACTGCATTTTCAGTTGTTGTGTAGACCGAGGGTACAGGGCAGGGGGATGGAGGGGTGTATAGTTTAATAAGAGTGTTTTCACAGTTGCTCTCCTGCTCCTGCTGAGGCTGACCGTCGGCCCGGGTCGAAGGTCAGGGACCCCAGATCACAAGGGTTCAAGTTCCTCATTTGTTCTCATATCATCAAAACACAGAGATGTTACATTTAAAGCTCAGTGCATGTGTTCAACCAATACTAGACTCAAACACATGTTTCTTTCTGAATTTTAGTGTTAAAGAATAAACTACTCTTTCAAACATTACGTTTAGCTTAGCGTGAGCGTGATCTTTTCCATCATAAAATAAGATGGTTGGGAAAAGTAATTGGATACTGTACTTGAGGAAAAGTAGAACCACTATGGTCTTAAAACAGTCCATTATAAGTAATAGTCATGCATTCAAAATGTTATTTAAGTAAAAGTACGAAAGTATTATCATCAAAATGAAATTGAAGGACAAAAACTAAAAGTACTCATTCTTCACAATGGCCCATTTCAGTATTATAGAGTATACAAGAATAATCAACCAAATGTACTCAAAGTATCAAAAGTAAAAGTAAATAATATTAAATCCTCCTGTTTTTAATCACTTGTCCAAGCAATTTAAACATCTATTTTGTCAATATGGAGCCAATAATAGAGACATTGTAAAATACATGATGATAATATTATTATTATGACCGTTTCACAAAAACTAAATAATGGTGCCATTTAGGGAAAATGACACCAATTCCTCAGAGTTTTGTGTTTAAGAAATGTGCAAAAAACGTTCTGTTTTAAACAGAATTAAATGACAGATTAAACAACCAGATTGAGCTGGTTGTTAGGTATCTGTGAAGGTAGCTTCCTCCAAAATGCACGCTTACAATCTGGCACCTGGTTGCTATGTTACAAGATGTTGACGCCCAGAAACGTGCTGAGCATAACATCGTGAAAAGAAAAGAGGGCAGGGTGAGGTCCCTGCAGATACAGACACATTATTCTTTAGGAAAATCCTACTCATTGGGCCCTTAAAGTCAACAGTAATAAACCTCAGCTCTTTGATACCAACACCAGACGGGTGTCAGAGCCTCTGACGGGGTGACTGAATGTGTTTAAAATGCAGCGCACCACACACTGCACAACCCTCCATTTCACTGCACTAAACTGCCTTTAAAATGCATTTACACAAATAACCTCACCACATCTTGTGTCTCTTAAGAGCCGACGCTCATTCCAGCTTGATGTATTGATCTAGGCAGTCTTTCTAGAGAAGTCTGTATAATGCAGTAATTACCCTCATGTGGTTATCATTCGGGGTCTAATAAACCAGAGGTTTTTTTATCTGTGTGCCAAGACATGATGTAGTCAGTGAAAAAGAGAGCGACAGGACACAAGACAATGTGGAGACTCTCACGACGGTGGCCTGTCAAATCTGCTTTTTCCATCCGCCACTACTGTTAATAAAAACTCAAACGTTGGGAACTTTTTATTGACTTTGCCATTACAGCTCTCCTGCATCAGTCAGCTTTCACTACTTGGCTTCCTCTTGGCTTTAGAGAGGAAGACAGTGATGCTTTTAAGATTCAAGGATCAGGGATTTTTAACTGCCATGCATGTATGGACACAAAGAGTTCCTCAAAATAGAAGCACAGTCGTTTTCCTGCTATAAATCATGCCAGTTAAATAAATAAGCCTCTACACTTACTGTGCAACTACTGTGGCATATTTGCTCTTTTAAATGAATGCATTTCACAGGCTACGTAAAGATCTGGTGTCCAATGTTAGCAGTGCAGATGATTTTCTAGTCATTACCCTGAAATGTGAAAGTTCCTTTTCTCATCTACTCTTCATCTGTCTCAGGATTTTTGAATGAAAGTTGCAGTAAGATGTTAAAGGATAGGGAGTTGTGCAAGTAAAAGGGTGTCGTTCCCCATTGGATGTGATGCTGTAGTCTGGGTGAAGGGCTCAGAAAACAGTAGCCTCCGAGAGCTGTCAGCTGTGTGGATCAATAAACTGGCAGAGATGCGATAGTAGCTCAAGAGTATGAAATATGTCTTTCAATTGTCTTTTCATCGCCACCTCGATTAAAGCTCACCAAGGCGTTTACCAAACGGTTACCAACCCTAACCCTGTCTTCAGGCTTGTGGAGGCCGGTGATCCGCCCTCCTGTCAGAGGAACCAATCAACAATCTTCAGACTTATTGTAATCGTACATACAGTGATCTTAGTAGGGGGATCTTTGACCCTCTATTCACTCTCCTGTATCCTCAACCAGGAGGAACACACTTAAAAAAAGAAGAGGCCACCACAAGAGTCATTTTGTAGCTGTTTTAGTGCTTTCTATCCAAACATATTCTTCATCAGCAGATTGACATTGTTTCAGAGCCTTCAAATGGTGTAGCAAGTAATACGTTGGAGTCGAGCGATCAGGTCACCTACAACAGGATTTGTTCATAACCAACAACATTGCACTTGGTCAACAGTTGATTTCTTTGCTAATAAAAAAGCTAAATTGTTCACAGACAATAGCAGATGGGTTCTAAGAGCTTGAATTTCGACTTGCTTGCAATCACAACGACTGCTATCCTGCATTTAGACAAAAAACGCTCAAAAGTTGGTCTTACGACATACCTTTGGAAAAATAAAATGACATGTCTGTACTGAGTTAAGTAAAGCCTACATGAGGAAATAGTAAAAGTAGAGTATCTCGAGACTCTTTTAGACACGGCTAGTTTTAAATGACTACCTTTTTATTTCCGTGTTTCTTGTGTAAGTTCAGTTGTAGTCTGTTTGCTTCCAGTCAAAGCATAAAGTTGTCAGAGCTGGAGTTTGTTTTAGGAAATCCACGAGACCAACACCACGAGCCAAAACTGACCAACAGCAGCTCCTCTCTTTCTCTTGGACCCGCAATTGAAGCCACAAGTACACACACACACACACACACACACACACACACACACACACACACACACACACACACACACACACACACACACACACACACACACACACACACACACACACACACACACACACAGAGCCAAGAAAGGACACATAGAGCCAAGAAAGGACACACACCAACCAGTGCCTATGTTTTTCCATGGATGGTGAAGCCAAAACCACCACAGATTAGATAACAGTCATGGATGCCGATGAACAACTGCTCCTCTCACGGCTTTCAGAGGGAAGCTACATGTTATCATCGCTCACACACAATCACCTGTCACGATGACAGCGTTGACACAACACACCACAGAAGCCGTATGAGCTGTGTGTGTGACCTGCTGTGATCTCCATGCCGTTGAACTCACAAACCCCTCTGGCCTCCATCCGCTTGCTTATTTCCACGACAGCGACGGAGCCGGATCCCCGCCCAGCCGAGTGTCCATAATGACGCCCGCGACTCACCCACTCAGCCCAGAGAGGTCACGGAGGCATGCGTGTAGTGCCGGACCGCATAATAGGCTAATCACTGTAAAACAAACACGCTGACTTGCCCACAACCCTCCTCTCCCTCCTCTTCCCCGGCATGCTTTAGGAGTCTGCGGTGTACGATGGATGCACTCACCATGGCATTACATTTGAAGACGATATGTGGTCTCTCCGAAGAGTGAAAACAGTATTTATACTTGATTCTGTGCACAAACACTACCTTCTGTGTTTAATTCAGCTCTAAGGCACGAAAGAGGATGACTGAATGTGAGCAGATCAAGGGGATGGCATCTGTTTGGTGCATTCAACAGGGCGTTAGCATTAGTACAAGTAGAACTTATAAAAAGTACTAATAAATAGAAGCTTGTTGTTCTCTTGCTTACAGCTACAGAGTTTTTAGCTGATCTCATTTACTTTAATATCTTTTGGTGACTTTCTGGCACTACTTTCTTCACAAAATTGCATTTCTGTTTTATTTAAAAAATAATGCTTTCAAAAGGGGAAGGTCAAACCACATCTGACCTCTCCAAAACTACTGATATTGTCCCTTTAGAGTTTCAACAATTCTTTAACCTCCAAACCAGAGTGGATCAGATGAAAAAAATCGCTGCAGATACAAGTTGTGGACAACCTGTAATGTGAAATCAGTGAGACGTTAGTTACTTTTTCCTTTGTTCATCTTGAGGATTTATAGAGCTATTAGATTCAATTATATTAGATTTCCTTTATGAGCCTAATTTTGGAAATAGTTTTTCATAGCAGCATGTAAATAAGGCATTGCATATGAATACAAAAATACAATTAAATGGGAAATAAGATATAGTGGAAACACAATATAAAATAACATTGAACTACATTTATAAATATTCATCACAAATCCAAGAGAATACATCAAAGTAAAACAAGCTAAAATAGAACAAGACAGGTATACAGAGCAGTGTAAGATATCAACATAGGATACTTGTTACACTATAAATGTGCAACACTTAAAAAGCGTGTAATTCACCTTAATTGCACCACTTAAGAGTGTACTTGTGCCCCCATGAATATCTGCCACAGTTTCATCATGCAAAGTAGTTTCTTAACTCCTGACCATCCAACTAGTTTCCCAACAGCGTGACAGCGTTTTCTCCTCAGTGTACACTGGCACGCAGCATGGGGCTTCAGCGATATGCCATTATGTCTGTATGCAAGCATGCTGAAGAGCCAATGACAGCAACAACTAACACAGCAGAGCAGAGGGACTGTTTTCCTGCCTTTTGCTACATTTGGACACCCCCCACCCCTCGTTGTGTAATCCTACCACTGTCACATGCATGTCCCTCTGTGTGATTGAAGTGGTTGAAAAGAAAGGAGGGGGGCAATAAGAATAAGAAGCGTGGTTACATTTCAGCCCGGCTGGTGCCAAGCTCTTATTGAAAGTATACGGGCCTAACCCCCCCGCGTTTCTATGCCTCCCCTGCCATGGCAACAAAACATGGAAATGTGAAAACAATGTGAGCGTGAGCAGTTTTATCCGCTGCTCCCGCCACAATGAGTTGTGCAATTAGCCATTATGACTGAGTAGGGGCCACTTATTGGATTTGAGAGCGCTTAGATTGTGGACGGGGGCCACTCCAGGGACGCCGGTTGATATTGGGTGCAGGATCTGGTCCAGGAGCTGGTGTTGGGTGCTGGTAGAGTGCCACTACCTCCCAGTTCCAATAGCAATTAGCCTAATGGAGCTCTCTGCGCTGCTGCTGGTCTCTACTCCACATAATCAACACTGTTTGCTTTATTCTCTCCGCTCTCGTCCTATTATGTTCTCTTCTGTAATATCTGCCTAGCCCATTGACCTAAAATTGAGGCTGACAATTGAAAAGACAAAGCCGTTTTGATTCAAAAAAGGTTGTTTGCATTTTGGAGATTGTGATTTATCTGCTTTTATGATATTTCACAACAGATATTTTGAAAGCAGAATATCAGGGGGCTAATGTCAGAATCAGAATCAAGTTTATTGCCAAGTAGGTTTACGCATGCAAGGAATATGCTTGTAAAGTGGTGCAATGAATACAATAAGGGGAATTCAGTTGTATTATATATATTAAATATAATATATATAATATAATGTCTTGTTACTTTTGCCGACAAAATATAGCTATAAGTGGCAGATCAGATTCTGTTACAGCATTTTAAAATATATTTTATTCCTTAACACATCTAAAATGATACATTTCCATTGCTAGTATTCAATGATTGAAGCAGATAGCATTACCTCAAGCGTTGTTGCAATGAATCTGGGAGTTTGGATTGGATGAGAGAAAACAAACAAACCCGAAAAAAGGTGACATTTCATTCCAGACTAGTTTCTATATCAGAATATAGAAAAAAGAATGATCATGAACAAAATAAATCACAGTAACAACATTATCATGATATATAAAAACAATTATAAATCATCTTTTCTGTCAAATTATTCTTTATCTTCGTTTACTGTGTGTTTTTTTATGATTTGTTGAATGAATTACACTCAAAATGCAAGTGTATACAGGTGAAGAGAGTCTGTTACCATGACTGTATAAAAGCATACGAAAGAAAACTACACTAATGGAGAGTGAGATACAAGAGGTGAAGGATAATTTACGCAATATTTTTGTATGTATACTACATTATTGATACGTGTTATCGATATTTAGTTTAGGTTTATTTTTTAATAAAGTTATTGTTAATACTGGTTTTTCGCAACACCCATAATCAGCCTATAAAGACACACAAGACAACATTACCAGCAATACGTATGATGCCTTCACATGCGTTCATTAGAAAAGGCCAGGTTAACACAGGATCTGAAACGTCTGCGTTACTAAAGTAACTCATCATCAAGTCACACTTTCCCTCCTCCATTTCCTGCCAGAGGAAGATGGGGTAAGGGAAGGAGAAAAGGCAGAGGGTGACATGATGTCAGAGATAAACAAGGTTGTGAAAGTACGTTACATCAGTGTTGATACGACACTCCTTCTCCCCGTGGTGCATTTAGCCAACGCTCAGTGTAATGTAGTAATCTCTTCTGTGTGGTGAAAGTCCTCGTGCAGCTTGTAAAGTCTTGTCCTCCTGAGCTTCATCTGCAGTCATGTTGCTCGCAGATTCAGTAAATGGTCCCGTGGCTTCTCCGACCTAGCTGTGTGTAACAGTTGCAGCAGGGGTGTTGCAGCAAGGAGGAAAAAGTCAAATGCCTTCACGATGAAATGCCTCTAAAGGTCTTCTATCATCTTGCACCAAGTGTCACAAGTCTTGAGATCTTTACAGAAAAATCCTTTATTTCTTCGTCAGTTTGTTCTAAAATTATTCATATTTCTGTTAAAAAAATTACAAACAGCTGATCTGCCAGGTTTGATTTAGTTAAAGTTATCTCTGTAAACGTACAGTATATCGGGATACGAATGCAGGCAATCACACATTTTGATTTGAAGTGAAATGAAGCTTAGCGCAAGGTCAATTAGGAAGACCAATACCCCCTGGTGTTACACGTCATTTCAATACCCTCTCCTCTCCCAATAAGTGATCAGGGGCGTTACTCCCCAGCTAGCCAATCATCGCACCCGCTAACCCCTTTAAATCTGCTCTTCCCTCTCTGTCAGTTGTCATTTCAGGTGTGAACGCACAACCCTCCTCCACCCCTTCGCCTCCTGTCTCCTAATACAGGGCCAAGCTAAAACCTTCTCCCTTCCGAACCGGACCGAACTACTTATCACCACCACCAGTGTCTAGACCCCGGGGGGTTCAGCGGAGCGGTTGTCCCCTCCCGAATGATCATCCTGCAAACCGGGGCCTAATCGCCAAACATCAGTTCATTCATTTGTTGTAATCTGTCAATCACCATTCTCTTATATCATGTGTCCCGGTAATAAACATGTCATCCATATACATCATGTCTCTCCTGATTGAAATGCTTTTTGTCTATGCAAGTATGGCAAGTAGTATGTATAAGGGAAGTTGGTGTAACTGGTTAAGAAGAAACAAATATGTACTTTTGACATGGGATTCAAGCTGCTTTCTGTGTTTACATCATAACTTCAACATTTCGTTCTGTAGGTTACACTCAAATTGGTTCTACCTTCGTCACCTAAGGCCCTAATTTACGTCACAATTAACACATTGTTAGACAGGTTGGAGGTAGGGCAACAATACTTTTGAGAAAAACTTTTGAGATGGAACTCAAGCTGCTGTTTCTTGAGTCTATACACATCACAACTTCAATAGTTTGTACATTTTGAAACCTTCTGTAGTGCTTTAACGTCAAACTGCTTTAACCTTTGTCACTTAAGGCCCTAATTTACTACACAATTGACACATGTATGTTAATTAAATATGATCTGCTTCAAACATTTGAATGATTCCTAGCTATTTCAAGTGAAGTAAAGTGTGCATAGCAGACCACACACACCTTTCTTAATAAAACACACAGCGATCATAAACACCTCCAGTGCTACGTGCCGGGCTTAGTGATGCGTGTTAAGAGGCTGCTTTTGCTTTTCTCTGTTGCTGCTGACAGACTGTCACCATCAGATCTGTTAACAGAGAGATCAGCAGCATGTCCAGCAGGTGTGTGTATGTGTGTGTGTGTGTGTGTGTGTGTGTGTGTGTGTGTGTGTGTGTGTGTGTGTGTGTGTGTGTGTGTGTGTGTGTGTGTGTGTGTGTGTGTGTGTGTGTGTGTGAGATTGTGTGTGTGTGTGTGTGTGTGTGTGTGTGTGTGTGTGTGTGTGTGTGTGTGTGTGTGTGCGATTGTGTGTGTGTGTGTGTGTGTGTGTGTGTGTGTGTGTGTGTGTGTGTGTGTGTGTGTGTGTGTGTGTGTGTGTGTGTCTGTGTGTGTGTGTGTGTGTGTGTGTGTGTGTGTGTGTGTGTGGTGTGTGAGATTGTGTGTGTGGTCACCGATCCACAGAGAATCATGAAGGCATCCAAAGGTCTCACACAACTCTGTGGACCGAACACATGATATATGTGAGAGAACACTGCTCTCTAGTGTTGGTTTCATGTTATTGCACCTCAATGTAATTTACTCATCTTCAGTTTTTATACTTGTGGGTAAGAAATCTTTCTTAATTCCTGCATGGAAATTCAATTCCTGAGCAGCAACAGCAATCAGAGTAAAACACAGTATAGGACAGGTCGGTGATAACACAATAATAAAGACAAAAAGATGGAGTAGTTGAGTTGACATACTGTATCTACAGATATGAGTGAAAACCTTCATCACTATGAATAAATAAGTATACATTATTCTATTAAAAACCATTAGAGGTCATGTTGTGCTATTGATAGTTGCTATAACGTTTATAGCATGCATTGCATTATGGGAATTGTGCTATTGCACCTTGACTTTTACAAGAGATACAAAATCTGCGCACTTCATAAACAAGTGGAATATGATTCATCTAAATGAATGTCTTTGAACTGTGATGAGATTTTCATCTGGAACCTGGCAGCTTAAAGGTTTAGTTCATCTGCAACATTATTAATAACGTTTATGAAGTTCAAATCAGAAATATATTCCTGTTTGGTTTGATTTGATTGCCAGAAATGATTAAATGCTTCAAATCCTGCTGTGATAGCTCAACATATTCTAATGGGCTATGAAGTTGGATTATGTTTGATTTGGTAGGTTATTACTGAGGAACTATATCTTTATAAATATATTTTTGGAAAACAACTTGTCACTGAAGTTTAAAAAAAACAGTTTTGGGGAGGGGAGTACATATTACATTTGTTGGGGAATATTTCCAGCAGCTAATTAATCCAGTTGTTTCAGTAGTAATGTAGGAACATGTCCCTCATTGCAACAGTGTGGCTCATTGGTTTTTATAGTTTTTAAACAACAATTGAGATGAGAGAAACAAGATATATCAGGCGTTGATACTCACACAGTTCGAATCTTTGAAAATGTGAGTAAAGTTTGAAAAAATACTCAGTCATTTCCTAAAACAACTGGTCAATGTAGTTATAATCAAACGTTACTCAAACAGAAGGAAACGTTACTTTAGGGGCTCAAACAGTATAATGGGACTTTTTTTCAGATGTGGATTAATCCAAATGTGGTGCTTCGAGTAATAAGGGGCTGCAGGGTGACTTATAATGAGTCAAAATGCATTATTAATACCTGGCCCTGATTCATACCCATTTCTTTTTGATAGGAGATGAATTGCTGATTATGGTATTTGAAAAAGGGTTGTTGTGGAGCCTTTTCCTTGAAGAAACAGACCTCCAAAACACCTTTAAATAATTGCTTTGTGATTGGAGGAAACTGTGTTGAACCTAAATAGAAAATAAAGATTTCTTTATTAGGTGGGATATTAATAATTAATAGAAATGAGGGTTTTTATTACAGACAATCTGTTCATCAGTGAATACCTGACTTTGTCTCCATGCTTCAGAGGCTTGCTTGAGCCGGGTGAATATTTATGGTACGCTCCAGAGGGATTCTAGGAAGCACTGAGAGCAGATTCCTAGAAAGCAGCATGTCATACAGCTGGTACATATTCTGCACTCTCTGATGGTTTGTGGGAAAGAAAAATCCACGAGGTTGCACAGAGGATGCCGCAGGTATACACAAACATGGTGTATGTCTTTTTAGAAGAACGGGAAGATTTTATATTTTTATGTTCATCATTTACTGTCTCTGAAAAGACTGAGGATCCAATCTGGATTTGTCATCATGTCAAGTTACCCTCCTTCTGTCCACATTGACTACCATTTTTAGCAGTTGTCATTTCAAAATGGTAGTTTTTCTGTGGTCATTCATATGATTCTGAGAGGAACATTTAAAAATGTCTTACAGATAGACAGGTTGACGCAGGATGGAGCAAGAGTTTCAAAAAGTACAATTGTGTTATAATACGAATACCTCAATGTAAAAACGTACATTGTTTTTTTAACTTGAACTGCGTTACAATTTTTAATGATGACTCTTTTTTTGTTATACTATTAACATACATTAGCAGCAAGCTGTACAGTAAGAAATTATCAAATTCAACAGTGTTTTAAATAAACTTTAAACTTAAATAATATCAGTTACAGAGGTTAGGACTTATAAAATGTAAGAAGATAGCATATTTCTAATGAAATTGCAACAACACTTTTTGGTTGTAGTGTCTGGTTGGTCTTTGTTTTTTATTTGCCTCATTGTTGGATATAAGTGTTTGTCATGTTATCTGATTGAGCTATACTGAGGTGAACGTTGAAAAGTAAATGATTTATAAAAGGCTGTTCAACAGATGGCGCCATTAAGCCTACTCAAGTCCCCCTGTCTCTCCTACTAAGACATTTTGACAGGAAGGATGATCTTCTGTCTGATAATCACTTTTGTTTTGGTGGTTTCAATGCTGACACACACACACACACACACACACACACACACACACACACACACACACACACACACACACACACACACACACACACACACACACACACACACACACACACACACACACACACACACACACACACACACACAATCAATTATTACAATTATATATACAAATGACATTAGAACACGCTGTATCATGCAATACTGACGTATTATCACCTTGGTAATTGTCTTTTTTAAGTGTGGTTGCTTGCCAACACAATGACCTGAAAGACGCGAAGATGCTACATTGAACTAGCTGAAAGCAGTGTGGAGATGATCATGTATTTCTATTGGATTGTCTACGTTTGTTTACATACTGTCATTTAATCCATTCTTGATTTCAAGCAAATTATAAAACACACAATTTGGCAACATGATATCGAGCTTCACCTGTGTGTGAACCAATGTAAAGATTTCTAATAGATCATCACGCCTGGTGTCGTCTCATTCCCATCTTAATCGGAAATAAATGCTTTTCCCTGAGTGAATTTCATCTTCCGTTGTGTTGCACACGATTCCCTGAATTTACTCTGGATTTCAATTTCCATCACATGTGGACGCTGAAAGGCCCTTTTGTGCGACGAGAGAACAATGAGGTGACAGAAAAAGGATAGAGAGTGAAGAAGAGGAGTTTCAAACCATACCGAATATACTTTTTCTCACTGCCAAACTTTTATTAACCTCCTCCTGTGCCATTGTTAGAGATAGTGCAGTGCCAACAGAAAAAAAAGGTTAGAGCTGAATAGTGTAATTTCGAGAAGCCTGCATTAAAGTGTCTGCCGGTTCAGATTGAAGACAGTTATTTGGGAAGGAATAAGAAAAGGAAAATGTCTAATAAAACGGCTGATGGATCTTTAAATAAAGAGAAAATAAGCTCTACCTTTCACAGAAGGTTCACCAGTACAGCCAGAGTCAAATGAAGGGTATTAGATCTCCTAAGGCAGGGGTGTCAAACTCAAGGCCCGGGGGGCCAAACTCGCCCCGTGACTTCATTTTCTGTGGCCCCACAAGAGCTTGCAAAGAATATTATATGTTTATAAACTACATGTTTTTTCTCAGAATTTGACTTTTTTTCTTCTTAATATGCCTTTTTTCTTAGAATGTGCCCTTTTCTCAGAATTTGACTTTTTTTTAAATGTTACTTTTTTTTCAAAATGTTACTTTTTTTAAATGTCACTTACTTTTTTTTAAAATGTCACTTTGATGTGATTTTGACTTTTTCTCCAGAATTTGGCTTTTCTTTTTAAATCATTTTTGTGACATTCTCACTGAAGAGACTTCTGCTGTCAGACATAGTTAATTATGAAGTTATTACCCTATCTGATAATAATCCAATGCAGAGGCAATAATGTAATATAATTAGGGCTGTCAAACGATTAAAAATTGTAATCCGATTAATCACAGCTTAAAAATTTATTAATCATGATTAATCACCATTCGAACTATGTCCAAAATATGCCATTTATTTATGTATATTGTTGTGGGAATGGAAAGAAGGCGGATATATCCATTTAACATACAGTATCTATGTTTATTATAACATATTCTGCGTGTCAAAATGAAAGACAACCCACACACCTATCAATCATCAAACCGTGGGGTCTTAATTCATTACGTGTTGATTTATATCAACGGGGGAGTACTTCAGGAAAGTCGACAGAGGGGGGGGGGGCGGCGGCTCGTGGAGTACTTCTTGACCACAGAGTGTGAACGTTGTGATCAGCTGTTTTAGCGCAGTTCTCCAGTGAAGGGGGGGAGTCTCCCTCCGCAGCCGGTTGGCGTAGTTTTGGCACAATGCCGTCGTACAGACCGACGTTAACAGCAGCCCTGTCTGTGCACACGGAGACCGACTCTGTCGTCCGGTGATCTAACCGCCTTCTGGAAAAGCTTCACAAGTACGTCGGTACGCAAATGCGCTTTGTGACACAAGTGACGGTACGCATTTCAGATTACGCACATAACCTGCGTACCAGTTATGTGCACCCCTGTACTACAGCAAAAGTATTCTCCGTCGGGACTTCCTGCAACAACACAACGCCGTTATCAAAGATGTTCTATTGAGAAGACGATCACTACGTGACAAACGTTTTCAAAACCGTGGCTACTGAAATCAATCTTACTAACTGCTGTCTGTGCAATTTACTCCGCGCGAGTTGGCAGACTTTATTTTGCTTCCTTTAACATCATTTTTCATGGTGGGGCTAAGCCATTTCTTGGTATGGGTGTAGCCTACCCCAGCCATACCCTGGCGCTGCCACTGGTGGCACGTATGGGGCGGGCCATTCTGCACATACGTTAAATGCGTTAAATATTTTAACGCAATTAATTAAAAAAATTAATTACCGCCGTTAACGCGATAATTTCGACAGCACTAAATATAATACATTATTTTATATATATTTATATATGTATTTTTATGTAGTCTTAAAGTTACAACCGGCCCTTTGAGTGCAGCCCTAATGCTGATGTGCTGCACGATTAAATTGAGTTTGACAGCCCTGTCCTAGTGGGAGATTTGCTTGCATGAGTACTCATCTGTAACCTCTCCGTTTATCCTATAAAGCCCTCAGGATTTTAAGAGAGCATTGATTAAAATTGAGCAAACACTCTTCTCCGGTTACAGCTCTGTGCTGTAATAAACTGTGTTGACTGTATCCGCCCCAGAATTAATGAGACTAAATGGAAGGCTACGTTTATCTGCCGAGATGAAGCAGATAAGCTGTTCTCAAAAAGTTCTTGGAACCCATCGACAGTTGATCGCTGAAATAATAAAACTTTAGGAGAAAAAATATCCTTTACACTAAGGGTTTAGTGTCTCCATTGAATTGTAAGAGCATGCGGTGAAACCACTGAAAATAAGTTAAAGAAGAATAACAGCTTAAATTAGTTTTAAAGAGGCCCTATTATGCTTTAGGGGATTTCTCTTTCTTGTATTGTGTTATATAGATGTTTGTGCCTGTAAATGGTCTGCAGAGGCTAAAATCCCTGTGATCCCTCCAGAGGGGTCCCCCCCCCCCCCCTGCCTGAAACGCCTCCATTATCTCCTTTGTATCCTTCCGTAACAAAGTGACATCACTATGTAACACTCACACTCGCGCTTATTTTGGCTCGCGTTCCAACACATTGACCGTGATAGGCTAAGGGGCGGGACATCTCTTAGCTGTTGACCAATCTCAACAGAGCCGACCAGCTAACCAATCAGAGCAGACTTTGCTCTGGTTTCAGACAGAGGGTGCAGTATTTGTGAAAAGGTTTTTGAATGGATGTTCTCTTTTTAGTTTAGCTGTTGCAGCACCCATGCATTTCAATCTATCAAGACTTAGACCATCTTTTTAAGGCTTTGTTTATGACCGAGTCTTGAGTTTTCAGAATGGGAGAACCTTTGAACAAGGCAACACAGGGTTGAGTAATGGATCTAGAAATGGTCATTCTGTGGGAGAAGTAATCCTTTGAGGAGATGAAAGTAATAGAAATTGGAGATACAGTTGAAGCCGAGGGGCTGGGGATAGTTAAGGGCTTTAGTTGCTTTATAGCAGTGACAGCTGTTGTGTAAGTATTTAAACTGTCATTTGAGAAGGTGTTAGTTGATGTGTCAAGGCTAAATAAAGTTGAATACAAGGAGATCCTGATTGTGTTCCCTGTAAGACGAGATCAATCGGCTGTTAGAGACACTCAGTGGTTACTGTATCTGCTGTAAATTGTAATCCTTTTATCATTTTACAAGTTCTGCACCTGCTGCACGTTTAGAAAGAAACAGAAAACACTGCTCCTTTATTACGGAAACTGGATCATGTGGGGGACTCTACAACGACACATTAACTCGGCTCAGCTTTAGAGCATTGCAATTTATTAGCATGCATTATATACTTTATTAAGATCATTGATTTTGCGGATTGTCAAATATATATAATAACTAACTTTTTTGACACATTTTTGACAAATTATTTCAAATGTTTTGTACCAACCAAAATAAGTTTGATAATGAACATCAATCCTATTGGGCTGCTAAGGTAATAGTGTGTATACAGTTCAAAAGTAAAACTCAATTGTCTGTTTTCCCTTACATTTGTCATTTTGTAACAAATTGTTAAATATTTGAACAAGATGCATCAATATTTCTTCACCAAAGACTGTCTTCATGTGTGCAGCGTCCCCTTTCTAGTCATCATGGGTATTTGGCTCGTTCTCATACACTGTTTATTGTATTCATTGACATATATCAGTGTGATTAAGATATGAGTCCTCTTATTGGACCCTGACTTAAAAGGCTTCCCAAGGTTTTAATGATAATATTTCATTTACAGGACCTTCTCAGTGTCACTCCATGTTCTTATAATGAGGACACTCAACCATAAATTACCACTCAAGGCTTTCATCGAGAGGAACTGACTCCCAAGATACGGCAGAGCTGATTGGCAACATGCAGCAAAGGTTATTGGTTACTCAGTTGAAGAAAACATTTGCTCTTACAGTTGGGAGGTTTGATTCAGAAATCTCCTCTGTCAAATGTTTATTTGACTCTCGACTACGTTGTCCGACTAAGGCTTCATCATTTTTAAATAGGATTAGTGGGATCAGCAGTTGTAATGTAACAAAACAATATAGTACTGCAAAATAAAGCCCCTTTCCCTTTACAAAAATAGACAAAGTAGCATAAGTGGTTACATTGGCTTCAGTTTGGTTATGTGTTGGCCAGCCAGGGAGGGATCACATCTCTTCATCCCACTGAAGGCTCCTACAGCGTGACTGGCCGGATGGTTTGAGAGGGATGGCATCTTGGGCGGAAAAATCTGTGAAACAAAATCTTCCACTTATATGATGTCTCTTAAAGGTTTATTCAAAATGACTGAACTATGTCTGACTTTTAAATGGGTAAGAGCCCTCTGCAGGACCCTGATGTATCTTGTTTAATCAAAAACTGATTTAAAACAATGTGTTGTTGGTTAGGAAACGTGCTTCCTCAAGCTAAGATTTTCCAACTCCTTTCCCATGTGAGGACTCTCAATCCACCTGATGATACGGTGGATTGGTGACCATGACTTTGAATACATGCAAATGATGCTCT
The DNA here is from genome assembly GCF_902827175.1 of Gymnodraco acuticeps. Taxonomy (NCBI): domain Eukaryota; kingdom Metazoa; phylum Chordata; class Actinopteri; order Perciformes; family Bathydraconidae; genus Gymnodraco; species Gymnodraco acuticeps. Next base: position 4,279,210 of record NW_022990966.1, read on the forward strand.
GTGATGTGAAAGCACATGACACCGTAGCAATCTGTATTTAAGATTGTATTTAATTTAAAAGGCGATGTCAGAGACTTAATATTGTTATTTAATCTGCCCCTTAGTGGCCAAAATCATTATTGAACACACCTATACAGCACCTATATACCTGGCTGCTACTTAGAAATTATTTATCTATTTATCTAATATATCATATTCCAATAACTTTCATATAGACTCTTATTGCACTATTTCACTTTTTTAAACTATTTTTCTTTTTGTATTTACTATTTACTATTTACTTGCACTATATTTTTCTGTTTATCTGCTTTATTGTGTTGCACTGTTGGAGGAGACTGTGACCTAAGATTTTCATCGTCATAACTACACTGTAGCTATGTTCGTATGACAAATAAAAAACCTTGAAATCTGAACCTGAATTTTTTTAGCGTGGTGAATGCATGAAGGCGCCTGATTCAAACGCTGAACTAGCGTGTTGGACAGATTAGCTGCATCAAGTGTCCGATGAAGTGGCCTTGAACTATTGAGGTGGAGTTTTTGCACAACATGCTCTCAGTTCTCTGTAATGGGACGTCATGTTCCCTTGTCCTCTGATTCAGCTGCTCTATTTTCATCCTTTTCTTCAGCAGCAAGCAGAGAATCTTACTCTCTTCGACGGCATATGCTACATTTGGGCTTCTACGTTGTTCTCAAAATATGTGTTACATAGCAACCAGGTTGATAAGAATGCTTGTGTCCTCTTGCTCTTTCTGTTCTGATGACACACACACACACGGCAGGACTTTTATTTTCAACGTAGCAATGTTCCCCATCTGATCAGAGCTATAAACAGCAACACATAGTCAAACTGTGCAAACTTTGATCAAAAGGAGTCGCCACCCAGTTAAAGAGATGAACTGCAGCTGTGGTTTTGACCCTGCTGCACCTCATTAAACAGCATGAATCCCCTGGAGAGGATCCATTTAGAATTAATGACACATTGTTTGTATTTCACACAATGCAATTCAGCCATATTAAAAAAGAAATCCCAATAAACCAATACTAATTTTCCAAGTAAACTTCATATTATCATATTCCTAACTCAATGACAGAAATATAGAGGTTCTGAATTAATGAATAGATTATTTTTTCAAGTTTTGTTTCTGTCAGAGTTACAACTCGTTTGCACCTGAATAAATATTTCTCAGAGTTCCTATTCATACAGAGGCGTTACATTTGGGTTGCCCTCAAGTTTAAACCTTGTAATGCTAAATATAACAATGCAGGTAATAAACTAGCACGACACTTGGCGTGCTAATAAAAGCTCCTCACATAGGAGAAGCTTAATAATATCATTTTTATTGCATTTTTGGCTTTGGAAATGCAATAAAACTAACATGACCCCTTTAAACTCTTTGGATGCAAATCCAGGCTTCAGCATGTGAAGAACTCCACGTTTTTTCACTATTAAATCAAAGATCTGTAAAATGAGAAAGTAAAATTTAAGTTTCAACTTCAACAGGATCAAAGTAGTTAGACAGTCATTAATCCTCCTAAATCTTTCCCTTTCTCCGGTACATCAAGTTGGAAAATCCTGATGACATTTCAACTGAAACCTATTCTGTTGCACTAATCCCAATATTCTCTGGATTACAGCACCAGCTAAATGCCTAAAATGTCAACTTTAATTTGACTTTTTATTTTGACCCCTAGGCTATTAAAGAAATTGAGGGTAGGATATTCTTCGAGGTGAGAAAGGGTAAATCAAGAGACAATCATCACTTATTTAGAACAATTTATCAATGTTATTACTTTCTTATAATGCAGCTACTTGTTTTCTTTCAGAGGATTTATTTGATTGTATTAACATATGCTGTCTTTAGTCAATATGTTAGTCTTTTGCCTTTGGATCTGCACTGTTTCTGTATTGTAACACTGAAATCCCCTGCTGTCGGACTAATAAAGGATTTCTGATCAAATCATGTTTGGAGATGAAAATTAAGAAACATTATGTCTATCAACACAGATTTTGTGTCTCTGAGTGTAAAAAAACGAGTTGAACCGGTTCACTGTGTGTGTGTGTGTGTGTGTGTGTGTGTGTGTGTGTGTGTGTGTGTGTGTGTGTGTGTGTGTGTGTGTGTGTGTGTGTGTGTGTGTGTGTGTGTGTGTGTGTGTGTGTGTGTGTGTGTGTGTGTGTGTGTGTGTGTGTGTGTGTGTGTGTGTTCAGGTAGATCTGATCTCTTTTCTTAAGTGTCAGAATGTGTCCAATAACTCTTTAATTATTCACTTTAAAGTACCTGGAGAGTTCATTTGGTTTGTGGGGATTCAGAACATAATGTTGACACACTAATTTCTTCATTATTGTTTTGCTGAAGCTATAGAAAATGTCATGTTTTTCTGGAAATGTCAGAGTTTCAGCAATTTGCAACCTGTGAGCTCTCAATCTGACCGTGATAAGCCTCTGAGGGCAAGGGGGTTACATTTCTGGAGTTTCAGTCTATCCAGCAACATCCGGGCAATGACACCCTGCCCTGGTGTATTGTTAATAGTCCGATTAGCAACTTAAGATGCATGACTCGAGTTTGAGATGAGACACAACGCGTTTGATATGATTGTTTAAGAAGTTAACAAGCCATTAACACACTAAAAAGCTGCTTAAATAGGGACTCTTTAATCCTTGTCTGAGGATAGCCATTCAATTGCAACCGTGAATTTTGGCAAATGCATTACACTCATCTCACATTCTCACATCACCAAATTAATTATGAATTCAATCACATCCTGCACAAATGTGACGAGACAATACTAATGAAACTACAACCAAAAATCATCCGATACCACAATCGTGTGTATATACAGTAAATGCAGATTCTGTTTATAGTCATACAGCTCTAGCGGCCCCTGGGCTTTTGTTTACCACCACATACACTGAACAAAAATATAAACGCAACACTTTTGTTTTTGCTCCCATTTTTCATGAGATGAACTCAAAGATCTAAAACATTTTCTATATACACAAAATAACCATTTCTCTCAAATATTGTTCACAAATCTGAAAAAATCTGTGATAGTGAGCACTTCTCCTTTGCCGAGATAATCCATCCCACCTCACAGGTGTGGCATATCAAGATGCTGATTAGACAGCATGATTATTGCACAGGTGTGCCTTAGGCTGGCCACAATAAAAGGCCACTCTGAAACGTGCAGTTTTGCTTTATTTGGAGGGTCTGGGGGGGTCCGAAAACCAGTCAGTATCTGGTGTGAGGGGTAGGGTTAGGGTTAGGGTTAGGATTATGTTGTGAATCGAGTGGCCCATGGTGGTGGTGGGGTTATGGTATGGGCAGGCGTATGTTATGGACGACGAACACAGGCCACTCGATTCACAACATTACCCTAACCCTACCCCTCACACCAGATACTGACTGGTTTTCGGACCCCCCCCAGACAATAAAGCAAAACTGCACGTTTCAGAGTGGCCTTTTATTGTGGCCAGCCTAAGGCACACCTGTGCAATAATCATGCTGTCTAATCAGCATCTTGATATGCCACACCTGTGAGGTGGGATGGATTATCTCGGCAAAGGAGATGTGCTCACTATCACAGATTTTTTCAGATTTGTGAACAATATTTGAGAGAAATGGTTATTTTGTGTATATAGAAAATGTTTTAGATCTTTGAGTTCATCTCATGAAAAATGGGAGCAAAAACAAAAGTGTTGCGTTTATATTTTGTTCAGTGTATTTAGCTTGATAAAATACTTAATCTCATCTGTATCCCTTCACAGCATCTCTTTAGATTTTACTCCGGAGTGTTTTCTCTCCTCAGGAACTGCTAGAAAAAACATTATACCTGCACACAGTAAATGACAGAGAGCTCTTCTGAATGTGTACTGGCATAACTCTGCTAATTAAAAACCGATAACTCACTTTTTACGTTTTGCCAGCACCCTTTCCCAAACACTCACACACACACTTACAATGTTGTGAGGATATGGGCCTGTGATGGCAGGTTAAATGCTGATGTCTTTTATCCCTTAACCTAATTGCATGTCCTCTTGTTCGTGTCCTCTGGGTTTGTTTGTTCCTGTAAGCTGTGTAGAGAACCAGTGTGTGCAATGGAAGGGCTAGCAATAAAAACTCCATAGCAACCAGCAGATAACAACACAGATGGGAGGTGAACTGGATCGACCAGCTTCTGTTTCGGTTGATATCTGTGTGTGTATATACATCTGTGTGATTGATGATAAATTATTTTTTCCTGCAAACGCCAGCCAAACACTTCTGTCATTCTGAAAGCTGTGAGTTTGCAGTTCTCTTGTGTTAACAGCTATTCTTCTTATTTATTACCATAATTGCTTGGCCATTTCTCTGGCCTTCAGTAAGATTGACATTTTACTCACCAGGGGCCTCATTTATAAAGCATTGCGTAGGATTGGCGTGGGAAGGTTGCTTATGTAGGACAAAGCAAATAAATAGGCACTGAGGCCGTTTCTCAATGCAGAGCCACTATTTCAAGTATACTATGTCAAAGAGTGGCGCAGAATGCTGGGCATTTAACATGCATTTAAACAGTCCTTCGGCGCCACTCGATGACGTAGTATACTTGAAATAGTGGCTCTGCAGCATGTGTACTCGACATTGAGAAACGGCCCGACACTTTCGGATTCATAAAAGACTGCGTACCTGCACACAAAAAATAATCCTGTCATAAATATATTTTCTCTTTGTTTCCTCAAATAACTAGGCAGGTATGTTTACATCAACAGTGGGAATAATGCATATACTGGGGAAATGTTTTGTTGCTAAACATTGATTTAGCAACAGGACCCTGTATATGGTTTGAGTCAAAGTAAAAAAGTTTTCATAAAACTTAATGAAAAAAGATTCAACCTTGTGTAGAGTAACATGGAGCTCTATGGAACAGAGGAAATGATGTATAATGTACAGTAAAATACAGTATCAGAGCACCAGCGTACTGCCTCAAGCATTAAAGTTCATATCCTTGTTGAACAGGGAGTTTTTATGAAAAACTGCCGTCAGGGTTTTTTTGTCTTGTGATCAAGGACCGAAAGCAGCCCATGTCCTGCCAGAGAATTTAAAAAGAGCCCTAAATTTCCCAGACAAGAGAAGGATTTCCACAAGACTGAAGGTACAAGAGTTCAAGGTAACCTCTCCTGCCGCTCCTCCTCACTCCCACACTCTGCGGATCCAAATCACAATTAAGAGTCGGCAAAAGCTCAAAGACACTTTGTTGGGAAACAGTTGTGCAGGAAGGAGGTGATGTCATTTGGGATTGTTTTACAGTGTTTGTTGTAAATCATACGAAACAACATAGCTCTTTTTAATTATGACTTTGGGAATAAGCAGAGATACTTTAAGCATAAATTAAAATGTTTAAAGAATGAAGGGTTGGGCTGAATTACTTTGATACATAGGACTTTGAATAACAAGTGAATGTTAACATTAATCAATGTTTGGAAAGCCATCATGACTTTTACCCTCTTCAATACCAAGAAATTCCAAATATGTAGAATGTGTCTACTCCAGTTTTGGGGGGTTATCAACACAAGCTCACTCAAGTCAATGTATCTGCATGTTGATGCAAATAAAGTCAAATGTAATGTTAAATACATTTTTAATGGGTTTAATATGTATAAAAAGCTAGATCAATTAAATGTATTTAGCTATTAGAGGAACTGCAAAATAAGCTAGAAATAACACTTTCTATACATCCAGCAGGCCGCCATTTCAAGACACTACACACTCTTGTTTGGTCTCCTCCGCCCTCCCTATAATTACTATATCATATTAAGTCGATATTTTGAAAAGATTTACAGAATGTGAAGTCATGTTTAGTCAGTATTTTAGTTTCCCTGCTCGGTCACATAACATTTCATTCATTTGGAAGAAGCGTTAGTCTCCAATAGGAACAAATGCTACATTTCACAAAAACCCGGAACAGCATCCCAAAAAGCAAACACCTCTGACAAATCAATGCCTTATAGAGATAGTATCAACAACAACAATTCCAATAATTGAAATACTACTTAAGAACTTAATCTCTTCAATTCCTGCTTAAACTTGAATACAAATCTAACATAAAGATTTCATTGGAAACCAGGAGACGATTCCAATTCAGTTCAGGCTCTTTGTTCCCTCTCCAGCCTCAGTGAGATGAAACACACGCTGCTCGTACAAAACAAGGCAGCGCCAGCGGACTATTTCCTTTCCAAAAGGTCCTGAGTGTAGGGAGGAACTGTATGTTCCCTTGTGTGTCCTCTCTTCTTCTTTAGCCTTCGCTCCAGTAGCACAGACCAGCGAGGGAGAAAAATATAAATGTTCCCTCCCTCTCAGACTAAGAAGTGTGTGTGTGTGTACGTGTATTAGTGTGTGTATTAGTGTGTGTGCTAGGGCTGTACATTTCAGTGTATGTTCGAGCAAGTGTGTTCGTACGGGGACTCTGAACCGATGCTCAGTTTCTCTATCGAGTCTAAATTCTTTGTAAATGCTGACCGATTCATCCTTTACCCATTTTTCCCATAATCATGTCCAAATGAGTTTCGTTGGCCCTCGGTGCTTCGGCTGCTCCGGCAGTAATGACAGAAGGGGAAAAAAGGTTGGATTCCCAGTGCCTTCTTCCGCCTGCTGTCTATTACTCCAGTAATAGACTCATATTTTGCTGCACAAGCTCCGAGGTCAATCACAGGTTAAATCAGGAGGGGGCAGATGGATTATTAGTATCAATACAGAGCTATCTTCTGAAATATAGCAGCTGAGCAGAGTGCAGTTATCAAGGAAACCAAACGTTTCAGTGAACACACGCTTCAGTGGGGGGGAAAGGTCGATTTCCATTTGTTCCCACTTTGCTGCTTTCTCCTGCAGCCCTTTCTCGCTGCTCCATGTTTCTGCTGAGGATTAATACGTCACCTTTAAAGTAATCTAAAACTCCCCAAAACAAACATGCAGCCGCTAAAGGATTTGTTTGTGAATATTAAAACTAAATAGAGGCAGATCATGTCAAATTAAACCTGCTAAGAGATCATTTTCTGAACTTCTTCTTCAAACATCTTTATACATTTAGGTAACATTAACACTTGCTATTGCATTTTGACATGTCTAGTCTTATGAGCAAGATGTAACAGAACCACTTTATGTAAACGGCAGGTCCTACAACTGCCACTATTTTATCTGTATTTATTTTGGGACAACTCAACCTCCCCTGAGTTGTGATGTCTGGCTCCTTTGAGGATTACATGCTGGTTTAGCAAAGCAGATTGATAGGCTTCAAATGCTTCATCTCCATCTTATTGGTAGTGTGTACTGACTATCTGATATCTGATTAATAATCAAATCATATCAGCCTGATAATCATCCAGGCTGGATGGTGTGCTTCACCTAATTGTAGATTTGATCTATTCAGATAGTTGATAACTGAGAGAAGACGTTTACCAACCTTTAGCACCCATAGTCATGAATACAGGGCGAACGAAGGGTGACTTTCACACACTGGGATTTGTGCCCATATGTATTTTTAAAACGAAACGCCTGATGCAGTTTTAAAACGTGTAATATTAAAGTTTCACTTTCTCTTTTAGAAAGTATTAAGTGCAGTTTGGCCTGTCTGGCAAGTTAGAATGGAAGCAATAACAATTGAGAATTCCTCTTTTATCTACTGATCATTTGAACTGTATTTAAAGGGCTGACCTTGGAGGAAACAGACCGTAAGCCTGTCCAAATGGAAGAAATATATGATCAGCTTTGCCAATATACAAGCAGCTCAACCAAGCGAGACACAGGCATGGATTTTTAGCAAAAATCCTGACACTGACCGTAAATACTCCCAATGAAAGGCAACTATAGTGTGGTTGCAAATAGTGGGCATAGCAAACTGAAATTAAACAATGGTTTGGTTGTGTTTGGGTTGAAAAACGAAATGATTTAGGTTATGGAAAGATTGTTACCTCTGTTAACAAAAAGATAAACGTTGATTACAAGACCGTGAAGCCACAAAAAAGCTTTTGGTCCCTGATGAGAGTCAGGCATACTCGAGACTTCCACTGCATGGAAACAACTCCACAAAAAAGAAACATCTTGCAGTTTGTGAAACAGTCATGGGACAGGAGTAGAACATACAAGTACACTGTACAAAATACATCATTAATAAAGCGTTGTTTAATGAGCAAGAGTAAAAGTAGTCACTGCGTTACCGAGCTTCCAGCGTTATCTGGTTCCTAAAAAGGATGCTGATGAATTGGACTGTGACGCCTCATCTTAAAGGGCACAACGGGAGGTTAGGACAGGATTGATTGCTAATGTAAAAAACATGACTTCCAATATATTGTTATGTAAGGCAGCAGTGACAGCTGACTTTCAGATAAAGTCCAAAATCAGTCTGACTTACTTTTTGTCCCTGTCTAGTGGCCTAAGAAACTTAAAAATGTCAAACAAGCCCAGCAATCCAGACGAAGAGAAGTTAAATGATCTCATTTGAGCTGTAAAATATGTGACTGTACGGCCCTGAACCTTTCCACCACCTCAGCTGCATGTAGATTGTGGCTGAAATAAAGCAGGATGACCTTATAGCGCTGAGAGGAGTTTAAAAAATATAAATCAAAGTTGGAAATCTAATCAAAAGGGCCATTTAGGACTGCAAATCCTCCCAGACAAAGCAGTCAGAGACACATCTCAGTATAAGCCTGTACTAAAAAGGTTTGATCACATCTGCACTTTTAACAAAACTGAGTGTTTGTGTTTATTAAATCTTAGTGAAAAACATAGGTCGATGGGAAAATATATTTTTCATTAGTTTAATAATTCTGAATAGGATGGGCAAAGTTTGATAACAACACTGTATAACCAACTTGTCATAACAGGTCACTTTTCAAAGGCTCACCATGTAGCTATATTGCTTTAGTTTTGGTATTTCAATTACCTGCTAATTTGTTTACTGATAAGGGATGTGTTGCTGCTCATTTTCAGGTTCATATTGTATGTAGTGTCTCTACTGTGACACGTCTCCATGCTTTAATGATCAAAAAGCTCTTTCTTCTTCTCATCCTGCCTGTGCCACCTCTTTTCACCCTCTGTCTGAAACCAGAGCCCAGTCTGCTCTGATTTGTTAGCTGGCCGGCTCTGTTGTGATTGGTCAACCGCTTAGAGATGTCCCGCCCCTTAGCCTATCACATACAATGTGTTGGATTGTAGCAAATAGAAGCTTGAGTGTTACAGTACATAGTGATGGAGGGACTTTTGGATTTGAGCATTTACATGCATGAAAAACCCAAACACTGTAAAGGAAAGGGAAAACTCCAAAAAGCATTAAAGGGTCTCTTTAAAAAATCAATATGATGCACTTGAGGCTTGAGATAATTGTATTTTTTTTTAAATACAATATTTAAAATACAGAAAAATAAATAAGGCTAGGTAGGATGTGAGACACATCCATTTTACCATCTTGTAGATAGGCCTTTATTGAATTCCATACATGCAAATCAAATTAATACATCAAAACACAGGTGTCTATTGTGCCTAGACCATTATATAAACAACAATAAACAGAAAACAGATGTTGATCTAGATAATATAGATATTTTATTTTCTTTACCATGACATCAGTGACTGCTTGTGTTATGGTTTAGGTGTTTTGCTTTCTCCTCCTCCCCTCTGTATTCTCTCTCTCTCCTGTGCAGTGTGGTGATCGTTGGAAGGCTCAGCTGGTTCACAATGAGGAGCACCTGTACTCATCTAATCAACTCCTCCATAAAACTCTGGTCATGTTCACACTCCAGTGCCAGATAATTCCGTCTCACTCGGTAGAGCTGAACGTCGTAGTATCCTAGCTTAGTGTAACCTTGTTTTTTCTTCTGTTTTTCCAGTGTCTGCTCGAGCCAGCCTGAGTCCTGCCGTCGCCACCGGCGTGAACTAGATCCACCTTCATTTTGTGGATTGTTTTTTAGTTGCTCCTATGTCCCTTTATTAAACTTTGTTAAAAGACTGAATCCATCTGGTCTCTGCCATTGTAGGTCCTGAACTTTTGACCCAGCCCTAACAGCTTGCTTGTCATACCTTTCTTAACAGGGGCTCTGCAGGTTGCTGCTGTGCTTTTAGATCATGTGTAAGCCAGACATTTGTCAGGAAACACTTGGGGATGTTCATTTGGTTTGCCTCTGTCCTGTTGTATTACATCTATTACAGTTTTTTACATAAAAGTGGGGTGCACAGATTGTGCTTTCAGGCCCTTTTGGCCCTCAGTCTGTTTTGATTGTGTTCGAACTCTTTAATCATTAACTCTGTGCGGATGAAGGATGCAGGGAAATCGTAAAGTTGGGAGTCTTATCACTGCACTATTTTGTTGATACCAATATTAAAGACAAACGTCTGATGAAGAGAAAGCAGGGCTGGGAGAAGTACTCAGATCTTGTACTTATATTAGGTAAAAGCAGAAGTACCAGAGTGTAGGAATACTCAAGTAAAAGTCCTGAATTGAAAATGTTACAAGTGTGAAAGTAAAAATATTGGCATCAAAATATACTTAAAGTAGCCTACCAAAAGTAAGTATTCTAAAATTGTCCATTTTAGAATGATACATGTTATATGTTTTGATTATTGATGCATTAATGTTAACGATGCCATGATTTTAGGGTAGGAATACCGTGAACATAGTTTAACGTGACAGAGGAATAAATACACACATACACCGTCGGCTTTGCTTCAACTGGAAGTGACATGTTTTATGTCCCTTTTATTACAGGAATACAGGAAGTGATTAGTATAAGAGTATTAAATAAACAAATTCATATATTACAATTCATCTCAATCTCAATCTCAATCTTTATTTATTTATATAGCACATTTAAAACAACCTTCAGTTGACCAAAGTGCTGTACAGGCAGTAACTACAATATTAAATAACACAATGGGAGTACAATAATAAAACAATAATTAAAAACATAATAAAAAGTACAATAACTAGAAACATATAAAAAATAAATAAATTAAAAAACACATACAAATATAAAAATGTAATGTTCAACTAGTATTAAAAGCCAGTGCAAAGAGGTGAGTTTTTAGCTGAGATTTAAAAAGTTCAATAGACTCAGAAGTCTGGATATGTGCTGGGAGGCTGTTCCACAGTCTGGGAGCTGCAACACTGAAAGCCCTGTCACCTCTGGTTTTTTTCCTGCACCGAGGAACCACCAACATATTCTGCTGAGCTGAGCGCAATGCTCTAGCTGGAGCATGGCGGTGCAACAACTCAGACAGGTAATGTGGTGCCAGTCCATGCAATGATTTAAAAACAACAAGTAAGTACTTGAAATGGATCCTGTAACTGACAGGAAGCCAATGAAGGTCTGCCAAAACGGGTGTGATGTGGTCATAACGTCTCTTCCCAGTAAGAAGGCGGGCAGCTGCATTTTGGACCAGCTGCAGGCGACGGATCAAACACTTGTCAACACCAATAAACAGGGGGTTACAGTAGTCTAAACGAGACCTTATAAATAAGTGTGATAATTCAACACCCCCACTTACTCTTATACTGCACAAATTCTCAACATGAATTCAAGTGTAAACATCTTGTACACTTGCACAATAACAGTGTTTTACATTTCTGGGGTTATTTACATTCCAAACAAATACTTTGCACATTTCTCACTTTTGACCTTTGTTGCAGGCTTAGTGAAAATATCAGCAACCATATCAGCTGTAGGGCAATAGTCAATGGTTATCATGTTATCACTCAGTACAGTTCGAACAAAATGATACTTGATATCCACATGTTTACATCGTTGACAACATACTGGGTTCTTGGATAGAGCAATGGCACCCTGGTTATCTTCAAAGATGTTCACAGGAGTATATCGACCCTCACTATCCATGCTCTCTATTAGCAGCACAAGATACAAACTCTCTTGTGCTGTGGCAGCCAGTGCCACGTACTCTGCCTCACATGTCGACAAAGCTACTGTTTGCTGCTTCTTTGATCTACAAGAAATAACAGGCCCATTGCTAGTTAGACTAAAACAGTACCCTGTTATACTCCGTCTGTCATTTTGGTCTGTTGCCCAATCCGCAAGTTTCAGTGTTTCATCTTGTTGTTTAAAACATAGCTCCTGATTAATTGTGCCCTTTAAGTACCTCAATACATGTTTAGCAGTTAACTGGTGTTGTTCTTTTGGCTCTGAAAAATACTGTGACAGTTTACTGACTATCCAACTTAGATCAGGCCGTGTAGATGTCATTAAATATATTAAGCTGCCTACCACTTCACGATATTGTGTTGCATCAACAGCTTCACCATCGTCATCAAAGTTGTGTTTCTGTTCACACGGGGTGGACCTTGGCTTACAGTCATTCATACCAAATGTTCCAGTATTTTTGTAATGAATTTCTTTTGACCCATCTTTATTTCTCCTTTTTCCTGAGTAAAGTCAATGTTGTGCTTAACATTTCTTTCACAGTATTAATTGTGTGAATATCATTAGCTGCGATAACTAAGTCATCCACCCAAATAATCAGAATGATCCTCATGTTCTATTCCTTTACTGTAGACACAGTGATCAGCTGGGTTTTGTGCAAAACCGTTCTCACAGAGATGATCATGCAACATTTTTTTCCAGTTTCTTCTAGATTGTTTTAACCCATACAGTGATTTATTCAGCTTGCAGACTAGCTTTTCATCTGTGTCTGACTTACGCAGTTTTAACATCCATTTGATGTAGGTGTAAGTCATGTTGAGCTGCCAGTTGCATCAAGCTTCTTACTGATGTCATGTTCACAGTCGGGGAAAATGTCTCCTTATAGTCTATTCCTGCCACTTGACTATATCCCTTTGCAACATATCTGGCTTTATATATCTCAGTCTTTTCTGTGTTTTCTTTGATTGTATCGACCCATCTACCCCCCACTGCATTTTTGCCCTCTGGTAGTGTGGTCAATGTGAATGTGTCATTTTCCTTAAGAGAATTAATTTCCTCCTGCATAGCATCAGTCCAGAGTTTTGACTCTGCTGAATTCATGGCCTCTTTAAAAGGCGTTTGGTACATTACACATTACTCTGTAGCAGTAGTCAATATTTATATACTTCTGGTCGTCACACTGTACTTTACATTCGTAGTCCTCTAAATACTGAGGTCTCTTCCTTTCTCTTTGAGGATAGCTTCTATTTTGACCTTCTGCTCCCTTTCCTGTCTGGGTGTTTGTGTCATCTGTCTCAGTTCGAGCCTCCTGTGTCTCTTTTGGACACGAGTCAGTCCCCTGGGTTTCTGGCTTGGTGGATACAAACCTTTTCTCATAAAAATCGTCATCACTTGCCTCAAAATCAGTCTGTGTATGTCGCTCGACTATACTTTTTGTGACAAACTTCACTTGCCTGTGTTTTCGAACACTACCTGTGTCTGGGTTGTAGACTAGGTATGCTGGGCTGTTTTTATCATACCCTACAAAAATACCCTTCTCACACCTCAAGTCTAACTTTTTCTTTTCCTGCTTGTATGCATAGCATACAGATCCAAATACATTCATTTTCGAAAGGTTAAGCTTACGTCCTGTCAGCATATAATAAGGCGTCTGTCCTACACGTCTGTTACGTATTACAGCTGCAGTCATGACGGCACATGTCCATAGCTTCTTTGGTGTAAATTGCTCTCAAGAAGCATGCATCTTGCCATTTCAAAAAGTGTTCTCCAGTTTCTCTCAGCTGTCCCATTTTGATGGGGTGAGTAAGGTGCTGAAGTTTCATGTCGTATTGCATGTTGTATAAGGAGCGATTGAAAGTTTGTCCCGGTGAATTCTGTACCGTTATCAGACCTTTGTAGTGCCGAGAGATAGGGAGTCAGAGGCGGTGCAATGAAGGTGCAAAAGGGAACTTTATTTGAGAGCAGCTAAGGTCATGTTGTCCGGTTGCAGTCCAGGAAGAAGAGAGTGAAGTCAGGAGGGCAAACACCGTAAACACATAACATGTCCGTGTGGGAACAATAGCCCCAACTGTAGTTCCATGTGTGAATTATGTCCCAGTGTATTAATAGGTGGTCACCACACCTTATACATTTGATGGTGAGGTGCGACATCAGCAATGCATTTCTCTGTGGCTTTGAAAGTATCACTTTTAGCTTTTAGGAAATACACAAATACTGCCCCTGAAAAGTCATCCGTAAAAGCCAATGTGTATCTGAATCCCTCCTTAGCCTCTGGCTCAATGGGACCTGCTAAATCACTGTGCACAAGATTGAGCGCTGCTTTAGCTCTTGCATCTGGTTGTCTGTTCCTACTCTGAGCAAATTTACCTCGAGTACACACTTCACAGTTAAGGTTAGATTTATCAATCCCACCCTTAATTTTCATCCCCTCAGTGACTTTTTACAGTTGTGACACATCATCATAGTTACAGTGACCAAGTATTTCGTGCCATGTTTGAATGTCATAAACATGCATCGTCCTCAGCTTCACAGTCCAGTGTTTAAAAAATAAAGTCTATCATATTCCTTGATGTCAAATATTTTACCTCTCTGGTGAATCAGCTGGTTACAAACTTACAACCCTGACGAAAGTTCACTGATGCTCCGTTGGCTGTCGCTGCTTCAACAGAGAAAATGTCTTGTGGATAGGACGGTATGTAGAGCGCGTCCTTCAGCATTGCTGTCACTCGTCGTCCCTCCGTGTCTTGCAGGCAGACCTCCGCCTCTCCTTTCTTCAAAGCGACACCACTTGTTCTTGTACCGTCAGCCAATTCAACAAAGTGGTCTTTCGGTTGAAAAGTCTCATCGAACCTTTTAAACTTGTCGATGTTCGTTATTATTGTGTCGACCATCAGCCCTTTATGTGTAACTCCGGTTACTGGACTGTCACATACTTTAAAAACAAATGAGTGGTCCTCAACGTCAGTTGCTTGTTTAGCATTGTCTCTTTTTTTGCGTCTGCAGTTTGCATCTATGTGTGGAATTTTTGCAAAAACTGCACCACTGTCTCTGGTCTTTGCTGTTGCTGCTACTAGGGTTGCCAACCGTCCCGTATTCTTTCACACACACATACGGGTATTGGGCCGCGGGCGACACCGTACTTCCGGTATCCGCCGTTTTACGCGAGGTGCAAGCAGGCCAAGGGTTTAGCCGTACACCGTCTAGGTGTTGCTAAGCTTCCTGTACTGAATATCATAGTCTATTGCCTTAATCAATATCTAGTCAACTCTAAAATACCACATATATGCATTGGCATGATAATATTATTGTGACAAGTGGGGTATTCAACTGGTGTTTCCAGAAATTAGACGTAGATGCAGCCAAAATCGACACAGTCTGTAAGGGCAATCCGACAACCCACACAGCTCTAGTTTACGCTGGTAACGACCTAGAGCACACCCCTCAAATCCAGAGATGTAATCCGAAGACATGCAGCGATTTCTTCGGTCGTTAATTCAGAAAAAAAACCTAGTGCGCTCTGCCTGGCTACGTTAGCTAGCTGTTTATATTTGCACTTCCAGGATAGTTGCACCTCCATGAAAATGGCGTATTTATATATATATATGGCGCGTGTTGCATTGTGGGTAGCTCGTGACGTCACTGTGTGTGAAAGAATTAGCCGGGACGTCCCGTATTTGAGCCAAAAGGGGCGTGTCCCGTACGGGACTTTGTTTGTCCCGGACTCCCGTGTAAAGGGAAACATTTTTCTGTTTGCGCGCAATGCAGTGTGTCTGGCTGCGTGCCTGTGTGTTTGTGTGCTGTATGCGAAGGGCACTAGGACCGCTCAGTTGACAGGGCAGGCACAATGCTCGCACGTGTGTGTGTGAGATTTTCTCCGGTGGGCCGCGGCATCATTGTTTGTGTGGCATGTCAGCCTGTTCAGTCGTGTGGGAAAATGAGCGCTGCCGGTGGAGGAGGTGATAATAAAAGAGGAGAAGAGAGAGAGGATGTGGTTCTGGGCCCTGGCCCTTCTAAAAATAAAAGACTTGTGTCTTACAACAAACAGTGGAAGAAAAACACAGTTGGGTAAAGCCTGAGTGGAGATCTGTCTCGGGTCTTGTGTGTGTGTGTGTGTGTGTGTGTGTGTGTGTGTGTGTGTGTGTGTGTGTGTGTGTGTGTGTGTGTGTGTGTGAGAGAGAGTGAGAGAGTCAGTCAGCTGATTGATGGGGAAATGCTGGGGAAATGGTTGGTTGAAGGATAACATTAAGTCTAATAATGATGTACCGTGCATGTTCACATCATGTATACTTTGCATTACTTAATACCATTTTTCAAATATATTTTTTAACATTTTGGACAAAATAGCCAATTGTACATCGAGGTGCCCAGATGTCCCTAGTGCCCCCGATTTGAACATGCTGATGTACAATGTGATGTAGTAGCCTAATGCAGGTGTAATATCATTGTGTTTGTATTGTGTTATAGGTATGCCTAGTTTTCTATGCATGTTGAGGGTTTTGGGGGGTTTGACCCCTCGAACCCTGGGGGGCTGGCTCCCCCAAAAGAATTAAATAACATAACCCTAAAACCGAAATAAAGTAACAAAAAAACTAAATCCGCCAGAAACCCGAAAATCTTCGCGCGCGCGCGGGGGACACATGCATGTGTCCCCGTTTCTCAATTTCTGGAAGTTGGCAACCCTAGCTGCTACTCGCACTTCGACACTCACGAGCCCGGTGCCCTTTCTGACCGCAGTTGTAGCAGGTGATATCGGGGCCATCTCTCCACTTCACCCAGCCACTGGCTTTCATAATATTATCAGATTGCTCACTCAAGTTGGCATTGTATTTTTCTGTGCTTTCATAGCTCCTCAACTTTGTTTTGAACTCACCAAAAGTTAGCTTCTCATCCCCTTGTGTAATGTGGATGGCAAACGGCCTACAAATAAATTGGCTGTCCCTTTAAAATCATGGCTATCAGCAGCCCGTCGCAGAGTCTCTTCAGCATTTCTCAGTGCTGTAACTGCCGTTTCGGCACGAATAATAATATAGTCAGTGACGCTCTCATTAGCGGCTTTCTGCAGCAACGTTAGTTCAGTGTGGTGGCTGATCACCCGTGGTTTCCCTTTCCCAACGTAGTGGTCCCTCAATATTTGTAACGCTTTTCTTCCGTTGTCCGCTGCTTCTCTCATGATCAGTGAAATGCTTTTATCGTCCAGTACCTGGATCAATTCCGCATAGGCTTCTTCGTTTTTCTGATCATCAGCCTCATCATCTTCACTTGGCTCCTCTAGGATGACAGCCTTCAATCCTAGCAGTCGCAGGTGACCCACAAACGTTGTCTCCCATAACTCGTAGTTATTCTCATCAAACGGTTCCACCGGCTTCCATGGTCCCTCCTGGGCCCATAACCTGTTAACGATGCCATGATCTTAGGGCAGGAATACCGTGAACATAGTTTAACGTGAATAAATACACACATACACCGTCGGCTTTGCTTCAACCGGAAGTGACACGTTTTATTGCGCATGTCCCTTTTATTACGGGAATACAGGAAGTGATTAGTATAAGAGTATTAAATAAACAAATTCATATATTACAATTCATAATTCAACAATTAATGTGTTTAAGTTGGTAAAGATGCAGCTAGTTTGAATGACTTTGTATACTAGGTAAATGTACTAAGTCACTTTTCACCTCTGAGAGAAAGATCATACCATCCTTTTCTCGTGGTTTTACTAACATACTGTATTTCAGTAAAGTTTGTGACCCCCTCCCATGCGCTGCGCTGATGGGCAGCTCTCCAAAAAGGCGGCGCCAGTGACGTCTCCAAATCGGCCAAACCTTAAACCTGGCACTTGGTGCACTGGAGAGGGGATGTAGGGACATATTAACGACAAGCACGGGATCGGAGAAGTCTTTGGAGGAATATTGCGGAGGAATAAGCGCCGGGTGCATGTGACGTCCGTTTATAGGTTCACTTTTACGCGTCATGGTTCCTGTTTTTCTGCCTGTATTGACTGTTTGCAGCAGCAGCAGCAGCAGCAGCGCGGTGGCAAAGGAGGTGCTGAAAACCGATACAAGTCCAAAACCTGCTGCATATCTTCTCCTCTGATCGTCACCTGGACCGAGTGACAGGTTTGTGACTAAGACTATGTTTGTATGACCAACTTTGGAAAGAGAAACAGAAAGAGTTTGACAGGTGCAGCTCTGCCCCTGAAAGTAAACTTGGTTTTATTTGCCTGATTAGAATCAGCTGGTGCTTCGTGATTTTGTACACAAACGCTAAACGGGGACATTCATACAATAATTTGCCATTATTTGGCCAGCTCTCTCTTGTTAAATTACTTTGAACACTCCATTCATTGGACCAACTCTTAGAAATAACCCACCCTTAGAAATATGACGATCAAGATATAGCTACAAATAAAATAAATAGAAATTCAAAACTATAAAACGTATTGTATTTTAAAGGCATTTATTACAGATATAATGGGGAAACTTATTAATTGATGGTAATGTTGATGTTTTCTATATTGATTGAAAACACACCATGAAAGTCGACAGATGATAAACAAAAAAATCAGTTAGTCTGTAGATGACAGAACATTTCACCACAAAGCGCATTTGTGGAGCCTTCACTCATACCACACAATCATCCTTAGCAGCAGAAGAAGTCATGGTATTACAAATATAATTAGTTTTCATATAACACTTTTCTTTCATGTTGCCTTCAAACTGCATATTTAGTAATTTTAGTCGAGAACTCTCTGCCTTAAAGTGCAGATGCCTACAGTTGTTCAGCAGCATAATAGAAAATATAGTCTATAGTGACAGCATCTACTGGAAACATTTAGACAACATGGGAAAAAATGAGGTACTTCCTGAAATAAATTAATGCCAATATGCGTCATTTGTAATATCCCAGTAAAATATCATAAGATTTCACTGCCTCTGCACAGATACACTGCAGACAGTGTTTGCAGTAAATAGTCTCCCTTTTGCTGATGCGTATCTTAGATCTGAAAGAGTTTGCAAAACACAAGCTGTATTTCAAACAGATCTGTCTGCTCAGGCTTACTCACATCGTTACAACTTATTACATTACTGTAGTCTTTTATAAAGGACTCTGGAAACCAGGACCTCTCAAGCCTTGAGTCTTGTTATCATGATTTAATAAGGCCAGATTCCCTTTTCTACTTGCAAATAACTGAGTTCTGGGGGAGTCGAAAGTGTTTGCGTGTGGTAGGGAGGATGGAGGGAAGTCCTGCCGTTACCAGAAATAAGAAATCGGATTTAAAGCACATCCCCTTCCGCTCTCCGGGTTTCACCCACGTCGGCTAGCATTCCAACGGCCGGCGCCAAAAACTCTCCAAGGTCACACTGTTCAACAATTGTCCATACCTCCCCCACTCCATCCACTGCTCGTCCATCGCCCAAGATACCCGAGTACACAGTGTAACTAAAACATGGCGCGGCATGTTTTTTCCTCGCCCTCATTGGGTGTTTCCAGATGGCGGTGAGAGGAGGGTGTCGTTCCTCAGCGATAGTGCAGTCACTGTTTGTAGTGTCACAGTAAACAGGGTGAAAGTGAGCATGGCCGGTATGCATTCACTCTGTAGACGCGGTTTCCTGCAGACCTGACGATCCTGAATTGGTTGCAGACCTTTGAGAAGAAAACTGGTGTAATTGTATCCATTTTAGGTAGATGTCTGAGGAGTTTCACAAGAAGCTGTGTTGGTCAACATGAACTTGGTGAAAACCGTGGGATGAACTGATGCATACAGCTGCTTCCTGCTGTGCTCTTAAAATACTACGTCAGTAGTTTTGCATGTGGAACCTTGACTTCTGGATGTTTAACCCACTCCAATATAGAGCTAAAATGATGCCATAATACTAACAGGCATATACTTTGATAGTAAGTTAATAATTCCAGAATTTTCTTAAGTAATAGCAGACATTCAACAATTCCTGCTTCTTATATTCGCTTTTCAAATCTGGCAAAAACAAAAGTAATTCCAATCATTTTGTTCGTATTTAAGTGAACTTGTTTGTATTTCAAGTTGGGAAAACACACACAACAAAACAGTGACTGCAAGTCTAAAAATGTAGTCGAGCCCACATAAAAAAATAATAGAGCTTAACCTGGAACATTACTGGTTTAGGGTTTGGTTCACAAACAAAAGGCCTACCATGAATGAATGCAGTGTGACATGATATGCTACTCGTCTGTGCTATTCAGGTTATGTTGTGGCAGTGGTTAAAACATTTAAAGAAGTACACTGAAAGTTGATGTGAACCTTTTTTGAAATACATTTATCTCTAAAGGATGCAAATGTCTTTCATTAAGAAAGAAAACCACATTTTTCTATAACATACCATCTAAAAACCTACTGTAGTATCTTAATAGAAGCGTTGCTAACCAGGTTGTGTCTATAATCGGACCCAGCGTTTTATATTGAATAGAACTCTACATAAAACCACAGTTCAGTTGTTGTTGGCTGCTGTTCAACTGATGGGGTGATAGTCAGCTGCCCTGCTACTGTTGGATAGAAAATAACATGTTTCAAGTATGTGGTTTTTTGGTCATTAAAGGAAATCTTTGACTGGTATAAAGGGGTGCGCTTTATTTTAAT
Organism: Gymnodraco acuticeps; assembly: GCF_902827175.1. Classification (NCBI taxonomy): domain Eukaryota; kingdom Metazoa; phylum Chordata; class Actinopteri; order Perciformes; family Bathydraconidae; genus Gymnodraco; species Gymnodraco acuticeps. The sequence goes on from NW_022990966.1 coordinate 4,299,717, forward strand.
TTTAGGGCCAGCGTCATGAAGGATGGAGGTCACACTTTGAGGTTTATTTAACGTTTAGGTAGATGTGTTTTGGGTGCTATTTCTGTATTATTTAAAGATCTATAACATCTAGCTGCGCATGGAGATATAAAAGGCAAAACCAGTAGGATTAGTTGGTTGCAGTTTGTTAACACAACATTAAAAGTAGTACCCTCCGCCCTCGTTTTAAAACGGCTTTCTTGTTTGGTCTTTCTCCTTTTCTGAGTTTGCAGTTTTCTGTGCAGTATTGCCCATTTGGTAGCTAATTATTGGATCCGTGCTTACATCTATCTGATGCCCAGAAACACTGAAACACAACAACATCTGGGCAGAAGGGAGGGTCTTGTCTGACCATCTTGTCACTTCTAACGGGTCACAAGTTCACATTTTTGTTTTTAAGAAAAATCCTTTTCATTGTGTGGCTTTCTGCTGTAACCAAATTGAATGGATAAATTGAGCCCCCTCGAGATACCCTCATCTTTCTGTCATGTGACTTTAGGATGACAAATAGGGACTTTCTCGTCGTTGATGTCGTTTAGTGCTCATAAACTGACTGTTATTCTCGCCAAAAAGTTTACTGGAATTGGTGCTTTGTGTATATATACTACAGTTTAAAAAAGCAGACATGAAATCTGAGCGAACAGAAAATGCACATACTCATGCACAATATTTTAATAACAAATAGATTAACCTACTGAATAAAAAACAAGAACCAAAGAAACTGAACACCATATAGCAAATTCAGGCAGGTATATATTGTAGATTCAAAGTATTCGAAAAAAATAAGAAATACAATATACTCTTTCATTTTGTTTTTTTCAGTAACATTGTAATCCCAATCTTTTCGAATTCAAGATTATTCAAGTAATCGATTACAAATGTTTTATGTAACTGAAAGGGAATACAGTTGTTGTATCCTGATGCATCCCCTTACATGTACAGTAATACGTTTTTCCCAAAGCGTGTTAATATGATCATGTAATGTCTTTTATTTTTCGAGAAAGGAGAGACACTTAAGGCTCAAAAGAAGATGATTTCCTGGGAATTTGGTGTAGTTACTGAGTACAGTAGATGGGCCCGAGCCGCCAGACAGGGATTTCGGCTACAATTACTCCAATTGGGGGACGCTATAATCAACCTGTCCGTCCCTCTGAAGCCTCTCGCTGTCAAGCTCCACTGTGAGACGGAAATAGCTCCGTCCAGATCCCATGTAATCCGTCCAGCTCTTCAATTCAACACCACCCTTCTCCTCCAGCAGCTCCTTGTTGGCTTTGTGAGAATGGGCCGGCTAACGGGGGTCTTTGTGTTTCGGTATGTGCTGCTGGCTGGGAGCCTTGTTCTGAGGAGAGGAGGGCTCCATGCCTCTTTTTATTCACAAGAAATAACCGGGTTTTTTATGTAGTGGCCTGCAAAACATGCTCTCCAGGGAGACGTATTGTCTTTTCAGTCATGTCTGGACTCATGATATTTTGTGTTGCTGAATCATGCTTTGTTAAAGCCTATAACAGCAATGTGGGACCTCTAGACCTTTTCATGTGGATGTGTTGAGGCAGAATTTTTAAAGAGCAGCTCCAACCAAGAGATTTGTGTTCGTGAAAGACGGACACATTTTGACCTAATCTTCTTTCTTGTAAAGGTGGGCCTACCCTCTATGGTCAGAGACGGTATCACCAGATTCTTTCTGCCCATTATTACTAAATGAAAAACGTATTTCTGCAGTGCAAACAGAGCTTTGGATGCACTCTGAAGTCTGCAGGGTGTTCCAGGTTCTTCCAGGGAGCGCCAGTTTATTACAACATGTTTGGACTAGATGTGGAAACTCATGTCCTAAAATAATGTAGCTCAAAGTGTAAATGACTGAATAAAAGCATCCGTCCAGCTTTTATATTTATTGCTCAGACTTACAGTATTGGTATGCTCTTGATCCGAATAATTTAAACATACCAGTAGAAAGCTTTAAATGTATTTATTACTAAGTTTACAAGCATCAAGTCAGAGGTTGAAGATGTTCATGAAATAATAAATAATAAACAAATCATAACATTTAGGAACATATTGATAACACATCATAAACAAAGTATTGATTAGGATGATGTGCAATGTTTGGCAACAACTACCTCCATTCTTGATTTATCTATTGATCATGTGATTCTTTTTTTATTCTATAAAATGTCAGATAATCAGAGAAAAATATACTTGTAACTTTTAATTAGATAACATTTGTAAAAAGATAGATACATGCTTAGTGATTTATACAAAGAGACGCTTATTGGTTAATTAAACTCAATGAGAAACGTACATAGCCATATAGGTTATAGGTGAAGACGGCAATCTTTTCTGAAAAAAAAGCTTTTATTGTGTATTTTTAATATTTGTTTTACTTTTTGCTGACAAAAACAGCTCCAATGTAAAACATGTTGGTATGTTCTTCCATACATGCTGCTTCACTGTGAAATGTAATGTGAAACCTTGAAATCATTTCCTCTCCTCAATGTTTGTCACTATCATCTATCATTGCCCTAACTACATTTCCTAGGTTCTTTTTAGATACCCATGTGTTTAGATCCATGTAATCATTTTTAAAATGTTCTGTTTTCACTGGAAATTCAATGTTAAGAGTTACTATTAGTTCATGTGACTTTTAAGTGTATTCTTGTGGTGAGAAAATGATGGTTACAAATTGCACAGAGAGCTGTCATGCAGTCTGCTGCTGCTGAAGTGTAAGACTCTTAATTGTGTCATTGGTTCAAGTAGGTATCACATCAGCACAACTTGTCCTATGAAAGAGACAGATTGTGGCGTTTTCATGCATCTTTAGTAAAAGAAAGCACTGTTCAAAGTGGGGTTGAAACTTTAAAAGAAGACATAAGCTGTTACTAAGTTTAAACATTAATTTACTACAAAAACAGAATACAAAAATAGATTTATTTAAAATCAGGTCAGTGAGGTTGCTTGTTATGCAACACAATTTTGGGTAAAAGTTAAATCAACTACAGAGGAAATTGTTGTTTTAATAGTTTGATTGTTTATTGACAGACATCTGTGATTATCCAACCATTGGGTTAGATTTCCTTCAATGCGTTTGCATATATTCAAGACACATGTTGTTAATCTGATTTTTTTCTTAATTGCCATCTACCATTTTCACCTGGAGGAATGTCTCCATGTTTTTACCTACATTTACATGTTGTATTTCTGTGCCAAACTGACTGAGTGTGAGTCAGTACAAATGAACGGAGGAAAGGGCAGCCTTGATGGCCTGTTTGTTTAAAACCAGATCAGTAGCTATACACGAATGAATCAGTGAAATAAAAGACAGAGTTGCATTGAGACAGTGCCTTTTGACCTTTGCTTGCCTGCTGCTTTGCCATGGAAAGCTGCCATGAACACCAGTGTGTCCAAAGCTCAAACCTCTTACAAAACACATTTTCACATAGTCGATGGGTAAAAGTCGAACTGTTGAGCCACGAATATTGCAGGAAAAAAGTGAGTCTTCAAACTTTTTTGATGTCTTCTTATTCAGTGTTTTAGCCTATGGATTAGTGAACTTTAATCTCACACTCTCAAATCGTTGTATTACTGTCAGACTGTGGATTCATTTTTGGTAAATCTACGCTCAGAGAGTTTAATTCTGGCAAGTCTGAGAAGATAATAACTTTTTCAATGTCAACCAGAATGTGGGCAATTAGTTTTACTTTAATTATATGTATTTATTGTGCATTCCATGGTTATACTCAATAGTAGAACTTCATGAGATACAGAATCCAACCCTCTGTCTGCGCAGTTGTTTGTTTTATAAATCTTTATCTACATATGTTGGTTTAGCTCTTGAAATTCAATTTTCATGGCCGCAATAACATTTTATTTTAGGGTATCAGTCGATTATACTGACAGTATTATTCACGGTCACTCACAACCAATGGTACGTCAGAATAATGAATGCAAGAAGTATGATTGAGGCTAACTTGACAATCATCTCTGCCAGTAAGTGGCCCTACATATCAAATAATTTTAAAGCAGCAAATCCAAACTGTAAAATTATAAAAAAATAGTTGTATCTTGATCCCCGGCTATATCTTCCCCTTTCCCCTGGCACTGGTTGCCTGAAAAAATCGTTAAAACAAATATTTATTGATTTTTAAACCCGTATCCAGAGATTATTTTATGTCGGTTCCTCATTCAAGGTTTAAAATGTTGACCCAAAGTTTATTACTCCTAGATGGACCAAATGTTGACAACATATTAGTATTTCTGGTTTAATAGTTCTTGATTTTTGTGCTTATCATTCAGTCACACTGTCTACATACTTGCTTGTGCTAATTTGGACTGTAGGTGGTTCGTGTTATTCAATTCTCAGTGCATGTCCCTAGATTTGCAGAAGTGTTAAACCCCTTTCTGTATCTACATTCAGGGGATGAACTAGAACCTTTAACTTGAGCCACACCAGCCTCAAAGAGAACAAAACTAATGGTGCATTTAATTGCTTGAAAGTGTCCACGTTTCCAAGTCACTAGGAAGTTCCCCCTAAAAATAGAAACTTGGACGAGTTCCATTAAACCTGAGTTTACAGTACCAGCTGTCATGTTTAACATCAACACATGATGGACAACTGACACAACATAGTTAATCATAGTTAACATAGTTAATAGTTAAACATAGTTATAGTATCTATATAAATGTATCTGTATTAAAATCATGTTTGGACTGATTATGTGCAAAATGTGGCCATGTGACTGACAAAAAATCACTTGTGGGACACATTTAAAGAAGCTAGTGTCCTCCAAATTGAGGAAAAAGGAAGCTGTTTGGTATTTTCGGAGAGATTTGGAGTAGCATTTTATTATGAGACACCTTTTTCGGTCTAATTCAGGGCATACTGTCAAAGTGCTTGTACCACAAACAGGTAAAAGTGCATTGTTTTGCTAAAGGCCACTTCGACCTGACCTGGTTGCTGCGATTGACCTTGCGACTATTTGGCATGGTGTGTCCTGTCCTGTCCACTCTGCAGTTTTTGGAAGATTTAGAATAACACAATTTGAGTTTGACTTCTAAATCCAGTCTTTAAAAATCATCATCACAATTAGCAATCAATACATGATAATAAACTCTAACCTATCATCAAATCTGCGCTATTAATGATGGATTTTGCAAGTCCATTTCCTGCTTGACAATGCCCTCATGATCGCCCAATTCTCTGCCAGGTGTTATTGGCAACTTGGACTTCAGGAAGGGAGGACGTTTTAACAGTTTGTTTCTTTTAATCTTTTTATAATACCGACTGCTAACTCCAAAGAAGAGGCAGAAAATCCCCCAAAAACCATTTAGCCCCAAGCCTTGCAGGAATTGCAGCTGTGTGTTTGGACTTGTGATTGCTGCAGTCTGCATTGTGCAGCTAGTGTTTGCTGTACTGTTGATTTCCACATTGATTAACCAGCTGATGGCTTCTCTGGCACAGTTTGGTTACTGTGTGATATCACATACACAGATAATGCCGTGCTTTTATATCCTCAGAACTAGTTCATAGTTTAAATACACTGTTAATACATAGAGCTTTTCCTTTCACCGTTGACACAGTAAGGAAGCTGTTGCTTAATTTTACCTTTTTAAGTGCATCAATAAAATACCTGTTTATCAACTTCTGTGAGAACATTTCAGACTTCTTGGACTACACTTGTCTATATGATCTTTTATATGACCTAGTACTGCAAAGCACCTTAGGGCTGTAGTTTTGGGTATGCATACAGTCTCAACGTGCAGTGCTTTTAACAGGAGCTAAAAACCAGTAATCAAATTCAGTCCCCAGTTACTTTGGTTTTTATGTGTTTAGGTTCATAGAAAGAGTTTTAGAGTAGTCCCCCCAATTGAAATGGGATAACAATGTGTGTTTTAATGCCTTGTCCCCATGCGCTAGCAGGATCTCATTAAACCTCTGGTTGTGATGCACTCCGTAAAGACAACATACCATTATCTTGTGTTGTGTGCTTTCTTGAGTAACAATATTGATGTCCTGTGTCTCTGACGCAATAAAACCTTAAAGATACGCAATGAACTTGACATCGCTGCAATGTTTCAAAAGTACAATTGGTTGTGGGTGTGTGTATGCCTGTGTGTGTTAAACCATTCTTATTGCAATGACATAATATATCCATACAGAGCCATCCAGAGCCACTGAGTCATATGAAACGTACAGTATTTCTGTAATTTAATTTGTATCATCTTTCCGAACACAGCTTAATACTATCTTGTTCAAATGTAATAGTTGTGTTAAAATTGTAATTTTAATTAAGCTGTCTCACAGTTATTAATTCAAAATTCATGAATACAACCATAACCGTAGCATCAAGAACAAGAGTTAAACACAATTAGTCCAATGCTTTTAGGAAAACCCGTCAATATACATTGGATACATTCAAATGACCACCTGTGGGTCACAGATGCTCACTACAATGAAGACCTAATAACATCACTACTTTTCCTCAAATGAAAGCAACCCCTGTAAACTCCCCATGACTGTCCTGAACTGAGTCACAACAGCTCAATAATGGTAGAGAACATCAAGCAGACAAAATAACCGCAGACAAAATAACCATAGAAAACCTGTCCGTGTCTGTTTTTCTTTCCATTTTCAAGAAAGGTTGCATTTATTTCGACAAAATCGAATCATTAAAAGTCTCAGTAAGTGTTTTGTTAACAGTGTCTGCCTCCACCTTTAATAAGTGTGTACTGTTCTCCCTCAATTTTTATTTTGAGATGGCAAAGGTGCTACTTTTATTGTGTCTGTAAGGTATGACGCTTTTCAAGCTGAGCAGAAGGTTTATCCACAATGTTTACAACTATTTTCTTCTTATTATTGCTTAATTGTGCTACCAGTCCCCTTCCTTATATTCCTAGCCTTAAAGGTGCTTTTTGACAGAAAGCAATAACATTGTTACTACATGTTATGTTACTTGTTTTTTTTACTAACTCATTGTCCCAGAGAAGAAACCAACAAAGCAATCTATAGCCAGGCTTAGAACATATGCTAACGTCATCATGCTAACATGCTCACAATAACAATGCTAACATTTGAATGTTTACCAGGTATTTAATGTTTACCATCTTAGCTTAGTGTGTTTGAGCGCTAACATGATGACAATAGTAACATTCTGATGTTACCTGTCATGGTATGTTTACTACGTTCACCACCATACAGTAGCTTGGTGTAAGCATGCTAACATGATGATATTGACAACGATAACATTCTGATGTTACCTGACATGTTATGTCCACTGCCTTAGCTTAGTGTGTTAGCATTTCCTCATAAGCACTAACTAAAAGTGCAGCTCAGACTGACATACATTTGTTAACCATAACACAGTTTTTCTCCCCCTTTGTCCCAGGACTTGTCTTTACTGGAACATGCAGTAGAGGAACCAGCTATATTATCTTATTCATAAACACTGTGAAACTACTAAAATTCACCCTGACATGGAGTCCTCCCCCAGGCTGGATGCTGACCCGTTAACACTGCTTCAGCTACAGGAGGTGGACTCTAGCAAATCCTCAGAGAGGCCAAGCTCCCCGGGAATCATATCCGCCTTGTACAGCCCTCCTCTGGGCATGGACAGCCACACCGTCTGCATCCAGTCTCCCTACACGGATAGCAGCCACGAGTACGGCAATGGACCTTTAACCTTCTACAGCCCGTCTGTACTCGGCTATGCCAGGCCGCCCATCACTGACAGTCCGTCCCCTCTGTGCCCCGCGCTTAGCCCATCAGCCTTCTGGCCCTCCAACAACCACCCCAACATGCCCTCAATGACTCTGCGCTGCCCTCAGCCTCTCGTCTACAATGATCACAGCCCACATGCTCCCTGGCTGGAGCACAAAACCCACAGCATCAACGCTAGCAGGTATGTTTATGGACATTGATTGATTGATAGACGTGTATAGTGATAATACTTAGGACAAAAGGCTGTTTGGTGAGTGCCAATTAAGCTGTATGAAAACGATAGGAGGCTTTTATCGCGATTGATGATAGAGTTTTAAGGGAAAAGTGGTCAAAGATGAATGGATTCTGTATTTTCTGGGTTCTTTGTTTCGACAGTATTTTGTCCAAGACTTCCCTTTCCATGTTCCGGACAATTACAGCCCAATTAGCAACTTCAGTCAATAGACATGGTCTGCTACCGGATTGTTCAAAAATACCTAAGCTCAATAGAAAGCAAGGTCACCAGATGATGCAACCAAAGCCAATAATAAAAAGATAATGATGACTATTAACTCATGTTGATAACCTGTCATGTGTTTTTGTGTAAATTAATAAAAACAAATAAATAAGAGAAATGCGTCCTTTTCAGTCCTTTTTAAAAAAACGGAATTGAAATCGTTCGTAGTGTTTCCATGATTTTTACAAATGCCTGTTGGCTCATTAGGAATTCAGTGATAATGCCTTTCTTCTATACCCCGAATTTGATGAAAACAACTCAAGCACGTACAGTTCTGTGCTATTATATAAAAAGTTTAGGGGAAAAATGTGCTAGATTGCATTTAATTTAGGAGGGACAAGAAAGGTTTAATGTAGGTTTTTTAACATAAAGATTGTATTTGTTACCCTATCAGTTAGATACATGTGTAGAGCCCTTTTAACAGCAGCCATCTAACGTTTCCCCAAGGCTACTGTAGATAAGCCCTTGACATTGGTGATGGTTTGGTGTTGGAGTGATGAATGGGCGAAGCAGCTTGACAACATAAATAGACAAAAAATAGTTACGGTGGTTTTAGTATTCTTCAGCTAAGATGATCGTTGGATAATAGCAGAGCCTGTGCAAAGAATCCAGTAAAATCATTAGTGTTGAGATGGAGTTGCAACATATTATAATAACCAATAGACTGACATTGAAACACTGATTTTATTGGATGGATTTACTCTCACCACAACTTTGATTTACATCCCTGCCTCTACTTCATATTCGGGGTCATTCTCTATACTACCAGTTGACAGTCATAGTGAAACTGGCCTTGGATGCTTGAGACTTATATACCCATTATGTTTCAATGATGAACACTCTAGTTTCTTCATGCAATTTTCCAGTTGGCTGAAATGTGGTTGTGGAGAATGTTTTAGCAAAAGAGTACCTGTTAGATGACTAATGACAGGTAAATGACAGGCAAGCTTCCAGATGTCAAGTTGTCCCTTTTTACAATGTCTCTGTTTCTTCCTGCAGCTCTATCATCAGCTGTAACAAGCCGCTGGGGAAGGGAGTGGAAGGCATGGACTCCTCTTTGTGTCCCTCTGCGGTCGGGAAGGCGGACATGCACTTCTGCGCCGTGTGCCACGACTACGCCTCCGGGTACCACTATGGAGTGTGGTCCTGCGAGGGCTGCAAGGCCTTTTTTAAGAGGAGTATCCAAGGTATAAACTCTGTCTTTCAGTCAATAACAAGTCACCATCTCTTCATGTTCCTCATCCATTGAAGTGTCTTCTTTCCTTGAATCCTTAGGACACAATGACTACATCTGCCCCGCCACAAATCAATGCACTATCGACAAGAACAGACGTAAAAGCTGCCAGGCCTGCCGCCTACGGAAATGCTACGAAGTGGGCATGATGAAGTGCGGTAGGTTCTCACCTCTTTTACCGGGGTCCTTGATATAGCAAAATAAAGTGGAACAACTTATCCCTTGTGTGGGGTTTGGGTCAAATTGCCCACTGTTACATTTTTACTAAAATAAAATGATACAAGAATATTTTTTCAACCTTAGCCTTTGCTTATTTTGGGTAATGATCATGTATGGGGCCCATTTGTGGCCTTCATCCAGTGTTTGCCCCGCATACTGAGACACACAGAAACACTCTTAGTCTTAGCTAGTCCTTCTCACACATGCATCTGCTACATTGTTACAATCTAAGCACTAAGAATCGGCCTCTTTACCCTCTGTAGTGTGGGAACCTTCACAGTATTATTCCTCATTCTAACCATTTCTCATGTTTCTTGCCCTGTACCCTCACCCCTGCACATAAGAGGAGGGTCAACACAGATGAGTAACTATGTGTTTATAGGGCACTTCAACTACAATCCTCCACCAGCAATATGAGCTCAGATTCTGAGCTCAGAGGGCCTTGGAGCTAATAGTGCAGTGGAAGAGTTTTTCAGAAATATGTTGATAATTTAGAGCCAAATTCTCAGTAGGCCACTGGCAATCATGTTGTTCAATGTTATATCAGAGATGTATTTTTCAGACATGCTATATTTCATCAACAGTGACTAAGACAGTGTGCATGTTGACCTATTTGAACATTGCAGTATGGAAACATGTCACATAGAGGCACACAATATCGATCAGAATCAGAAACAGGTTTATTACCAGGTAGGTTTACACGTACGAGGAATTTGACTTGGTGTCGTGGCGCATACATAAAAGTAAAACAAGAATTAAAAACACAGGTAGAGAACTAGAAACATATTAAAAATAATAAAAAACATAGTAAAATATAACAGTATTTAGATTGCAATGAAATGGAATAAGAAGGAATAAAATATGGAATAAAAATCGGCAGTAATAAAAAAAGAAAAACAGATATTGTTGTACATTGTGATGTACAATATAAATATGAACCTGAAAATCAGCATAATTGCCCTTTAGGCAAGTAGCCAATATTTTTGCCCTATTGTGGTTTTATGGGTTATTTTACAGTAAACAAGAACGATGTACATAAAGTACAAAGGGTACAAAGTATGGTCATGTGACTCTCTCTGTCTCTTGCTCCAGGTGTAAGGCGTGAGCGCTGCAGCTACAGAGGAGCCCGGCTCCGCCGTGGGGGGCTCCAACCTCGGGTCCCCGCGGGTAGGGGTTTGGTCAGGGTGGGGCTGGCTTCCCGTGCCCAAAGGCATCTCCACCTGGAGGTTCCTATTGTCCCTGTGGACCCCCTCCCTCAGATGTGCCATGCTCACCACTCAGCCATGGGCCCAGAGGAGTTCATCTCCCGCATCATGGAGGCGGAGCCGCCGGAGATCTACCTCATGGAGGACATGAAGAAGCCCTTCACCGAGGCCAGCATGATGATGTCCCTCACCAACCTGGCAGACAAGGAACTGGTCCTCATGATCTGCTGGGCCAAAAAGATCCCTGGTAAGATACAAACATTAGCGCAAATCATTTTAAAATTAAAAATGTTCACAATTGAAATCCTATTTAATTTAAAAATATATTTTTTTCTTAAAAACTACGAACATTGTTTGTTCAATATAATTGTACCTATTTGTTAAGATTAAATGTACTAAATACATGAAACATATAATAATTAGATGTAGATTGTGGTTTATTATTTATTTATTAGGAATTTGCTTTGTTGTATAATGGTTCATACATAAATACAGTAAGAGGAATTGGGCTATGTAAAATAGGAGCAACAATAAAGCTATTTAAATAAACAAACCATTTATATTTTTGATACGTTATAAAACAAGCTAAAAACTTGAAACAATGCTAAAATCACATCTTACGTGTTTTATAAAATCTACCCCATGACATTAATTCAGTTTGAATTTTTTAGCTGTTGATAATTATATAGTTTCTATTTGACCTTTGCCCTTATTTGTATCCATAATGAAAACATGGAAAATCTACTTCATTCTTTTGAAAACTCCATATTTCCTGCTCTTTGTTGTTTCTTTTGGATGTAAATGTTTTCCTTGCATTGTGCATATATTATCTTTGTCATGATCTTAATTCAGTCTATTTTTATACTTGAGGAACATCCACTTAATCACGGACCAGTTTACATGTCATCAAATAAGACTGGAGGCATTCGGTGTGGCCTTTCTGAGTGAAAGAGCCATGTTGGGTTAGGGTCAGGGTAAACTCTAGGATCAGTGGAAGCAGTTTGGCTCTGATTAACAACGTGTGGAAGTCAGGTGAAAACCAGCAAACCAGACTGAGGGTTATAAAGGTAAAAACAAAGCTGCGGCTACAGTAAACACATCTTCCACTCATCATTCATGTTGGTGTGTCAGATGCTGCGTGGGAAGGTTGAATAAACAAACAAGTGACAGAATTGTTGCATGGATAAACAGAGACCAACGGTAGGAAATCATTATCAACGACCTCTTTGTATAATTTTCTGTCTTCTATGAATTTCTTTCTTTCTCACATGGTCCTGATTCTCTTTTTCCACTTTCCTGTCCCTTTTTATGTTTCCCTCTCCTCGCCGTTCCTCTCTAAGCCAGTGTTCAGCCCAGCAGGTAACTCCCCAGCAGAGGTGTTAATGTGAGGGGTTCACAAAGACTCCCCGTTTTTTGAATAACGACCATATTCCACCATTTATTTTCCAGCGGAGGTGGAAATGAGTGTGCATTGTATGCTTTATGAAAGATCTAAGAAAGTACAGACAGGTGAGCGAGGCGCAGTGAAGATAGCTGCTGCTCAGTGAGGTCATTGTTAGATCCTGTAGTCTATGGCACAAGGGCGTTTCTCTGTATTTATATAACTCTTAGAAGGTTGGTTGATAGGCTCCTTTGAAAACCTCATTTACACTGAACAAAAATATAAATGCAACACTTTTGTTTTTGCTCCCATTTTTCATGAGATGAACTCAAAGATCTAAAACATTTTCTATATACACAAAATAACCATTTCTCTCAAATATTGTTCACAAATCTGAAAAAATCTGTGATAGTGAGCACTTCTCCTTTGCCGAGATAATCCATCCCACCTCACAGGTGTGGCATATCAAGATGCTGATTAGACAGCATGATTATTGCACAGGTGTGCCTTAGGCTGGCCACAATAAAAGGCCACTCTGAAACGTGCAGTTTTGCTTTATTGGGGGGGTCTGGGGGGGTCCGAAAACCAGTCAGTATCTGGTGTGACCACCATTTGCCTCACGCAGTGCAACACATCTCCTTCGCATAGAGTTGATCAGGTTGTTGATTGTGGCCTGTGGAATGTTGGTCCACTCCTCTTCAATGGCTGTGCCAAGTTGCTGGATATTGGCAGGAGCTGGAACACGCTGTCATATACGCCGATCCAGAGCATCCCAAACATGCTCATGGGTGACATGTCCGGTGAGTATACTGGCCATGCAAGAACTGGGATGTTTTCAGCCTCCAGGAATTGTGTACAGATCCTTGCAACATGGGGCCGTGCATTATCATGCTGCAACATGAGGTGATGGTCGTGGATGAATGGCACAACAATGGGCCTCAGGATCTCGTCACGGTATCTCTGTGCATTCACAATGCCATCAATAAAATGCACCTGTGTTCGTCGTCCATAACATACGCCTGCCCATACCATAACCCCACCACCACCATGGGCCACTCGATTCACAACATTGACATCAGAAAACCGCTCACACACGACGCCACACACGCTGTCTGCCATCTGCCCTGAACAGTGAAAACCGGGATTCATCCGTGAAGAGAACACCTCTCCAACGTGCCAGACGCCATCGAATGTGAGCATTTACCCACTCAAGTCGGTTACGACGACGAACCGGAGTCAGGTCGAGACCCCGATGAGGACGACGAGCATGCAGATGAGCTTCCCTGAGACGGTTTCTGACAGTTTGTGCAGAAATTCTTTGGTTATGCAAACCGATTGTTGCAGCAGCTGTCCGAGTGGCTGGTCTCAGACGTTCTTGGAGGTGAACATGCTGGATGTGGAGGTCCTGGGCTGGTGTGGTTACACGTGTTCTGCGGTTGTGAGGCCGGTTGGATGTAATGCCAAATTCTCTGAAACGCCTTTGGAGACGGCTTATGGTAGAGAAATGAACATTCAATTCACGGGCAACAGCTCTGGTGGACATTCCTGCTGTCAGCCTGCCAATTGCACGCTCCCTCAAAACTTGCGACATCTGTGGCATTGTGCTGTGTGATAAAACTGAACATTTTAGAGTGGCCTTTTATTGTGGCCAGCCTAAGGCACACCTGTGCAATAATCATGCTGTCTAATCAGCATCTTGATATGCCACACCTGTGAGGTGGGATGGATTATCTCGGCAAAGGAGAAGTGCTCACTATCACAGATTTTTTCAGATTTGTGAACAATATTTGAGAAATGGTTATTTTGTGTATATAGAAAATGTTTTAGATCTTTGAGTTCATCTCATGAAAAATGGGAGCAAAAACAAAAGTGTTGCGTTTATATTTTTGTTCAGTGTAGTTGATGTAGTTTCATAAAAAAAAAGAAGGCAAAAGTACCTTTGGTTAACTCCCAATATTGTTTTATATTTACATGTTGTAGCTTTTTAGCTTGCCGACAATATATTAAAGAGTAATTGCGTGTATCCTGATAGTCCTGGCCAAAATATTTGAGAAACAATCCTAAATAAGATCATAATAGGTCCCCTCTGTATACATATCATAGAAATCAAATAAAACAATAGCCATATTGTGTGGATCTGTTCTTTCTTACATTATTTATTATCTTTTTTGTTTTTATAATTCTCAATTTGTCCCTTCTCTATCATGACATACTGTATGAGCTACAGAACTTTTTCACGTCTCTAAATCTGAAAGTGTTTTTTACGACATTGGAAACTCCTCGCTGATTGTAAGTTTTCTCATGTGATCCATGAGTCATTTTTTGTCCCCTTATATTCTGAATCCAGGTAGGATATTCATTTGAGGTGTGTGGTAATTCTGTGTTTCTCTTTATTCCGTTTCCTCAGGCTTTATGGAGCTGAGTCTAGCGGACCAGATCCACCTGCTGAAGTGCTGCTGGCTGGAGATCCTGATGTTGGGCCTGATGTGGAGGTCTGTGGATCATCCTGGAAAACTCATCTTCTCTCCAGACTTCAAACTCAACAGGTAGGTTTGAAGTCCAACTTTCATAATTCACACATTAGCAGTCGAACAAACAAATAGCTGATTTGTTTAACAGCTCTCAGAGTTTTTATGAGGTATTTTTGGGCCTATGTGCCGATCAGCTGATGCCTTTGTGACAACCTCTTTTCTCTTCTACTCCAACATGCTAAGGCTTTTGTTAGCAGAGATTGTTCCTCATATGCATGATTTGTGTGTGTTCACCTAACCCATCCTCATTCCCAGGTCGGCCTATGTTGACGTTATGTCAAGTCCCCTGTGTCGGCTTTTTCCAACGCAAGAGGGGGGCGGCCGTGTCGGCTTTTTCCAACGCAAGGGGGGGGGGGGGGGGCCTTAGCGTACATTTTCAACTTTCCGGGATGTCCATAGGCTTCTATATAGCTCCCTCCTATGTTGTAGACGACTTGAGATCGTGAGCGAATGCTACCCGCAGATCCATTCATTTTCTTACACAATATCAAGCCACACTTATTGTTTTTACTTCTTTATTTTAATTGAATAATATAGGACTTTTGTTGCCGTCAGTTATGGGGAGAGTAGGGGCTCAGAATACTGAAATCTGTATTGTTTCATCGTTTTTTCCTTCTAATTTTGTATTATTTTCTTAACCACACACTGTTATTTACTCAACAATAACACATAATTATCCTTGTGTTTATTTATTTGTTTGATTAATAAACACAAGTTGGAGTCCGTCAGGACCGAGGGTCGGAGCAGCTCATAGTAGCCTAGTTGCTTTAGAGAATTTTACACCCGGATGTAAGTATTCTCTCCGCTTCACTCGACAAACCCCGTAATAGTCCTCAAGCTCTGTGAATGGATGTTTGAGTGTGTTGCCAGGCAACGCAATAATTTACAAACTCTTCAACTACAACCCTAATTATATTTAAAAACATTTTAGAAGGCCTCACGAAATACTTTAATGTAAATTTAAATTTAAATGTGAAGGGATGTGTGTAATGTGGTGATTGACATTATTCACCCACGGATTTATGGGTTGGGGTATTGTTCCTCACGGACATTTTAGTTAACCGGACTTCCTGTTGATGTGAAATACGATTTTTTTTTTTTTAAATAATACTTTATTCCGAGTTTGCTTGCTTTTCTTTTAGGAGGTCATCACATAACGGCATTGTAATACACGGTTCGGCTGCATTAAATATTACATATCTGCCGTAGTTCGCTATTTATAGAGCCCTGATGAGAAGACTTCTCGACAAACAGGAAGAACTGCCGCCGAAACTGAATATGTGACGTGGATTATAAATATATCTGCAATTAAAAAAAATCTTCAATTTGTCTTCACAATATAAGTCTCCTTGCCGTATCAATACTAATTCGGCTGACTTTTATATTTGATCCAATCAGTATATAAGTATATTTACACCATAACGGTGCACAGCTGATAGAAAGGGACACCTGGTGGTTAAAGCACGTTATTGAAATGTATTATTTTTATTATTAGATATTAATAGGAGACACAGACAGAGAAACTAATAAGGCTTTATTTAAACATTAAAGAATACTTTAGGTTACGGTCTTATTTTGAATAAGAAAAAAGCTTTGGGGGTATAAATATTAAGCCTGACAAAGTACTAATATATTGCTTTCCTGCAATGTTAACTACTGTATGTTTAAGCACTTATTTTAACTGATATTATACATATGTATTATACTCTTATAAGATGTATGTAGATAGTATAAGAAATGTGCAGAATACGACAGTTTAATGGTGGAGGTATACACACATATTGATAGATGTCTTGTAATGCACTATTGAGGAACCTGAGACCCACGTTTTTCATCTCCGACCTTGTCAGGTATTGTACATTCAATAAATGAAGAACACAGAATTATTAAGTAAAACACAGAATTTGTGTGATTATACTAAATGATTTACAAATAAACACCACTGCATATTTACAACTGTTACACATGCTGAAGTAACGCAAATGTTTCTAACTTGGAATCAATAAAGTATATCTTATCTTAAGATGATCGATGGCTACTGCCATATTTGCTAAATGTGCCTCTGAACCTTGACAAGTGCATGTTTCAGGCTTATCAATGAACAACAGGAGGGGTCACAGACATAAGACCAGCTGTTAAATAAAGCTCTTCTGACCTTAGCTGTCATGTGGGTATATATTAATGCTGCCCATTATGGGCATAATCAATTTTCACCCATTTATTAATTATATGTTTTAAATTTGAGTGTTTCCTATCCCCTAAACCTCCAGGGATGTACACAGTTTAATACTGGCAACTTCTTATAATGGGAAATACGAAAACGTCTTTTAAAACTACAATTCCCAGAGACATGCCATAGAAGTTAAACATGTTGCGAAACACACAATAGCCAGCATGTGTAGTTCTGGGGACGGGGTGGGGGAGGGGGGGACGCGGTGGACCCGTTCAAATCCAGTTTTGGACAGTCTGCCGTGGTTCCATCCCATTTCAAAGTGCTGTTCGACGCTCGGCGTAACCCTCGGAGCACACTCAAACATCCATTCACAGAGCTTGAGGACTATCACAGGGTTTGTCAAGCGAAGCGGAGAGAATACTTACTTCCGGGTGTAAAATTCTTTAAAGCAACTAGGCTACTATGAGCTGCTCCGACCCTCGGTCCTGGCGGACTCCAACTTGTGTTTATTAATCAAACAAATAAATAAACACAAGGATAATTATGTGTTATTGGTGAGTAAATAACAGTGTGTGGTTTAGAAAATAATACAAAATTAGAAGGAAAAAACGGTGAAACGATACAGATTTCAGTATTCTGAGCCCCTACTCTCCCCATAACTGACGGCAACAAAAGTCCTACATTATTCAATTAAAATAAAGAAGTACAAACAATAAGTGTGTCTTGATATTGAGTAAGAAAAAGGTTGATAAACGCTGTGAGAATGGATCTGCGGGTAGCATTCGCTCGTGATCGCAAGTCGTCTACAACATACGTTTAGGGAGCTATATAGAAGCCTATGGACATCCCGGAAAGTTGAAAATGTACGCTAAGGGCCCCCCCCCCCCTTGCGTTGGAAAAAGCCGACACGGCCGCCCCCCTCTTGCGTTGGAAAAAGCCAACACAGGGGACTTGACATAACGTCAACATAGGCCGACCTGTGAGTGAGGATGTGTTGGTTCACCAAGTCCAAGTCTTATCAAGTACTTGTTTTCTTTTTCCCCAAAACAATACATTACAGTCATTCTTCTCTCCAGACTCAGACTAATAGTATTGTTTTCCTTAACTTGAGATATATTACAAACTGCACCCTAACCCTCGGAAGGCTTTTACTGAATGATTATTGTGTGCAGCCTCCAGTTTACCATAACAGTGTTGGCGGTTTTGGTTTAATCTTCCCACATTGGTGCACTCTCATTATTTGATATCCCACAATAATCAGGGAGTTCACTCAGACCTTGAAACGGTAAAAGATATCAGCAACCCTCGCTGCAGATACATCTCTGATTCTTGTAGACTGCCACCTCACTTTCTTGCCAACATTTTCTTTTATCACTTACTGTTTTCTTCTACACTGACCTTCAACTTCGGCCAGACAACAGTTGGCTGTTTCTGGCACTTCAGTTCAACCTTTGTATTCACGGTAAACACGCTGTAATTAGGCTGGCACTATACCAGCACTGTGGACTTCCTAATGAATCATAGGATACTTAAAACTGAACGTTTTGTCAGCAGTAGCAGCAGCTAATGAAACATTAAAGCAATTTGTTCCTCCTGGTGTTCAAAGTGCAGTAGATTGAAGACGGAAGCCCGGGCTTGCATAAATTATTATATATATTATTATAAAGTAGATTTTCCAGGTTTGCAGTTAAATTGTATTTATTCTCACTGTCAACAAATCCAAGAAAAAGACCAAAATAAACAATGTGTTAGTTCTTCTCTTGATAGTTTCTGACTTCAATGGGAGACATATATCTTTAAATACGCAGCATAAATGTAACCTTTTTTTTGTCTTAAATGGTCAATAACTTTCAGCTGGTCTCTGTAGTTTTTTATTCAAAAGTTACTGAAACAGAAGGAAAAAGTGCTTTTGTTAGGGACTATTTGTCAGTGGTGGATTAATACACATTTGGTACTCTAGTGAGTGAGGATTTAGTCATAAATAAACAGTGTGTGTTAATGTCAGTTGTATATTGTGGTGTTTTTATAGTAGTTGTTGAGAAAAAAGACGATTTAACCAAATCTTCAAAAAGGCATAGTTGGACAAGTGGTACATTTAATGAGGACAATAGGAAGTGTTTGTTCATCGACTGCCAGGGAAACTATCACTATAGACTTAGGTTAACCTCGACATGTTCTCACAACACAGCCTTATTTTTCTCTGTTGAGTGGTACCCCTTTCTCCTTGGACGGCTCAGAAAACATCCTGGATACTAATCCATCCACTCACTCAACGAGACGCTTGAACAGAGACAGAAACAGAGTGGTTTTCCAATTTTCTCTCTAACAGTGTCTGTTAAAAAAAAAAAAACGCAGATAGCGAACTATATTTTAAGAACACTATAATAACAAAAAAACAGGGTTAAAAAAACACAACCCCCCCCCCAGATATTGTCAACAATGTCCTATTGTCACATTCTGAGCCTATTAACACCTGACAGTAAAATGTTATCGGCACCTGGCTGTGGAGAAATATAAAAGTTCCCTTGTGTCTGTGTGTCTGCAGGGAGGAGGGCCAGTGCGTGGAGGGCATCATGGAGATCTTCGACATGCTGCTGGCAGCCACCTCTCGCTTTCGTGAGCTGAAGCTTCAGAGAGAGGAGTACGTCTGTCTGAAGGCCATGATCCTCCTCAACTCCAGTGAGTTCTGCTGACGCGGACAAACCGCAGTCTTCATTTAATGTTTTCTGAGACGGATGAGTTAGTTTGCAACGAGCAACAAATCCTGCCTGATCCTGTCCAGTTGGTACATCAGTGGTTTTTTGCTTCTTCTTCTTTTCCCTCTGCTTGGTTTTGGTTAATGACACTTTAATCTGGAACTTAGTGGTTCATTGACACCCGTCACGCATCACACATTAAAACAAACTGACCAGAGCAAAAAAAAGGCTGAAAAATGAATATATTTATATATTCTTTTGGCCTTACTGTCATTTATTAGCTGGGCTAAATGAATGTTCATTATCTATTTGGAGTTGCATTAAAGTCGATGTGGGGTTAAAGCTTTGCACTAGTGTAATCCAAATAAAGGTTTCCAAATTCTCTCAAAGCTCTCAGAGGAGCCAGCATCTCAATGTATCAAGTCTGAGAGGTTGCATCACCTCCCTCAGTCTCTACGTTAGATGTGATCAACCTCCGTGCTCTTGTTCTTATGAATTAGTCGTAACACACACCTGCTGCAGAAAGCACTTCAGAGGAGCAGACAACCGCCACAAGTGTCATCTTACAGCAGTTATTTCAATAGTAAAGACTGCTGAATGCCTTGCTTTTTGCAGATACGAAAAAGGGATAACAACTTCATTAAATTGAAGAACAATGAAGCATTTTGAACAATAAAGCATGTTGGTCCGGCAGTGGCTCAGTCAGTCGGGGCTTGGACTGTGAGCCGTAGGGTCGCCGGTTCAAGTCCCCGACCAGACCTAAATATGGAGTGTGGACTGCTACTTGGAGAGGTCCCAGTTCACATCCTGCCCTGCCGTGGTGCCCTTGAGCAAGGCACCGGACTTGCTCCCCGGGGCGCTGTACAATAGCTGCAGACTAGCTCATTGGACTGATGGAAAAAAGGAAAGGCGGTGGAGTGTGGGATTCTTCTTATTCTTCGGCTGCTGAGAGGAGGATGAGGAGGAGGGGAGGAGGAAGAGGAGGAGAGGAGGAGGAGGAGGAGGAGGAGGAGAGGAGGGAAGGAGGGGAGAGGGAGGAAAGGCAGGAGGAGGAGGAGGAGGAGGAGGAGAGGCGGAGAGGAGGAGGGAGGAGGAGGAGGAGGAGGAGGGGAGGGAGGGGAGGAGGAGGAGGAGGAGGAGGAGGAGGGAGGAGAGTGAGGAGAGGGAGGACGGATTGATGAGGATGAGTGAGGAGTCGGATGCGGAGTATTCGTGCTTGGGTCGTCTGATGTCGTACTGCTTCTGTATTCTTCTTCTTCTTCTTCTTCTTCTTCTTCTTCTTCTTCTTCTTCTTCTTCTAACCTGAAAATGTCCTCTTAAAGGTAAAACTAGCGTGTGGAAATTCTACATATCGCGACAAAGCTTTTATATACCCAGAAATAAGAACAAAATATGTACAAACATATGGATTGCTAGGAATGCCTATTACCGTGTTTGTTTCCATACAAATGTGATCCTAAATCATCAAATATGTTATATAACAATCTGGGCACTTTTCTAGTTTTTCATTGGCTTGAGGTTTAGTTTATGTGACGCATTTGACACCTCACAATAAAACGGTGTGTGTTGCTCCAGGATTGGATGTAGTTTCATTGTGCAGGTGAAGTGAGATTGGCCGAAGCTTCCACTTGTTTGAATGTAGGATGAAATGACCTGTGAAGATGTACTTTATTGCACAGCGGCTTGTGTCTTTTAACCTGTGATATGTTCCCAGCGGTCACAGTGTACTGTCCTGACCCCCCCAACCCCTCTCCCAGCCCCAGCAGCAGCCACTGTACAGGTTTCATGGAGGTGACTGTCCTCTCCGCATGACCTCAGAGTTGAACACAGTTCCTCCCTAACAGACGCACACAGGCTCCTTCGCCAGCTCTCTGTTGACTCTGCTCCACTGCAGCTGGCGTGCGGAAAAAGGGAACAAATTGTGAAAGAAGTGAAATCGAGTTTGAAAAGTCAGAGAGGACAGGGAGGAATTTTAAGATTTATGTATTTAGACAGATGGAGGGCTGTGGCTGAACTGTAACAACAGGATGATCTACAGCTTCTTCTCTCTCTGCGGCGCTTTTCATCTGGAATATACATCAAGTTCAAGGTCAAGGCTTTTATTAGTCATACGAACGTAGCTAGTGTAGTTATGACGATGAAAATCTTAGGTCACAGGCTCCTCCAACAGGGCAACACAATAAAACAGAAAAAGATAAACAATAGTGCAAGTAAATACAAAAAGAACCGTGACCCTGTGTATTTAAAATAATGGATAGTTAACCTCTTGTTTAATCAACAAAGGTTGCTATCAGTTGAACACCCTGTGAACACATTGCCCTGTCAATAAGAATAGATACATTTCATTTTGAGCCAAACACTTCCGAGGCATGTTTTGTATATATCTGAGACCTATAATATATTGATGTATAACAGTGTAATAGGGGACCTTTAAGTCTTGAGAAATAGATTCAGTATAGTGTTATTTTGTTCTAAAAGAGCATCCACAGCAGCCTCGGTAGACCACAAGCTCTGTCTGAAGGGAGATGATGTGTGTGTCTCCCTCCTGAGATGTGTGTGTGTGTGTGTGTGTGTTGCAGATCTGTGCTCCAGCTCCCCTCAGACGGCCGAGGAGCTGGAGAGCAGGAACAAGATGCTGCGTCTGCTCGACTCTGTGATCGATGCTCTAGTCTGGGCCATCTCCAAGCTGGGCCTGTCCACCCAGCAGCAGACTCTGCGTCTGGGACACCTCACCATGCTGCTCTCCCACATCCGCCACGTCAGGTACGTGGCGGCAAAACCGCAGAGGAGAGAATCGAAAAAGCACACATTCTCAGAGACGATTATACTCTAGCTGTCTGGCATCATCGGTCTTTATTCCTACACTCTCTCAAATGTATTCCTACATTAATTCTCAGCAGGCATGAACACGCACTCACGCACATTACTCTTTCAGACACTTGGAGAGAATACTTGACTTGTGATGTTCGAAAGACATTTCAAGAAAAAACATACTTTTTTGATGTTATCATAAATACATTTTTTATTCATGCAGCACTTTTTACACAAGAAAGTCAAAGTGCTTTACTTTGAAGAAGCTGACTTTTAAACAATAATGAAAAACATAACTAATATTTGTCTAAAATAAAGCATTTTTTGAAATGATTATGTGTTCAGAAGCTTACATTTCGGAGACATACAATCCTCTTAACTATACATCACATTTTGTGGGATTTTTAAAGTTGAGGTAAGTTCGTATAAATATGTTTATAAAATGTTAGTTTGCCTGCCAAATGTAGGGTTGCCAGTAACATGTAGGAGAACACTCATAAAATAGAGGATAACTGAAGACAATATTCAACAATACTGACTGATATTGATGCATATATTTGGACTTTTTAAGGAAGTCATTTATATTTAACGCTGTGGAAAGAGCTTCCAACAGAGAAGCAGCAATGTCTATGACTGTAACATTCCCAGGTACTATTTCTTATGTCAATGTGTGACGTGTGCTTCCCTCCTCTTCCTCTGCAGTAACAAAGGCATGGACCACCTCTCCAGCATGAAGAGGAAGAACGTGGTGCTGGTGTACGACCTCCTGCTGGAGATGTTGGACGCCAACATGTCCAGCGGCAGCAGCCAATCATCGTCCTCGCCCAGCTCCGACACCTCCTCCGAGCAGCAGCAGTACGCGGCTCCCCCGCCCCACCTGCCGGGCTCAGAGGTTCCGGTCCCGGACAGAAGCCCTGAGGGTCTGCAGCTCTCTCCGTCTTTTCAGAGTCTGGCTCGTATGGACAGCAACGAGTGAGTTACAGTGGTGACAACTATGGACCTGCAATGATTTGACTAATTAGTATCAGCAGGAAAATAAACAGCAATTCTTTTTGATAAATAATTCATCTTTAAAGTCATTTTTCCTGAAATAATTGCAAGATCTTCTCACTTCAGATATGACATGTTTCGTGATATTTTCATTGTATTCCATGACTTTTTATGCGTACTATTTCATGCCTTTTTTCATGATCATTTTGAAATACTTTTTTTTTCAAAATGTATGAATTTTGAATTATTTTCAACAACTATTTTTCACATTTCTCAACATACTAAATTATAACTTTATAACATTTCTTAACATACTATAATATGACTCTTTTTTTCCACATTTCTCAACATACTAAATTATGACTTTATAACATTTCTCAACATACTATAATATGACTTTTTACGACATGTTATAATAACTTTTTTCATATTTTTCAACACACTGTAATGTGCTTTTTCTTCATTAAGTGCACCTTTTTTTTGACTTGTGGTAAATAACTTTAAACCCGTTCTTCACAGCTACATCCATCCGCAGCTGTGGTCGCTGGATGAAGGAGACGGCGGTCCGTCAATCGAACCAACAGATTACATCATCCCTGATCGAGTTGTCATGGAAACTGCCTTACAGGGGTAACGGGACGGAAAGACACTAACTGAGACCAAACCTTTAATGGCTTTCATCTCCCAAAGATTGAGAAAAGGGAAAACAAAAAAAGGATTAACAACAAACAAAGTGCTGTTGTGAGGTAACGTTTTTTTGAGATGTTATTAGTCTTTGGAAAAAGAGAAGCTTTCGATCGAATGTATATTTTGTGTGCGTAAATATTTCTTGTGAATGTGCACTACAGTAGATGTTCATGAGAACATCGCTGGACCTCTGCCAGTCAGTTTGAGCTCTTTTTTGATATGCAGTATTTGTATCTCTTTTGTCACCTTGGTGTATCATCCAGAACAAGCCATCCACAATCTGCAGTGACTTACAGAGAATGCATGTGTAAAAAAAATAATGGCTGTGTGTTCTATCACACTGTGGTGTTTTTCTCTTTCACTACTACTACTGTTCTTTGGTGTTTTAATCGGTGCCTGTTTTCTACTCTCTTTGTACACACTACACGTTTTAGATGAGTAAAGATTCAGCAGTTTGTGGCCTTTTAACAAAACGACTGTTAACAAAAACCTTTCTTCTTCAAAGGCTGGATTTACAATACAATGTGTGGCACTGTTCGTAGTTAACACATAAAGAGTTGACGCTTTTATCCAAAGCGACTCACAATAAGTGCATTCAACTATGAAGAGTGATGCAGTTACACAAAACTAAAATGTATTAACCCATTATGTTTAGCCCTAAAGTCCATGACGCCTTTACCTGTCAGATTTTAAAGTTTGGATTACTCTTGAACATAAGCTGCTATATTCAGAGCCATCTTCAAAACACAAACCAAAGCGATCATTTAACAGCCTAGGTGCAGAAAACATGGAATTGTTCTGATAAAAAGCTTATTAAGTATGCATCATTGTTAAACTGATCTCTGATGCATTGTTTTTGTGTACATTTTAAGTGTAGTGTATAAAATGTTCTGTATTGTTATGCTTTGAAAATAATATGAAATATTCCTACAATATGTCACGTAACCACCGGTCAGTTTACTCAATGATAAGTTAAACAGGAAAGAAACGGATGCTATTTATAGCAAGCGGTGCTAAGTGCAAACTTTTACAGATATATTCAATTTAAAGCAATTAGAGTCCAGTCAATTCTGCTGCAGCTACAACTGTGATAAAGAACTTCTGCCTAGACAAAGGGAATGTGCCTTGGTGGTCTTATTTAACCAAGTAGCCGGACAGGATGGCATAATCAGCGTTCATTGCTGTAATTTAGACAGGATACCACATGATGAAAAGTCTTAGGAGCATCGGTCCAGGACTGGTTAGTTTAATTGTGTTTGGCTTTACCAGAAACAAGGAACGGTTGGCTTTAAGTCTTCAAACTAGATTTGTTTCAATCTGGCCAGACAAAGTGAAGGAACCCAAAATGACCCAACATCATTTGGACATGTCATGAACAGTGCCATTTTACTGCCAATGTAAACGAAGCCTTCGTGCCAAATGTTCCTACCACTGCTATTACAGTATACAGAAACATGTTCAATATCTGTTTGTTCCCGATGTCTGTAACCCGTACATGCATGCACACAACACACACTCATCCATCTCTGATGCTGAAACTATTTCCACTTGTTCACAACACACACATATGCAAATCTGAGATCTAGTTTCCTGCCTGTAGCTAACCTACAATAAACAAGCAGCCGCGAATCATGGCAAACACAGTTTATTGTCAATCAAAACTGACAGTCTATACATCCCATAAATAAGAGTTCACAAAATAAATCAAACTTTACACACGTTTTGTTGTTTGTTTCTGTTCTGCTGAGTGTGACATTATATACAAATAAGGACCAAACACTTGAGTTTCAAACATTTAGGATCAATAATATGAACATTGTACATGTAATGGTCTTTGATTGTGAGGTACACAGTTACATGCAATGCTCAAAGCATCACTTGCATTCATGTTCGACTCAGTCTGGGTCAATAGATTTGAAACCAGTCCTCTAACTTCATGATGAAGAGTGGTGTAAAGCTTCGCAATATTAACCACAAATTATATATATTTTTAAACAATCTTTGTTTCAACCTGTTGGATTTTTGACACCTGCAGGACTTTACTCCACGGGTCCAACTCGGACAGCGTTAGGTACGTTTTGAACAACATCAAATCATTTAAGAATAAAGTAATTTAGGTATTTGAACATAACATGCGGGGCTTTGTGTTCTTTGATCTTCAGCTAAATGGCAGTGATGTGACAGGTCCACCAGCTGGAGCTAATATTGTTGCATCAATATTAACTAAATATAAAAAACACCCTTTGAAACTTCAAGCAATATTTCATTGAATGCAATTACTGCAATTTAATGTGGAAAGGATCGTACAAATTAGCATCTGTTAGCTAGCAGGTCAGGTTGTAATGCTGCACATGGACCCAATGACTAAATCTGCTGGAATTTGAACCGTTTAAAAAAATAATAAAAAATGCTACTATATTTGTTAAAAGCCCCTTATTTTCCGTTATTATATGAGCGGTGATTTGGGCTCTTTCTGCCCCCTAGAGGTACCAAATCACCTAATGCAGCTTTCATTTGACGACTTTTTGTATATATGCTGAAATATACAGAAATGACCCCCCGAACACTGGCCATGAAGTTGTTAACATAAGAACATATCTGTCATTTTATTACACCAGCGCTTAGACTACAGTCCCATGCTACATTATTGAAATAGAATACAGGAAGACACTCAAACTCAAATATGCAGAAACAATAATTTTACGTTTTCTTTCTCAGTAGTTTGCCCTTATACACAGTAGTCCTCAAACACCATTAAAAGTACAATATCTTCCAGCTGTGGGGCTCTGTTGGCTACAGAAAGGCATGTCTGCAGGAGTCACTGCCAGCATTATTTAGAAAAAATATCTTACAGATCTTTTTAAATATCTCTTAATCAATCTTCTTCTCTTCTATACAAAATGTGCCGTCAACAGCAGCCTGCCTTCTTCTATGAAAAACTGTAAAAATAGCTGCAGTGGTAGAAAATGCCTAGTGTAATTCTCGCTTTCTGTACGCTGTGGTAATCACTGACCTTTACTCCTCAATATAGATCCCATGGCTTACAATGCAAGTACAAAATCAGAAAATATAGCGTAGATATTAAAATAAATCTAGAGACCTTACTTATCTTCGTGTGTTGAATATAGTAAGTGGGGACGTTAAATCTACATATAAAAATGGCAGAACGTTAAAAACGAACCAGTATATGGCTTCTTTTTTTATAAATGTGGAACACCACGAACAATAAATATATATTTAAATACACCAATCAGATTTAGATTTTAAAAAGGGCGGTGCTTTTTTTTGTGTGACAGGTAGAATGTCTTTAAATTGCACCTTCACACTATGAACGGCTCAATGTTCTGTTTCCACGGCACATATTGAGTCCTTCAGTCTTCTTAGGGGAGGTTTTGGCGTGGTGGCAGTGCTCATGTGGGCGGGGGGCCGTTGGTGTAGCGCAGCATGGGGTAGAAGGAGCGGGCGAAGTTGTTGGACAGCGTGCAGCTGTAGTTGTCCTCGGAGACGGGCACCAGGCAGGCCAGGACCAGCAGCAGCAGGAGGAGCAGGTGGAGCGGGAAGGCCGCGCGCAGGACCCGGTGGAGGAAGGGCCGCTGGGGGGGGGAGTCCCGCCGCTCCCTGGAGCTGCACAGACGTTAGAGATTATTGAGGGGGAAATAGATGTATGACATCAGCGTCATAACGTTTACTTTAAAGGTCCCCTATTATACTGTTTTTCATCAATATATCATAGGTCTCAGATATATACAAAACATGTCTCTGAAGTGTTTGGCTCCAAATACCAAACCGATCATTGCAGCAAGGAGCCCCTCCCCACGCCCCTCTGAGAGATATTTGGTTACAAAGAACTCAATGGTGCTCTAGGAGGAGATTCAGGTGATAATCTTTTTTCCTGAAACTTTCAGAATCTCTTTACGCAGAGGGGACACGCGTTGATGTAGAAAATACATGAAAAAGTGGATTTTGCATAAAAGTTTACCTTTAAGGATTTTTGGAACTTAAAACTACTTCTCAAGATCTAACTATTTTAGGTACTACGATGAGAGTTTAAAACTACTTAAATCTTCCAGCCTCTAAGCCCAGGTACAAGCTTCTTCTAAAATGAAAGTCATATGTAAATGTTAGTGTTTTTATACACAACAGTGTGCCCAACATTCAAAAATCATTTTCATACACTTATACATTTTACTGCAATGTGTATTGCCACAAAAAGTTACCCCATTAATTAGGATATTCAACATTATGAAACAAATCTACATTAACATCAAACTGTTTTGAAGGCCCACATATCTGCATAGTTTGTTGGGGGGGTTAGTTAAACCCTTAGAATTACGTACTTCAGAAAGTACAGTTTGTCAAAGTTACCTTTTAGTTGCTGGGGGTCCGATAGCTGCATGTAGACCTGCAGCCTCCTCCTGAAGCAGGAGACAAAGCATTCATCACTTAAAACAACTAACTAACCCTAACCTTTCATGAAGAAGTTAAATCTAGGTTTTCAATATAAAACTCTAAAGTGGTGGAAGAAGTAACAGAGTAACAGTTTCACAACTTACTATAATGTAACTTCCTTGTTTTTCTCTTCTAATTGAATATTTCAAAAATGTAGTATTATGCCTCAATTCTTGTTTTTATTTTACATTCATATTTGAAAACGGATGACCTAATGTTAGTGTTAGCCTGGGATGGAGGACATCACTGCTCTCAGTCAGAGATTGTGGAGATTGTAAGTAAAGATAAAAGGATCATACCTTCTGCAGCGCTCCCAGACCAATGCTGTCCATCCCTGTGCCGGAGGAGCAGGTTTCCTGGGAGACAGACAGTGAACACACCATCAGATACGAGGACTTTCATCAGAGGAGAGTTACCTTACTTTACCTCTGATAGCATCGCCGAGGAATGTCCAACATGAACACTAGTGACGTACATTTAGTGTAAGTGTGCAGATATTTAAAATAGACTTGGTGCAGTGATAACATTATTGTTTATACATTACATTACATTACATTTAGCTGACGCTTTTATCCAAAGCGACTTACAATAAGTACATTCGACCAGGAAGACACAACCTTGAAGAAAACAGAATCATATAAGTACATCAGGTTTCATAGAGCCAAACATTTCAAGTGCTACTCAACTGGCTTTAGGTAAGCCAGTCCTTTATTAGTATAAAAGTGCTTCGTTAATAGTTCTAACGCTCGAACTACTACATGTAGTCAATACATGTGACTACCAATCGGGTAACGTCTTTGTGCAACAAAAAATAAATAAATTAGGAATAGTTGGCTACATAAACTGTCATTTGTCAAAAAATGGCACTCTCTATGGTCCTGTTTTTACAATATTATACCACTTGCACATTTGAATAGAAAATTGGCAGCTCGTGGTTTAAAAGACACTATCACAGCCCCCCCACAGTCAGACCAGAGTGAGATGAACAGCAGGCCTCACCAGTGTGCCCTGCAGCGTGCTTAGGTGAGCGGCCACCTGTCGGAGCAGCAGCTGCAGCTTGTTCCCGATGACGTGGACCTTCTCCTTGGCCTCCACGCTGTCCTCTCTGCTGTCCTCCAGCAGCAGCTGAGAGGAGATCTCCTGCAGGGAGGAGACCTGCCGCTGGCGGCCGCACAGCTCCTCCTGCAGAGCCTGGGGGGATCGGATAGTGAGATCATGACAAAGTGTACATGTGCACATGTGTTTCTTGTTTTAATTGAGTGTATCAGCTAGTGAGGGAACTGTAACAAATGTATCGAGCAGATTAAAGTTAGGTTGAAATATTGGTTATATTTTCCAATACAAACCCTTTCATTAGAAGTAAATGTAATGTTCTCTTGTCTCATTATCTAGTAGCGCAACGGTATTTCAAGTAAAGGATTTCTTTGTGACACTCCAGGTGAAAATCTAAAAATGTAAGTTCCAACATAACCAAGGCAACAAGTCCAACTTATATATTACCAAAATAAAGACAAAACTGTGGCAAAAAAATCCTCATGAACTCCAAATGTCCCCTCAACTCACTGAAATCCAAATATCTTGGAATCAGTTTAGAAATGTTATTTTGGGCTAAACAAGGTAAAGCAGAAATGTCATGGCAGGGCTGATGAAAGGATGGTTCTCTGCTCACCGTCAGGGTGTCCTGGTGCTCCAGCAGGACGGAGCGTGGCGCCGAGGTGTCGCTGACATTCACAGCGTTCAGTGTGTTCTCCGCCTGAGCGAGCCACAGCAGCAGGGAGTGCAGCGTCTCATGGAACTCCTGCAGGAGAAGAGCGGAGTCAGAGGGGTGGAGGTGCTTGCCTTCTGTGCATTCATTGGAGCATTTCCTGAACCACACTACTTTACATTCTGTATTCTCTGATGTAAGAGTGTCTCCATGTCTGACCTGACACTGCATGAGAGCAGCGTGCAGCCTCCTCTCCCAGCTCTCCAGCCCGCTGCAGGCTTGAGGCCAGCTGCTGTTGGCAGAGCTCAGGGTTTCCTGCAGCTCCTGCAGCTCGGCGCTATCGCCACACAGGAAGTGACGGCTGCTCAGGTTGGTGGAGATCATCAGACACTTGCAGCTGTTGAAGGACTTCTGCATCTCCTACAAGACAGAACAGATGATTACGTGTTTACCCTCCATCATTTAGAAGGTTTATGCGATTATACGGTGTTGTCTGTGTTTTACCTTTAGTTTCCGGATGTTCACTTCAATGTCTCGGATGCTGGTGGCCGGTGCGATCCTCTGCAGCCTCTCTAGCTCTGGCAGCACCCGGCCCAACCAGGAAGTGACATCACAGAGGTCAGAGTTCAGCTTCTGCCACTGCTCCAGGTCCTGCTTGATGTCCGTCTCGTTGTTGAGCTTCTGTACCTGAAGCAGCTCCCAGCGCTCGATCACACCTGCAGAGACACGAGAGACACGCTCTTAACACTGCTGTAAAAACACTGCCTTATTATTCACTGTAGTGCGGTCCTAAAGCATTAGCAGGATGACTTTGTATATGAATTAATTTCACCCTAGATTTAGTGTTACTGAATCAGCATTTGAGTTTTTCCTACAATTTATAATGTAACTGTTTGTTATTGCGAGCTAAATGAACAAACACAATCATTACCATTTATAAAGCATTTGTTTAAAAACCAAAACAAACTAGACAATTACAAAGAATCAGCCTCTACACAACATTTTCATTTGTTATTCCCAAAAGTGCTGATTTGCTGAATTTCTTCATTTTATATCATTTCAATTCATATCTTTGAGTTTCGGACTCTTCGTTGAATAAGCAAGTACCCTGTAAACGTCTAGGATAATAATCGCTTAATCAAAAAGGTAAGTCGAAAAATAAGTAGAAAGTTTAAATTGCAGGACTTTCTTACATTTTGTGCCAGTGGGGTAAAAAACACAAGTCACAAAAAAATGACATTTCCCTGAAAGAAATCCAGCAGAGTGACACCTCCCTCCCTGTTGTGTATCTCTGTACCTGTGCTGGTCTGCTTGTCGGCCGTGCTGACGGTCAGACCCTGATCCACCGGCTCCTCTTCATCGTTCAGGATCAGCTTCACTCTCTTCACCGTGTTGATGCTGCCGCTGCACTCCGACATCAGCTTAGCCTGAACACACACACACACACACACACACACACACACACACACACACACACACACACACACACACACACACACACACACACACACACACACACACACACACACACACACACACACACACACACACACACACACACACACACACACACACACACACACACACACACACACACACACACACACACACATCACACACACACACACACACACACACACACACACACACACACACACACACACACACACACACACACACACACACACACACACACACACACACACACACACACACACACACACACACAAAACACTTCAACTTAAAACACTGATCAAAACAAATGAAACCTAGGTTCCTGAGATGATGGCGCTTGGATCTTAATGTGTGTGTCCTTACGTAGCCCTGCTGGTGGAAGGGAGTGCTGGAGGTGTGTGAAGGAGACGCGCTCAGGCCTCGGATCATTTCTCTGGGAACTCGTTTCCTTTCAGGTGAGACGGGCTGGTGCCAGCTGGGGGGGTCGCTCACTGACTTCCCTACGGAGAAAGAGGAGAAGACAGTAAATGAAGAGTGAAAACTAATGACGGAATGTATGGAGGGGCAAAACCAAAGAGAGAGAAAACAGAGTAACAAGGATTCATCACACAGTCTTCTAATACATGCATAAGACTCAGGTATACATGCATACACAGCATTATAAAATGGGAAAACAAATGGAATGAAGAGTAAAATACATCAAGTTTCCTTTTTTCTCTTACCAAGATTTGATCTTGGTAAGAGAAA
Source organism: Gymnodraco acuticeps (assembly GCF_902827175.1). Lineage (NCBI taxonomy): Eukaryota > Metazoa > Chordata > Actinopteri > Perciformes > Bathydraconidae > Gymnodraco > Gymnodraco acuticeps. Next base: position 4,332,225 of record NW_022990966.1, read on the forward strand.
CTATTTATGAGAAGCTGTAGCTCTGCACAGCAACAACGTGTAATAATGGGGATGTGGGGGGGCAACTTGATGTGGGTCCATAAGCAGACAGAGAGCAGGGGCATGCAGGAGGCGGAGCCTACCCGAGGCAGCGTTCACTGCTCTGACAGTCGCTTTAACCAAAGACTCTGAGCTCTTTGTGACCTGCACATCTGTAACAGAGAGCGAAAGGGGCTAAATATATAAGAGCAGCTGAGACGTTGAGAAGAGAACATCTGTGTGGTTGAAGACATTCTGATCATTTTCAGGTTCATATTAGTATTAAGTGCCTCTACTGGAACATGTCTCCATGCTTTCATGTTCAAAAAGCTCTTTATTTTTCTCATACTGCCTGTGCTGCAGAACCTCTTTTCACCCTCTGTCTAACCACTTAGAGATGTCCCGCCCCTTAGCCTATCATGTACAACGTGTTGGAGCACTACTCAATAGAAGCGTGTGTGACATAGTGATGCCAGAAGTAGTATGGAGGTGTTTCGGGCAGGGGGGGGGAGAGGGGGGGGGGGAGTGTGTGGGAGAGAAACGGGAGAAAAGACCTGCGGCTTAAGTGTTGGTTATTCTTCAAACTCTCTAACTTTCTTTGGTCTCCTTTAATTCCATTACAGTCTGGAAACCATCTTGCAAATAAGTGGAACTTGGAAACGTCAATCACAGGAAACCGTTCATTTAGCTGTTTCTGGGCACCGCGACTGTTTTGAGCTCTGCTGTGCTCAAGAATGCACTGAGGGTTTCTTCACAGCGCTATATATCTTGGACTTGGTTTTCTCAGAAAAACTGTTCCTAGTAATCTCTCAGTTCTTTGAAATGTTTGAATGTTTAACCGTATTTAATCCAAGGCTGTTACCTTATTTATTTATTTTGGGAAACTGAAATTATTCTTCAGATTTTATTCATATTATACATTTATTTATAACGTTTTATTATTTCTTCAAGCTATTGGAAAATGTGAAAGATTATTAAAATAAAGTATACACATATGACACCACAACACAAACAAGTTTAGCCTATAAGCAGCAGTTATTACCTGACAGGGTGCTGAAGTATGTGGTGTCCTCCTCATCATCCTCATGTGATGAAGACCCTCCCACGTCCACAGTGTGGTCCCACTCCAGCGGGATGGAGTCCACGCTGACGGGCGTCTCTCTGCCCGACCGCTCCAGGGGGGGGGCGAGGAGCTGACACATGACCTGCCGTCCCGCTGCCCCTCCTGCTGGAACATCCTCCTCCTCCTCCTTCTTCCTCGACTCCTCCCAGGACGTCCCACCGGTCAGATCGGGGGAGTCGTCCAGGTCTGATAGATCCCTCTCCTCCTCCAGGAACTTCCAAATATTAAAGAAGGGAAAAGTAAGTAACAAAAACTGATTTAGTCTGGTTAGACGTATCCCTGATGAGAGACACATACATATTGTCCTCCATGTTTGATTAGACAGACAATTGAATGATTTCAAGTAGGATGAATAACAAAAAGAGCAGTACTCCAAAATAAAAGGTTTAATTGGTAAAGCCATAGACATTTACTTAAAATAATAAAAGTGAAATGTACCACTGTAACACATATTTAGTCTCTCTTCTGGACAAGCCATGTGTGAAACTGACAAATAAAACATTTTTAGCCTTACATAGTTTAGTTCATACTCTATGATGATTTTGTTTTTATAATTTATATATTTTCTGTGTTTCTTTTTTCATTTCTTTATTATTATTTATATTTTTATGCAATAATTTGTTTATATATATTCTTTTTTTATGCACTTTTTTTGGAAAAATAGAGTATTGAAACCCTCACTTACTCAGTAAGAACACAATTAAACAAAAAACATTTCCTTATAATAAGGAATATGTTTTACATTTGATAAGTATGTTCTTTGATTTGTTTTCTGTGGATCATTCGTTCCTTTTGCTTTACAACATCTTATAATTACTATAAAGAAAAGCCTGAAACGTAATCATTTGTAATAATAAGAGCATCAAAGTCTACTGTGACTGTGCTCACTGACCGGGCGGCGGTGCACCAGGCGGTGGTGGAAGCGGGACACCCTGCCGAACACCTCCTGGCAGTACGAGTGCAGCTCCTCCAGCTCGTCCTCCATCAGCACGGCGTCCAGAGGGGCGCTCTTCTGGATCAGGTTCTCCCCGAACACAATCAGAGCGTCGATCTTGTTGGTGTTCAGAGTGATTTCCTGCTGGAAGCCCTGAACATTAAAGGGGAGAAGAAGACAATTTGGTCATTAAGGAAGCCAGGGTTAAAGAAAAGATGGCGCTGTGCTTTGTGTAGCTGCCAGCAGGAGCAGACTTACGTTGAGTTGCCTCATCTTGTCCTCGACGTCGCTCTCGGAGAAATGTTCCACGTTGGTGAGCTGCAGGTCCATCTCTGTGAGCCAGACCAGGATCCCCTCCCGAGTCCCCTCAAAGTCCTCTCTCTGAGAGGTGAAGTGCTGCAGGAGCACAGAGCAGAAGATGGTTCGAACTAGTTCAGAGCATATCATGTTAACAACATTAGTTTGAGTTAAGAAACCATGATTCTCTTACAAGCACTGATGTCTAATAAAACAACATTCATTCTCTCCAACAGAGCTCAAATGTCATTAGAACTGCATGTTTTTCATGTACACATCCCTGAAAAGATACATAATAATATTGTGCAACATTCTTGTCTGAATTAAATGCGGTGGTATCTTAGCAGCCTTCTCTCATTCATCTCTATTCTGGGAATAAACCACTGTGACTATATAACATAGGATACATTAACCTTTTATTAATCCCTGTAGGGAAATGCAGGTGTCCGAGGAGCAACAGCAATAAGAATGAATACCGGGATAAGACCGATCACACAAAGATAATAAGAAAACATTTAAGTTACAGTATAAATACAAATAACAACAACAATAGGAATATATAAACCACTGGTGACTCTCTGCTGCAAATTCCCAGGATGTGGATTTCTACACCAGCTGAGTTCTTTGACAACATCCTAACTCAAAGCAACATAAATATATTGATCTGCTCAGCTCCACATGTCGTGAGGCAAACGTCTCCCTGGCAACGTGACGCTGGTGCCTCGTCACCGTTGGAGAGCTGACCTAAATCCTGCCGGCTTAGAGCGGAGAGCAGGGCTATCCCTCAGATCCGCTGCATCTCCATACACTCTGCTTTCTGACCGTTATCTGACTCGTACATTTACTCAAGTACTGCCCTTAAGTACATTATGAGGTACTGCTAAGTACATTATGAGGTACTTCAATTTTTTCTTTTATATGCTACTTTATACTGGTACTACATATTTTTATTTTTACTCCACTACACTACATGTATTTGTCAACTTAAGTTACTTTGCAGGTTCCTTTTATTAATACGACACATACATTTACAAATAATTTATGACGCACTGTTATTGATTAAGATAGCTGGCAGTATAAAAAAAGTCTTGAAAAGTTTCAAGTGTTTTAAAGTATTAGTTTTGGTCATTTTAGTATATTTTGATGCTTATACTTTAGTACAATTCAAGAGGTTTACTTGTAACAGTAATTCTATACTTTGGTATTACTACTACTACTTAAGAAAAGCAGTATTTCCTACACAGCTCATTTCGTTTTATTTTCACGCATGCAGTTACTTTGAGTTCAAAATCATCGACCTCTTGCTGCTGTTTAAGGAAGCTTTAAATTGTCTGCGTAAATGAGATCTGAGGTCTTTATTGTAAAGAAAAGATCCTCTCCTGAACCCCCCCCGTCTCACCTTGAGTCTGCGGAGAACGGAAACCACCCTCTTCTGCAGGCTGTCCCACCTCTGGTTCCCCTCCTGGACGAGGAGCTTGAGTTTGCTGGCGGCGTCGGTGCGGTTCTCCCGGGCCAGACGGCGGTACTGTTTGTTGACCAGCTCCAGCTGAGTTAGACGCTCGTGGACCTGCCGCTGGAACGCCTGACAGGACAACAGAAACAACTTACGAGTCAATATAAAGGACCTGCTAATGTTTTTTTAGAAGACAGGATTACTTTAAGTTTGATGTGTTACCAAAGATCAACATTTCCTAGGAATTTTAAATTTAAGGTGTTCCCCTTTTTTTCACCAAATTCCACTTAAATTCCCTTTTCTTGTTTTATGCCAGATTTCTTTATTAAAAAGGCACTTACTTCCAAAACACTTTAACTGTAATACCATATAAAAGAATGGTTTAATTGGAACTTGAATTATTAACGGTTGGATTTACAAAGATACCTCAAAAACCAAACACACATCATTTTTTTTCTTTCATATATTAGATTAAAGTTTATAACCCTGAAACTGCCTCCACTTCCAGCTGCTCAGGAGGATTGATAACCTTTTCGTGTCACTTCATGGAATTGAATCTACATCCCACTGCTGATTCTGACCCTTACTCTCCCATAGCTCCCATCACATGTCTCGGGTGGTCAGTCAATAGGTCACTGGTCGTCCACAGGATGAAATGTGTTTAGTTAACAACAATATCAACACCTGTGTTTATAATCCATACCGGCAAATCAGAAGTTATTTCTGTTTTATAGCAACAAGACACCTGAAGCTGAAACTTCACTCACACTGCAAAGCGGGATGTAGTTCATAACATAAGAGTGTTAGAAATCTACCCAATGGGAACAAAGACACCTCCTTCTTTTAAGTCTTGTGGGGTTTAAGACCTCTTCTCAGACTTTCTTTTTACCCCACACTTTCCACTATTCTGCCAAAGTGAAAGACTGCTTACAGAAATCAAAACAACTAAAAAGAGATGTTTCCTCTCACCTCAAACTTCTTGAGCTCCTCCTTGGCGCTGGTGTAGAGCACGTTGGCAGAGTCCGGGCTGGCCGCAGTGATCTCAGCGCTCTTCAGCCAGTCCTCAAAGCGACAGAAGTCGTCCAGGAACTTACACCAGAGACGCCAGGTCTCCTCGATTCTGGAGACAACAGATGGATCATTTCAATGTGCGTTGTGTATGTGGAAGGTCAACTGATAAAACCCGAGCAACTGAGACAGGTAATCAAATAAATAAATCTCTGTTCTTTTTTATAAACATGCATACTGTATGAAAACTGACTGATAACTTATTTTATTTTTTCCTTTTTATTGATTGACTTATATTGTCCATACCTAAAACAAATTCATATATTTAAGAAAAAAATGTAAAAAAGAATTAAAAAAATATTTTCAAAAAAACTTGACTTTTTGTTAGAGGGTGATGGAATTGAGTTAACCCTGCCCTCAGGTGTAATGACCCACCCTGACATAATAAAGACTTCACGGGGGAGATTTCTGATCATTTTGTGGCTCAGTTGTCGGCCCGCTCACCTCATCCTCCTCTCCATGGACGTGGCGCAGATGTTCCTCCAGCGCCGGTCCAGGCTGCGCGTGGTCTGCTGGATGGAGTCGTTCTCCGCGTCGCTGCCGCAGGCGTCGGCGTCGTGCAGCAGGACGTCACAGAGCGTCAGCACCGACGCCACGCTCTCTGTGTGCTGCTCGATGTCCCACTGCAGCTCCTGCAGGCAAACAGCACCGTGTGTAAACCATCAAGAAATGTACATACACTTACATTTTAACATGTTATGTTCCTAATGAGTTTGAGCTAAAACAAATATTCCAGCTGTCCAAATAAACCACAAATAGTTTAGACAAGCTTTTGTTCCTGAATGCAACAGAAGTAAACACTTTTGAAAAGTGGATATTCTTCAAAGCATTCCCATAAGCAGCAGTCAGAACAGGAGAAAACTAGACTTAATAATCATTAACCTATTTTTTATTGATGCTTCTCTGTCAAAATAAACAAAAACAACCTGGTCCCAGATGTTGGATACTTCCACCAGCACATAAAGGCAACACATGAGTCCAAAAACTACTGTGTGAAGATTTGAAATGTAATCTGTTGGATTTATTTAAATAGGAAACTAGAGAATAGACAAACAGTTGCTGAGTGATCACTGGAAAGACTTGTTACTTTATGGTTGAGATGCTACTTTGCCTTACGACATTAACATTCTATTTTTACATCGCAATATCACAAATCACTCATTTGCCTCAACTGGCCTGAAAACTAAACTAAACTATTTAATAGTTAGATATGTTAAAAGCTTTTTCTTATGGATGAACAATAACCCGTATTGTATTGATGGTTTTCTGTCAGCCACAGAGTAATCCAGATCAATTATTATTAAGTTCTTCGACAACAGATTGTGATTTTTTTTTTACGTGTATCTCGCTCAGAAGCTTGACAGCACTTTTGTCAGCTCTTGTTTGTACAAAATGACCGCTCTCTGGGTTTCCATGGTGACACATGAAAGCTTGAAGAGCCCGTCCACAAGGGCGTTATTTCAGCTGGCCTTCTTCCACTAATGCCGGCCCGAACTGTAGTTCTTCTTCACTCTACCAATTCCACTTGTGTTTTCTTATGTCTTATGCTTTACCTCTCTTTCTTTCTGCAGACAGCTACTCTTTCCTCAGATATAGCCCTGTCCAAATTAAAGACTTAAATATTCTTCTGTCACTCACCTCCTTGCAAATATCTGCGCTTTAACCACAAACTCCATCATAAAACTAAAAGAAAAAAGAAAACTAATCCAACCTGAAGGTTTTGGCAGTACCAGCAGGATCTTGGCAGAATTGGCCATTTTATAAACGTCAGTAGCTTTTTACAAACCGGAAAATGGCTTTAAAGACCCTGCCTGACATGTTTTCGACAGAGCTGAGCAGTTTAAAAGTTTAGAACATTTTGAGTGTCTGTGGGGTTTGAGAGTTAAATAAACCAGTGTCTGGATCACAGTAAGGGGTGCAGTGAGGTATGAGAGAAGCTACAGGGGAGACAAGATGAGTTTTTGTGAGGAAAATGAGCTTTTTGTGTGTAGAACCCGATGTTAATGCCGTTTAATTAACAGGAGTTTATTAAAACACATCAGATTGCTAAACTTCTTTTTTTTGTTGTCCACCAAACACACACTTTCAGGTGCCAAGTGAAGGCAGTGAAGTAGAACGCCTACTCTCTCTTCCTGTATGGATCTATCTCTGTGGATCTCATCCTTCCTTTTGCCTCTCCAACCATTAATAATTCTCCTTTCAGTAAAGCAGGAGTACAGCAGGCTGCAACAGGAGTGACACACTCAATTATATGTCGTATCTGCAGGCCGCTGGCTGAGGTCGGGCTCTCAGAGCATTTACCGTCTCAGTGTGTCAGCTTCTCTTGACAAATATCCGTCACCCTGCAGCTCGCTGAGATGTTACTTTGAAGCACACCTTTGCTACTTTTCTGTGATTACGCTGTAAACCACTACAGGATGGCCATAACACAAAGGGTTTAGAAGCATGCGTGCATCAGTAGAGTGAGTAAAGTACTTCCTGTCTTTAAATCCCCTCAAAGTGCCCCACTGTGTCTTCCTTCAAAGTGGAGCCATTAGAAAGCTTTTTTCATTTTTACCTGAAAGATGTCCAAACTCTTTAGAGGTGCAAAGTCCACATTTTTCCCCGCTCCGGATAACAATTTGGAAGCTTCTTTTGGTGAAAATGTTAGTTGTTCTTCCACGTAGAACCATGATTACATTATTTGACCTTGATTCCTTGAGCTTTCCGCTTTTGGCGTGTGTGGTTTGGTGAGCGGCTCTAGAAGCAGGAACACAGCTCCAGCTTTGGCCTTCATGATTTAGATGCTAAACTGAAGAAAGCCTCACTTTTTCATTGACCAAAGATGATTCAAACTTAAAGATCTACTATCATGCTATTTTTAGGCATATATATTATGGGTCTCAGATATATATAAAAAATATAAAAACATGTCTATGATGTGTTTTGCTAGCTAGACATCTAGGTGTAGTGATGGACTCAGACCTGAATTTCAACAGCCACATTACAATGGTCATTAGGTCTGCATACTATCACCTGAAGAACATATCGAGGATTAAAAAACTAATGTCACAACAGGACTTAGAAAAGCTTGTCCATGCTTTTATCTTTAGTAGACTCGACTACTGCAATAGTGTCTTCACAGGGCTGACAAAAAAATGCATCAGAAAACTGCAGCTGATTCAGAACGCTGCTGCACGTGTCCTCACTAACATTAAAAGAGTGGATCACATCAGTCCGGTTCTGAAATCTCTACATTGGCTTCCAGTCGGCCAAATAATTGATTTTAAAGTACTATTGCTAGTTTTTAAATCATTACATGGTTTAGGACCAAAGTATATTGTTGAACTCCTGCATAATTACGAGCCATCAAGGTGCCTCAGGTCTTCTGGGACGGGTCTGCTATCGGTTCCGAGAGTAACAACAAAACATGGAGAGGCAGCATTTAGCTGTTATGCCGACACTCTGGAACAAACTGCCCAAATCATGCACGTCCGCAGAAACGCTTACTATTTTTAAATCGAGACTAAAAACATATCTCTTTGCCGCTGCTTTTAATTGAGCTGCTCATATTCAAACTACAGTATGCCTTTTAAACATGTATTGTATACCTGTGGTATTTAGTTTTATTATTTTATTATCTTCGCTTTGTAATGCCTGTTGTAAAATGGCATTATATAATGTGTTTTTACTGTATTTATTCCTAAAAAGTATTTTAATTTGTTTTTTGAATTGTCGCGTACAGATAAGTGCTATATAAATAACTTGCCTTGCCTTTGCTCAAAATACCAAACAGATCATGCATTTCAGAAATCCCTCATATCTCTCTATTTCAGCCCTGTTAGAGAACTGCAGGTCCTTAGCTTGAAAAAAAAAGCATATGCTGAGTATCTGATCAGGAGAACTCTACCCAGATACAGCTCAATGCTGCCGTGATTAAACGCCATATCATGTTCAAAACCACATTAAGGATTATTTCTGAAACAGTATGGAGCTCAAATGCTTTTTCTCTTGCGGGTTTACCACAAAGTGAGTTCCTTTTTTCCTGCTTTTTTACACTCTTTCCAAACACAGGTTAGCTCTGAGTGTTAGCGATGCTTGCTAATGTAAACACCGACCATATTACGTCCAAAACACGTCAGGCATTGTTTCTGATAGTGCTGTGGGTCTGCATTGCCGATATTACGTCAATTGGGACGCAAATCTGGATCAGCTCCGTTGTAGCCCCGTTTTTAGAGATTTGGGTACGGAGGAAAAGAGAGAGGGTTTTATTTCTGACACTTTGTGAGTTCCCTGACACACCAGGGACACATATTTATGTATAAAAGACATCGAAAAGTGCATTTTGCATGATAGGAGACCTTTAAGTTCGACTTCCAGGATGGAGTTATGCTGCTTATTTAAACAAGGATCATTGCTCCCACCTGCTGCTCAGCCAGTTTCCTCTGGATCTCTTCGCTGTGGCACACGTCGTACACCACGGGTTTGGCGAGCTCCGCCTCCATGCGAGACAGCCATGTCCGCAGATTGCTCATGTTCTTATCCAGCTGCTGCACCGTCACCAGCGTCTCCTTCAGCTTTCCCACTCTGCAGAGAGAAAAGTATCATGTTTAAGAAGGTGTCACTGGAGATTTGCTGGTCAGAGATCAAGAAACCTGTTCTACTTTTGTACAAACCTAATTTAAGAAGTACCGTACAACACAAACATGGTACACGTGATCCCAATATTGTGCAAACATTTTCTTGAGTTCTCTAGCACCAAATATTTTTTAAATGTTTCCATGGATTAATCCCCCCACTTTTCAGCAAAGTGTGCACTTCTTCTCAGATTGACTGCACAGTCTCTACATTGACAGAGGTTATTCTACATTCTTCTTAATGTCAAGAATTATTATGAAAACTCTAATCTCAATATTTGTGTTTCTATCAAAGAGTCACTAAAGTAAATCACACAAACATCCTCCTGAGGTGTTATTACTCGCACTAAATTATTATTATTGTTATTATATTAACATTTCTTTATCTCTAATTTCACAAGTGTTTGCATATTTTCTTTAACGTACCTGCGATTAACCAATGAAATGGCCCCTTGACTCAATAGGGATGATTCTACTTTTTTATATTGTTTACAATTTCCATAAAACCACTAAGGGATGAAAATATATCTTATTCCTCTGAGCTATCTCCACTGTTGCACAACGACTTTTAAAAACACATCAGAGGTGCTGCATGTCTCATATGAGGAGGAGAATCAGAGTTGCGACACTTTGAGATGCAGCGTGAAGACAACCTTACTTCACAGAGCAGAGACCTTGAGCGTTGGTCCACAGTGGGATTCACGGCCGTCACCCTGGGTATTGTTGGCACTGCGCTCGGCTCTACACTGAGGCAGCTGAGTGTGTCTCACGTATGACACAACAGGAGCCATGATAGCAGAGTTGCACACTGACCTACATCTGACTGAGCGGCACATTCCAGCTCAGCTCCACGTCAGTGACCCACATCAGAACACCAACTAACACAATGCAGAGGAATGACATTCACTGGCTGCGGTACACCTTAATACCCCTAAATTCAACCTTCAATTACAATCCATTACATTTCATTTAGCCAATGCTTCTATGTGAAGAAAGTGCAATAAAACGTGAAAATACAAACTCAAAAACAAGAATCACGCAAGTCAATAGGTTTTCAATACGTTTAAGTTCATTGTTTTGACTTTCTACAAACCAACTCTTTTATAATCTTGTTCAATTTCTTTCATATTATAGATTCGTTTTCAAGGATATTTTGTGAGACTTTTATGCATGTCCCTCTATAGTTTATCAGATATTCAGAAAAAACGTGAACAAAAAAACGAGACTCTAACGTATATCTCATTACATGGGGAAGCAGGTTTTGCAAAAGAACATGCCTTGAACAAACACATCGCAATATTTTCACGGCCGAATGCTTATGTTTTCTTGACATTACAGTACAATGAATAAGTTCATATCGGTTTGTGCATTTTTCATATATCATGTCTAGTGTTCATTCAAAGAAGCACAGCCTATGATGTAATCAACCAGCAACATGCAGCCAACCGTCACTGAAGCCAAACTGTGAAAACGGTTTGTGATTCCCATGATGAGACGCACAATGAAAGATGCTGACGCTGCAATGACAGACACTGTATGGAGGATGTTCCTGCTCTATTTCTGGATGCTGCAGCTTCTGCATGACGTGTTGGTGTGCATGCTCAGGGTTGCATGTCTCTACAGGGTATGACGACGTGGCAGTGAATGGAGGTACGGACACACACACACACCGCACACACACACACACACACACACACACACACACACACACACACACACACACACACACACACACACACACACACACACACACACACACACACACCACACACACACACACACACACACACACACACACACACACACACACACACACACACACACACACACACACACACACACACACACACACACACACACACACACACACACCTCACACACACACACACACACACACACACACACACACACACCACACACACACACACACACACACACACACACACACACACACACCACACACACACACACACACATGGAGCCGGCTACCTCAATAACATTTCCTCTGAATGACTCTGCATGCGCCTGCCGGTCGACATGCCTGCACCCACAACGCCCAGCCCATCCCCCCTCCCTCCCTCCTACTCTCCATGTCCTCCTCCTCCTCCTCCTCCTCCTCCTCCTCCTCCTCCTCCTCCTCCTCCTCCTCCTCCTAACAAAAAACCCGATGTGCTCTCTTTCACCGGCCTCAGCCTCATTTGCGTCGGTGATGAGGAAGAAAGGTACTTACGAGCTGGTAAGGAGGCTACTCCATGGCGGTGGCTCATCCGCTAGCAAACACTACCCTCCTCCATCCCTCCCTCCTCTGCAGTCTGCTTGTCTCCTCCTCCTCTCTCCACACATCTGGATGCAGGTTCATCCAAGGATACACAGCATCAGGATATCCTTTGGAAAATATCTAACTGACTACAACGACAGTTTTCGCTATCAATTCATGTGTTGACTCATTTTATGATGATTGTATTATTTAATACCTCAGAACATGTTTTCAAAAAAGGCTGAACAACATTCTAAAATCTGGGAATTGTATTAAATAATACAGAGAAATCCTCATATTTCAAAAGCTGCACACAAACTTAAGCCTTTTGATAGAAAATAAATAAATAAGGTAATACGAAAATTACTTTTCTGTTCAGCTTCATCATTCTCACTCTTTCCCCCCCTCTGTCTTTTAAAAGCCTATACATATTTATCTTTTGTTTCTCCAGTCATGTAATCTGAGTCTTTAAATGCGTGATGCATGATAAATGTCATGTATATAAAAAGTATCTATTGAGGGGTGATTTCACTAACACTGCTTTAGGGTGTTTTATTTGATCTATATAACCGGTTTAACTACAGTCAGATCTCTGTACAGTATATCCTCTATCAGTATTTACAATGTAATAAAGGTGCTACAAAATGCACTCCAACACTTGTTAATGCAACAATCTGATGTTTGAGAGATAGGAGAAGTGTCTCTTTGTGTTTGGACAACATAGCAGGACCAAAGACTGTCACCGTGGCACCTTGGAGTAGAAACGTACATATTTACGCTGGAAACAAACCATCTGTATGGCTATAATATCCCATTAAACAGTGCTGCACCAGAAGCAGAAGCACATTCAAGTCAGTCTGCAGGTCCTGAGCAGATGACAGGTGCAGCTGTCCATCGCTGTTACTGTTAGTGGATACAGCTAACAGGGCAGAATCTGTTGACTCAGCGGGAAACCTCAGAGAGAAAAACCTCCATCTGCCTCCTGCCATTTTCAATCAACCAGCCTGCGGTCCAGTGTTATTAAGAGCGATTATGCAAAGCAAGATTTATATTACAGGACAGAATGGTTAAGGTCACAACAGGTGGAGAAAGTAAGGAAGAACACACACATAAAACAAACAAAAACACATTCATCTAAAGTTCTTTTCTCACTTGAAATGTATTACATTCTAGTCTTCATCTATCTGTCACTGTAATGGCTGTTTTAAGACAGGAGCTACAATGATTGTAATGTAATTCTGCACCTGGTGCGACAGACGGAGATTCGCACGCCTAACAAAACAGCAACGAGTTGAAAAGTAATCATATCAAGAAGTGTTTTCTCTCATATTGAATCCCTGATAAATGACCAATGTGAGCCCAACGGACACTCGCCAACGCACCTCAGTGAATAACCTAATATATTTAATGGAGATGCATATTTCATAATGTCAACACAATCATATATTGTACAGTCTGATTTATTGCTTAACTTCCCACGAGCTTAGTGTACAAAGTTCTGCAGTCTATTCGTTTATTCATTTAACTGCTGCTAGTCTGGATGTAATATTTGAAGCACAATCCAGTCAAAGTGTTTCTTCATTGGTTGAATTGAATGTGTTCTCTTTGATCGAAAACCAGTTTAAGGAGAACCTCTTTGTGAATTCAACCTATTAATATTACTTTGCCAGTGTTCAATTCATATTCATATTCGAGGCAGCTGTGGCTCAGTGGATAGTGTGCTGGACTTCGAATCAGGGGGTAGCAAGTCCCACTGCAGTCAGCATGTCGTTGTGTCCCTGCGCAAGACACTTCACCCCAAATTGCTCCTGTGGGGATTGTCCACAGTACTGAATGTGTGTAAGTCGCTTTGGATAAAAGCGTCTAACAAATGACATGTAATGTAATGTGTAAATGTAATGTTGTCCTCATAGCCAGTGTCGGTCAGTCATGTCATCTAATTTCTTATATCTCTATTTCCTCTTCTTTAACAAACCCCCCCACACCTATACTTTACCTTCTTTGCTAAACACACAGAAAACATTAATTCATAGGCAACTACATCCTTACCCACAATCCCTTGTTCAAGCTTAACAAATCACTGTGTGAATCGAGCCAAGTCAACAACAAGAGGAGTGCGCTCTTTTTACCATGACAACCAGATCTACAACCACTTCAAAAAAGAGAGAGCATAGTTGAAAAAGAGCAGTGTGTGAACAATGTCAGCATTAAACTGCCAAACAACATGACACTAAATAATCGGTAAAAGCGCCACTTGCAATTTACGACTCAAAATCTGCAATTTAGAAACAAAAACAGGCTGTGGTACACTGAAAGAAGTGGATTTGCTGTACCAGCTGTGAGGGAGATGGAGACAGAAATGGAGGAGGAGGTAGGGAGACAGACTTTTAAAAACAAACATCTGCCTCGCAAGCGTCTTATTCAGACAATGAGGAGAGAGGATGGTGGCCCCCGAGGCTGAGGGCCCGTCATCACAAAGGCTCGTGTCAGCAGACGGCAGCTGCTGGTGCGGGTGACGGAGCACCCGGTTTGTTTTGGGGGACAAAAGCGAGCATTGGGCCAGTGTCAACGCATCTAATCCCTGTGCAAGTCAAACCTCAGCAGGCTTCTGCCGTTACTTGTTGAGGCGAGGCGCAGACAAAAGGCTGAGGGACGCTCGTCACCCGCTCTGAAACAGCTCTTCTACTCCACCAGGGCTTATCGAAACGCGTGACTCAGGACTCTGGCAATGGACCGACCAATGAAAACACTTCATGGCTTTGAAGTAAACTCTTCATGTAATGTAGAAGAAGATGATAATGGAAAGAAAATAGTGAAATGGAGTAGGGATTAAAGAGGATATATTATGAATATTTTCAGGTCCATATTTGTATTGTGTGTCTCCATGCTTTAATGTTCAAAAAGCTCTTTATTTTTCTCATACTGCCTGTGCTGCAGCACCTCTTTTCACCCTCTGTCCGAAACCAGAGCCCAGTCTGCTCTGATTGGAGATGTCCCACCCCTTAACACATACAGTGTGTTGGAGCGTAAGCTAATAGGAGCGTGAGTGTTACATAATGATGTAATGATGTTGCCGAAGTAGTACACACTAAAGGAAAGGGAGAACCCAAAAAAGCATAATAGGGCCCCTTTAATACTAACTATGAATCAGACCACGAAAATCAAAGTGCCACACATTTATTCTAACCAGCTTCTTGCAGCATATATATTATTTTAACTCAGAGAGTCTGGGGGTGTCCTCTTTGAGCATGCAGGGTACGGGTGGATTAAAATACTGTGGTTTAATGGGGGCTGGAGCCCACTGAGCTACAAAGTTACTTTTAGTCCTGTCTTTAGTTGCTCATCATTAATCAATAGCTGGGCTTGGGGAAAACACTAAACACAAATGTCATCCCCCCCCATATTGCTCCAATGGTTTTGAGGGAACAACATACAAAAGATAAATGTTTCCCCAGTTCTGTTAAGCCGCTTGTAAAGACTCCCCACGTTTATCAGCTTAAAGGCTCTTCACCCCCTCCAGTGTACTGCAGATCCTGAGCCTCAAATCCCACTATTAGTTTTGGCTCTCTAGCTATATTATGATTAATGCCAAATAAACTCAGTAAAGCGCTATTCAATGTGTGATATGCAAGCTGTTTCCTGGTTTGGACCTCTGTAAGAGCATGCAGATGATATTTTATTCCAGTGTTCCTGCAACTGTGTCAACATTTTGGGTAATGTCCTCTCCTGATTCAACATGACAATGGCCCAAGCACAAAGCATGCTCCATAAAGAAATGTTTTTCACAAACAGTGTGCAGAGCCCTGACCTTTGTGATGAACTGAGCACTGACAGAAGCTGGTATTTAGCGTGACTGTGGGTATAATCAAATCTGAATCACAGGGTGACTGCTGCACATTCCATCACAGACACAAGGCTCGTGCCTCAGCAGCAGCTCATTAACAGGCTTAGCCCCGTTATGATGATGATTGGGGGGGGGGGGGGGGGGGGGGCTCCAGGTCCCCCATCTATTGTTTCAGATGGAGGGCACTTCTCTGTGCTAATAACCTGATGATCATGATAAAAACTCACTTGGTCCATTTTCATTTTTGACTAGAGATCCTGGTGACTAGTCGTAGGCATATCTAAAGTAAGTGGATATTTTGAAGTTATATTTAGCTCTCAGTTTTAATGTTTCCAACCACATTAATATTTTATAAACAATATTGAAAATGTCCAAATCAGTTTCTCAAAGCCCAAAGTGGTGTCGTACTTTTTTCAGTCCAAAATACAAAGATATTCACATATGTATGATAGTAAAAAAAGAGAATCAGGAAATCTCTATTTTTGTTTGGCTAAGAAACTGGGGCTTTATCTGCTTCATCATGCACTTCTATACAGTGGGAAATAACTCTCCAATAGTAATATTCTTAAACTCTCAACACAGACATGCCCATATGTTTTAAGCTCGTAGGAGCCTGTCTCTATATATGTGTAAGTGTTAAATGTAAAATATCTGGGTTAAAGGTAGGGTAGGTAATTGCAGTCTGCAATCTGCAGGTCACCCTTGAAAAAGAGATCTTTTGATCTCAAGGGGCTTTCACCTGGTTAAATAAAGGCTACAAACAAACAAACAATTCACTTCAGAAACACTTTTTGTTATATTCCATGGAATGCTCTTAACCTCCCGATAGCAATGAATACATTAAATGCTTTGACAATAAATACATTAAAAAAATTCATCTGTGGAAGCCGTAGTACTGTAAAAAGCACGACCAGTTATTTTAGCCGGCCCAGCTAAAGTAACTGGATGGCCTACCTGCCTGTCAGCCTTCCATCTGTGCACAAACTTATCTCGTGCCCTCATTGGTCATGTGCGCGTTCGTGTGTGTTGGAGGAGGGGCTCTGTAAGGAAGTCTGAAGGAAGGGACAGATTTTTTTCAGCTGCGAACTTTTTAATTCTAGCGCACTCGAGCTGGTTTCTCCATTCTTACCAACCCCACCTTTAACTTATCATTGAAACCAATGAGAGATTCAAAGTCTGAAAACATTTATTTGGGGGAACTTTAAATGCTAAATGTGGGTTAAAGAAGAGCCTGAAGAGAGACACTAACTGGTCACTAATCAGCCACCATATGGCAGATCTAAGTCACTCATTCCCATGGAGGATCAGTCAGCTCCACCCCCCACACACCCTGGCTGGTTTAACCCATCTGGCTTCACTGTTGCTCAGCTCTATTAAGTTCAATTTTCTCTGATTTAATGTGGAGTTTATAAACTTTCCATCTATCATTTTATAGTCCCATTACAGGCAATTATCTGGAGAGAATTCTGATTAAACTCCCTGTCTGTCCTGTTTTTGCCAGAGATGTGGGGATAATTGTGGTGCACTCTAACACTCTGCGTCCATTCTGCTGCACAGCGAGGACACAGCAATAATAATATCTGTACTGTTTGATGAGGAGGAAGCTAAGTTACTTAAAAAGGACGGGAAAGGTCCAGAAAACCCAGCAGCTAATGTGTGATATTTAAAACAAATCTCTTTCATCAACTACCAGCCAAGCAGTGAGAACACCTTATTATACAGATATAATATAGAGTGCACTTTAAACTAAAAAACATTCCTAATATAGCATCAGTTAAAAGTGGAAGCCAAGTATTAAAAGTCCAAATGTGGAGCATTACTATTGATGGACCAAGCTTGTTTCCTGCCATCTGTCACTGGTAAAATACAGCCATGATCCAAACGGCAATATTGATAACTTTTCAAACCCATCAATACAAAATCACACCTGTTTTACGCAATGAATGGCCAGATTCTTGAAGAACAGAAAGTAGTGTGTAGGGACTTGGCTTGGGAACCTTGGCTCGCTGGTTAAAGACCTGATTGGACCAAATACAGACTTAAGAGGTGCTAGTTTACCTCCGTGGCAGTTCCCAATAACAAGGCACCAAACCCCAAACTGGCAGCCACTTCACACTGACACCTCTCCGCTAATGATGGTGTATAGGTCCTGGTTGTGTTCATGTGTGTATTTCCTATGTGTGTAGTAACATACTAACTGTCATGTGATATGCAGCCAGAAGCAGGATTTGACCACCATCAATCAACTAACTGACCCCACCACAGTAGATCAGCCAATGTGTTCCTCTCACTCAAACTGCTTGTGTTCACATTGTACTTCTACCAGTCAGTAAGGAGACACTAAGCTGTACATTTCAGCCACAACACTGCGCTCTGTAGCGGAATGAGATTTATGGATTAATAATATCACTCTATCCTCTGTCGGCTCGCAGCTTTTCTGTTTAAATCTGCAGCCTCAGTGAATAAACAGCTGTGCTCTGCTCCTGTTCTCAGAGGAGAAACCAATAACATAAACACGAGACTAGACATGGAAAGCTGTTCCTACCTGGCCTCTATGTGGTCGAACAGATGCTGCCAGCGGTCGTTGATGTCCTTCAGCTTGTCGTTGACTTCTGTCTCTTTCGTCTTGTTGCTGGCTGTAATGAGTTGTTCTCCGAGCTGCTTCAAATGAGTCTTATTGTCACTGAACAGGTTGATCTCTTCCATGCAGTCCTAATGGAGAAACACAAGAGAAAAAAAACGAAATAAGTACTTATAGATCTACAATTCAAACCACAGTAATTACGAGTACTACACATTTAATAACTTGTCTGCATGATTTAAGGAATTGATTTATTCTAATTGCTAGAAGTCTGACTTTAAGGACAGCGTTAGAACTTCATACTGGCTAAGGTAAGGATACAAAGAAGATTTCAAAGAAATCATTAAAAAAGAAAAAGGTTCATGTTCTTTGAAAAATTTGTTTACTTAGAAAACCCACTTTTCATTAATAATTTTGAGTCAACTTACTATATTTTCAACCAGAAATATAGTGCATTAACATTCCTGAAAGCCTAGAAAGTGGGTAAGCTCTATACTCCTGAAAGAGACCTTAAACTTGAATTGAACTTGATTTACTCGTCGCTAGAAAAAACGAATTTTTGGAAGTGTGCCAGGAAGTAACAACTCCCGCTGGGACTCTGTGTGCGTGGATAAGACACTAAATGTAAAGTACCTGTCCTGAAAAGGTTTGAACCCCCTGGCAGGGCAATAAGTTTGGGTTTCTATAACAGCAGTTGCCTCAACTACCCTCCACACCCCCCCCTCGTCACCTCCCCACACCGTGACAAATGAAAGGGGCCGTGAACTGGACACAAAACACACCCGCGTGGCCCTGCTGGGGCTCAAACAGCTGTCGTCTCTTTAACAATCAGGAGGGAATACACAGCTTTTGGAAAAGCCCAGACCCTGCTCCGCCCAGTGAGCAGGCGTGACACAGCGAAATAAAACAAAACCAAACTGCTCCACTGCAAATGTATCTTGTTTCTCCAAAAAGGTGTTTTGCCGACAACTTTTTACAATTAAAGAGCGATATGACGCTCTCATCACCCACAAAATGGTTAACATTTGTTGAGAACTTGACAGAAAGTATTACTTATACGTAATAAATAAGGTCAAATTTTGCACGGATATACAAACTATAAATCTGGATTGGACAGGTTTTAAAGTCATCGTAATGACAAAAACCACAGATATATTGGACCCAAAAGTTATTTTCTTAAATATTCACTCAAAGTCAGATTGAAGGTACGTCTCTTTCTTGTTTGGACCAATCCATTCACACAATAAACTTGAATCATCAGCTTTCATGGATGATGAATTTACAGCCATCAAAACATGTGACAGTAATCCCATCTTCAGTCAGTGGCGAACCGTCAGGGCCTTCAAGGTATTCAGAGAATACCCTGGAACACTCAGATAAAACAAACAAAAAATCGATTTAATTATATAAATAAAATGTATATAAAATGAATAAATGAGAATCGTATCTGTGTTGTTGATCTGTAATATTACAGTGTTACGTTGATTTGTTTGTCCTTCTCGGACCATGCTCTACGCATTTCAGTGGTTTTGTGTTAGAAAAGAAAGCAACCAATCAGATCTTGTTCTGGGTCTCTGGGTAGAATATCCTTCAACCAAGGTATTCTACATCCTTGATCGAATGCCCTGGCCGTTGCACTGAATGAGAGCGTTTGGACTGACAGTTTGATCAACCAATCATATATTGATTTGTAGCCAATGGGCGTATTCTTTCAGAGTTCCCCTCGGTTCCAGGGTATTCTAGAAGGCCCGCTAGTTAACTGGCTCGAGACAGAGGATCTAGATGAATGCGACGAAGCAATTCATGCCGTTTTATTGTTTTTAACGTTGAAATATGCAACAGGTGAAGTTGAAGTTGTTGCGGAATTGTTGTGAGTACCCTTTTCAAGACGACAATTCAGTGAAAAGACGGACATTATAATGCAGCGGGGGGAGAGGGAGGGGGGGGCGGCGGCGGCGGGTGGGTGTGTCTACAGAAGGTCCAGTTGTGATAGCCACGGTTCACCACTGTCTTCAGTCCACTGTAACTAGTGGTTATCTGTTGTATCACATAAACACTGTTGAATGGGATTGTGTCTACGCTTCAGCTTCCTACCTTCTTGAGTTTCTCCACCATCTCCTCGATGTTGAGGTCGGAGTTGTGCGCCACCTTGTTCTCCATCTGCGCCAGCCACTCACACAGCTCCTTGTTCTTCTCTTTGAAGATGATCCAAGCATTCAGGCGGTCTTCGATCTCCTGTTTACGCATTGAAACCTGACACAAAAAGGATGTTGACAAAGAAAATGAATAAGATGCTAGTTGCACTGTAGATGGATCTTTTACATCCTTACTGCTAATAAGCCAGAGGCATGTGGTCCAATAATTTCAACTTGATTTGTCTCGTGAGCAGAGTTGGGAGGGGTGACGAAGTTGGATGCATGTTAGAAAATGTTTTACTGTTCCAAATGGTCAAAGGTTAAGGTGACTGCGAAAGCCTGCCATCATAGAGAGGCGAGATGTGATCGTCTTTTAAATATGGAGATAATTCTCAAACCATTTTAGGTAGGAGTCGGAGGCCCATTGTCCACAACGATATGATGGTGCGCAAAATAAAAGGCTTCTTAGATGAGGACTAAACTGAAAACTTTAGCTTCACTTTATCTTGTTTAACCTCCCATTTCCTATCTTGAACAGCACACATCCACTTTTGTTAGAGGGGCATGTTGGTTTACAGGTCTATAAGTTAAAATAAACAAAAAACACTCAGTCAAACACACAGAGTTTAAAAGTGAAAGTGAGTATTATCACTCCCCCTCCCCCCAGACTCATTTCCATACAAAAGCCCATTACAACATTTCTCTCCTGTCACCCTCTGTTCCCCCTTCACCACCCCCCACCACAGACCTGTTGGTCACTTCAGTCCTACACAAGATTTACTAACTTAACTCCTCATTAAAGGCTCTGGCTCCTAACACTAATGACCTGGAAACAGACAAAGAAAGAGTGAATTCTGGTTCAAATGCAGCATGCTTTATAACGTCTGCAGGAGTGAGGACTGTCTCGAACAAGTCAGATGACCAACTTTGATTTAATAAAAGACAATTAAGTGTCTACATTGAGCTGCACTTACTTTGACTCACGTTGTCTCCTAGTTTTGAAGCAGTTTGGGAAGCTAAATGATCTCACCTGACTGGCTGCTGTCTCTAAACTCTCACACACACTTAGACTAACAAGCACACACTAAACACAAGGTGAGTGAATGTTTTGGTTGAGCTGCTTGCACAAGTTAGCTTTAAAATGATTAACCTTGCACAACCAGTAGTCCTAAACTTTAATTTTCAAATGAATCAATGGTGAATCCAAAAGAAAATGGGAAAATTATTTTAAAGTAGTTCCCAAAGAGGTAAAAAGTTGAATAACGGGGTTACCCTTTGAACAACATGTTTTTTGCCATATTGACAACATGAGCCACAAAAAACAAACTATAAAGTACTTACTCCAAAGGAAAGTAGTACCCATTTAAACATCAGGCTGATGTCACTCCCAGCAAGATCACAATCAAGATCACATGTAAGTGTTCAAAATAAATAAATAAATAAAAGCAGACTAACAGTGGAGACAATCTCATTTACAGGTTGTGATTGGAGGATAACCTGAGACACTTTATCAGAAGATGAGTCCCATCATGTGTCATCGTCCTCAGGAGTTTATCAGACTTACCTTGAGGCAGAGTTCCTCCCACTGACAGTGCAGGTGCTCCACCTGCTCCTGCAGCAGCAGGACGTCGTCGGCGATGATGTACTGGGACAGATCCGTCTTCATGGTGCTCAGCTCTGTCAGGCTCTCAGCCCAGTCCTCCAGGCAGTCCTCGTTCTCCTGCATACCATAACACAGCGAGCGCCACAACAAACTGTCAGACCTCCTCTCCCACAGCTCACTCTACAGATACTCCCTGATGTCTCTGTCTGCCCGGCCCCTTTCTCTCTCCTCTCTCTCTTTCTACTGGCCCAGAGAGGATTAATGAGGGCCACCGGCTGCAGGCCGGCCGGGGGAGGGGTGCATTGGAGGGGGGAGGGGATTGAGGGAGGGGTGGGGGATAAAGGCAGTGATGGGTCAGAGAGGATGTGTTGAGACAAACCTGTTTCAAACTTGGCTTTGCATTCTCTGACCTCTAGTGATCGTTTTCACCGAAGGCTCCAAGTCTGTGTGAAGTGGACTGCTTCCTGATGTCCTTACAATATGTCTTCTTCACAAACTGTTTAGTCTGGTTTAGATATTTTAAAAAGGGGCTTTTATTGCTATTGTCACTATGAAAAGTTATGTGAATCTAAACTTTACATCTGTATCAATGGATTAGAATCTTCTTATTCATTTTCAAAAAGATGGTGCTTTGCGCTATCGTGTAATGCAGTACAACTCACAGCAGAATAAAAAGCCCAAATGTATAGGGAGTAGTAGAACATTTTGGGACAAAGTTCATTCAGGGGATTAAATTGGTTCCAATTATTCCGTTCTTTCAAAAAAAAATACATGATACATTGAAAACCCTCCTGTTACATTCAGGGTCAAATTGACCCGTT
This sequence comes from Gymnodraco acuticeps, assembly GCF_902827175.1. NCBI lineage: Eukaryota > Metazoa > Chordata > Actinopteri > Perciformes > Bathydraconidae > Gymnodraco > Gymnodraco acuticeps. The sequence continues at coordinate 4,354,975 of NW_022990966.1, forward strand.
TGAAAGTTTGAAAATCTACGAAAAATACTTTTTCTTTTGTATGAAACTTCTTCTACTTACCTTAAAAGAAATGGTACACACACACACACACACACACACACACACACACACACACACACACACACACACACACACACACACACACACACACACCACACACACACACACACACACACACACACACACACACACACACACACACACACACACACACACCACACACCCACACACACACACACCACACACACACACACACACACCACACACACACACACACACCACATACACACACACACCACACACACGTCTCTATTTATCAACATCAACCAATTGGAAAAAAAGTTGGAACATTTTTAAAGTAATTTAAAAAACGTTATGTTATGCAAAACTAATGTATTTTATATCAAGGTTTTTTCCAATGTAAAAAAGAAAATAGAAAATGTGTTTGAATGTATATATTTTGTGAAAAACGAGTGACTTATTCTAATGAAACCATGATCTATGAGAGGTGAATAACACAATTGCACTAAATATTGATTTCATTGATAGTAATAAAAGGTACAAACTATGTACAAAAAAAATCTGGATTTTGGGGCTTCTGACCATTTTTGGATAATTAAACATGCACTGGGTGAAATTGACCCACGAATATTATTGCTGTTACAAAAAACGAATATACCAGGAGGGTTAGAAAACTTAAGTCATTTTGAAACCATGTTTTTATATGGCTTCATTTTGTGGATATGCATCATGATGGAAATTTCTCATGATTGCCACATTACAAAATACCGTGTTTTTGATTCAATATAACCCAAGAAAAAAAAGAGTCACTTATGAGACAGACATAATTTGACAGGCTGTGTCTTCTGAATGAGCAAAGCCACAAAACCAACCGTTAACTCATGGGACAGAGGGAGTCCCAGTCAAAATATAAAAGAACATGTGATTATTAATGCCTAAGGCTGCATTCACACCAAATCCTGCATTTTGGTGTAATAGTGTTGGTGAGTTCGGCTCCTGTGATGAGAGCCCAAAGGGATACGTTTTTTTTTGCCTTTTAGAAGATGAAACAGATTCAGTTTTGGAGAAGTCACATTGCAGTAGCCAATCGCATAACCATGTATAATGGGCAATTTCATATAAATGGGTCAATCAAAGAAGGGTAACTCAAATGAATGCCTGATTTGGTGTGAAAGCAGCCTTTTGGTCCCAAGTTACTTAGCAACAATAATCATCCTTTGGCTCCAACCAGTGAGGTCTAACTCCACCATAATTACTGCACAGTGTCTCCTTCTCTGCACAGGGTGTCAGTGGACAGAACAGTGTGTGTTTTTGTTTTGTGTTTGTGAGACCAGCTGTGTGCAGATGTACCTTGATGTATTTCTCGGCACTCTGCAGCTCCTCTGCAAAATCTGGCATCGACTCGTTAAGCCTGGTCTTCAAGTCCTTCAACTGCAGCGTGCTGTCTCCCAGTCCGGCCTCGCAGCGCTCCCAGTTCTGTCACACAGTCAAAAACTGCTTAGAAACTCTTTAATCACACTGATCGATGCTGTGGGATCTGAACCTGCTAATAAGGCTTTGAGAACGACTTCTTTGTCTTTGGCTTCCTAAACCTATCCACAGTCATTAATTAGAGCAGATTACATTAACTTGGCCGCTCGCGATGCAAACAGAATCTGTCAGAGGCCGAGGACAGAAGGAGGATTCAGGTGTACCAGTCAGAGATTAGGTGGTGACAAAAAACATCAACAATAACTGCTTTAAGGTTTTTAAAGACACATTTTGTAAATCTTTGCTTGTGTCAGGAAATTGCTAACATTTTATAAAATGAATTAATATTTAAAAAAATAGACTCAATCAATGATATAGAAACTCTCCAGACCAAACATCAGTAACAGTGGGTTGAAATTGCAAAAATGAAATTAGGGCTATAAATAACAATTATTAAATATTTTCTAAACTATTAATAGTTTGTCTTTAAAATGTCCGGACACAGACAAGAGGCCAATTGGATGTCTTTACAACATTACTTGCCTTGTCCAACAAAACATCAGAATATTCAATTGAGAAGGATATGAAGCAGAAAGAAACAATTAAACAAACTGACATTAGTAAATAAAAAAACGAGAAGGTTTGGCATTGTTCTTGCAGCAGTAGATACGTTTCTTCCTGCCTTGACCACAGACCATTAAAACAAATGTTGGGCCCAATCCATGACCAGGACCATGGGGTCCCAGTCCAGACCCAATCCCAGTAAGACCAATTAAAACCAAGTCTAACCCCATTACAAGCAAACACCCGAAGTAGCATATTTAAAAAAAAAAAAAAAAAAAAGGTAGTTAAGTCCAACATGGACACGGAGACCAGGACCAAGTCATGTAGGTACAAAACACTTTTCCAAAAAACAGCAGACTAAGATCTAAAAGGTGCTGTAAAATACCTGAAGGCATCACTTCATCTGCTGCTAAACCACAGTGAGTTAAGAGAACTTCCTTGCCTGCACGATAGCGTCGGTGAGGTCCATCCTCCGGCCCAGCAGGCTGTGGAGCTTCTCCCAATCCTCCTGCAGGTTTCCCAGGTCCGTCTGCAGCTGAGTCTGGGTCTCCTCGTCCCCCATGGAGAAGAGCTGCCGGCCCACTTCCAGAGTGTGGATGAAGCTGCACTGATACCTCTGGAACAACAGCTCCGTGTGCTGAGGACAGATTATATAAAAGATGACTTTAAAAAAGGACAGGAGAAAAAGAAAGGAAGACAGAAAGAGACCAGGAGAGAAAGCTTAGCATTGAGCTGCTCTGTGATTTCTGCAGTGAAGGGTTCCCTTTTATTGAGAAGCAGCTATCTGCTCCCGTTCATCTTAATCAAGCGCTCACAAGACTTAGAAAGGAATCACTCTTCCTTATCTCTTTTGTTTCGCTTTTAATGTAAATGTAATCATGAGCACTTGTTTCCTTTTCCTAAGTCTCAAACCAGGCCTCAGGCGGAGGTTTATTTCCTGTTTGTGGTAACGACTGATCTTTATCTCAACTAACATTGTTTTAAACTCATTCATAAAAACAGCCAAGTTGTTTCTGGAGGGTGTGAAAGTGAAAAAGTAGATTGTAGGAACAGTCAGATTCAGGACAGGGACAAGGATTGTATTAAAGAAGATGTAAATAACATCATCCACTCAGGCCATACCATCTTAGATCTGATGCTGTCATTTACTGCTGCAAATCTTTGCTTTTTTACATTAGAATATTCTGTCCTCGATGTTTAAAGAGGCCATATTATCCTTTTTGGGGTTGTCCAGGTTTTTGTGCATGTAAATGGTCTGCAAAGGCTAAAATCTCTGTGTTCCCTCCAGGGGTGAGTTTCTCTTCCACAAACTCCCCCGGGCCTGAAACGCCTCCACTGGACTCTTTTGTTTACTTCCGTAACATAGTGACATCTCTATGTAACACTTGCGCTCCTATTGGCTAGCGCTCCAACACATTGTACGTGATAAGGGGAAGGGGAGGCTAAGGGGAGGGACAGCTCTAAGCGGTTGACCAATCACAACAGATATTTCCCCCAGAAACCTGCAGGTCCGCTGCAACTCTTACTACTTTTAAATCCAGGCTGAAGGCTTTTCTTTTTGTCGCTGCTTTTAATTGAAACTGAGCCGTTGTGTTCATCAGTAAAGTGGAACTTCTGTGTGAACTATTCATATCTTAAACTGCACTGTAACTTTGTATTCATGTCATTTTTATTCATGTACTTTTTATTCATGTATTTTTTCTTTTAATGTTTCTTTTATTATCTTTTCTTTTTAATGACTGTTTTTAAATTCCTTTGTCTGAATGTCTTTCATTTTTGTAAAGCACCTTGAATTGCCTTGTGTTGAAAGGTGCTCTATAAATAAACTTGCCTTGCCTTGTGTGGAATAATGAATTCCCTCACCTGCAGGCCCTGGAGGGAGCGTCTCAGCTGCTGCAGGCTGCAGTGTGCCGGGCCGGCGGGGGGGAGGAGGGTCTGCGTCTCCGTCAGGAACCTCTGCAGCTTCTTCAGGCTGCGGCTGTACAGGTGCCAGTTCCTCAGCAGCCCCTCCACCAGGCAGCGCCGCTGGTCCGCCCGCTGCACCGCCCCTGCCAGTGCTCCCGGAGGTGGGTGAGCTTCAGGATGAAGTCACTCCTGGATAACACAGTTCAGAAATGATGGTAAACTTTCCCTTACACTTTTAATACTACAATGATAATACACTTTGATCGTCTTACCTGTCCTCCACCTCTCCTCTCTGCAGCAGATGAAGAGCTTCAGTGATGACGGAATGCAGGATCTGGTGTCCAGAAAACAGCTCTGTCTGAAAACGCTGAAACGCCATAAGAGATCAGGATTCCATCTCTGTGTGTTGAAGGGTTTTTAGATCTTTTGTGATTGAGTGTGTGATTCAGATACCTTGTGTGTGCAGAGCTGCTGTCTGAGGCCGGTGTAGGAGCCGGCCACGTCCACAGCCAGGCTGTCCTCCATCCTCTGCAGGAAGGACATCCAGCTCTCACACTTCTGCTCAAAGCTCTGCCGCCTCAGAGCCTCCGTCTGAAGCTCACTGCACACAGAAAACAATACACTGTTGGAGAAAAACAAATCATCTCAAATCTGCTAAGTGCTGCACTACATTTCTTTCATGTATTTAGAGTTTAATGGGGTAAAGATCTGTCCTTAAATGTATTTATTTTGTACGTCTTTTACTCTCACATTTTGAATCAAACCGTAAAAGGATTTTGTGATTTCACTTATAGCATGACAATAAGGTGTTGAACAAAGTATGTATAAAGATCTATGTTATTTTGAGTATATGCTGAGCGTCTGATGACAGTTCTGGTACAAAGTGTAGGATCACAGAGTGTGTTTTTAGTGTTAGCAACAGGGCAAGTAATCATAAAATCAATCTCACTATTAAATATCCAGATTTTTTACTACAAAGGCATAGTAAAATCATACCTTTTGGTACATGACATAAACTATAACTTACCTGCAGGTCTCCTCAGCTCGGGCGGAGGTTTCGGTCCAGCGATTGTTGAGGCGTTGCAGGCGGCGCGCTGCAGCGTCTCCGACCGCCAGGCTGCAGCTCTGCTCATTCAGTACGTCCAGATCAGCTGACAGGCCGCTCAGCTCGAGGAGGCCAGACTGGAAACACATGGCAGCTCAGATCACAAAGTCTGAACTACTGCCTGCGTGACATTACAGCTGAGAAATACTTTATGCTTTAAACTTGTTCTGTGATCTTCTGTCCACATCTAATCTTCTAATATATTTAGTTTTTGACTCGTGGTTTGGAAATTTCTCAGGTGTAGATAAACCTATTATTTATAGCTTTAAGTGTCCTTAAAGGTCCAGACCTTTGGAAACTAGTCCAAAAAGTATGTTTACCACAATAACAATTCAAGACATCTTTGTAGGATTAAAACAGAGAGGAAGAAGCAGTCCTACAATCATCCTAAACTCAGTACATTTTCTCTCACCTGGTCTGCGGTGGGACTCACATCCTGCAGTCGCTCCTGCCAGAGCTGCAGGTTTCCCTCCAGAGACTTCAGGACGCTTTCAAACTCTTGCAGCCGCTGAAGCTCCTCCTGCACGCAAACATGACACATGACTCACAGCCTACTGGGTCTTAATTTATAGGTCACTCTGATACTTAGTGCAAACAGGTGGCAGGTTACACAACACACAAGTTATGCAGTACTCTGGAACAGCGCCTGCATCATAGAGCATATCCAAAAGTATCTACTAGAGCAGTGGTTCCCAACCTGGGTATTTGGCCTCAGATAATTTGAGGCCAAATATTTTTTTTTACATATAATTGTAAGGCAATACAATACATCACTAAAAGCCTTAAAAAAATAATTGATTAATTAATTTGAATAACAATTCAAGTTAGTAGCTATTAAAGGCATAAAAAGACAGAAATGTATCATTCTTTCTTTAATAGAAATGTTTCTTCTGCGCGTTAAGTGTCCAAACCGGGCTTGTCTGGATAAGCGCATTTTTAAAACATAGTCATTGTCCACGCCGGTTTCAGTTGGATTATTTGTCACAGTTGCTCCGATCAGATCTGTCTCCTCCATTTTGTAGATATTTACGACTTTTGAATCCACATAAACACATCGGCAAAATCCGGCTTACTTTGAGCATGTGTTTTAAACAGTTTAATCCCTTTGTGAATTGTTTCCACTTGCGCCGTCCTTTAATTTCTTCATACAGCGGGAATCCAAATAAATTATCCTGAGTCCAATAACCATCAATAACCATCAATAACCAATAGTGCTCCTTAATTACGCTTTCATCCTTCATCCAGTTGTAGCATTTTTGAGACTTTTAAACTTTAATTACCGCTGTTGGGCGCAACTTCCAACAGGAGTCATTTGGGGGGGCTCTTGGGAAAAAAGGTTGGGAACCACTGTACTAGAGCATAAGAAATGTGTTTTAACTTTTTCTAAACAATAAAACAATATTTTGAATTAAATAAGTTTGGATGAGCAAAAACGTATCAGTTATGCATTGTACATTATTAAAAAGCCACACAAATCAGCAGCATTCAACAGTAAAAGGCTTATATTTGGGTTTGTTTACATACAAATGTTAATTACCTGAGCCTTTTTTAATCTGACAGCTCATATCAATAATTGTCCTCAGGTAAAATGTTTCTTTGCTTCAGTATCACTGTGTACAGTTGTCTGAGTAACCTAGGACACAACAAATCCAAAATAACTAGGTCCAATCCCATAAACACACTCAGTGAATCAGCGAGTTGTACCTGCAGCTGACCCAGCTTCCTCGTCACCATCTGGCTGAGCTGCTGAACTCCACGTGCCAACAAGCGGCTCTCTGATTGGACCAGACTGGCAGCTAAAGGGTCCAGGTGACCAGTGAGGTCCTTGGAGACCTTCAGCACCCCCTCCAGGTCGGACTGCAGAGAGTCTGTCCTCTCCAGGAGACTCTGGAGCGCAGAACAAAAACAGATTTAGGTAAGATTTAGGTATTCCTTCAAAAACAGGGAAATGTTTTATATTAACTTGGCACAAGTAAACTTAGAAATCATACTAAACATTTTTATATTAAGTGTTCTGATTCTTATTTTACTTCCTATGAAGCTCTGAAATATTTGTTTGTGTTATTTATTTCCTCACCTGAGCGTTGTGAACCCTGACAGTGAGCTGCTCTACAGTGTCATGTTCTCCAGTCGCTCCGCTCAGTGCTGAGCTGACATCGCTCTGCAGCGTCTGCAGCCGGGCGGAGAGAGACGCAGCCGGCCGGGCGTACACCTCCCACAGCTGCAGGACGTCCTGACCCCTCTGGAGCTGCTGGTCCAACGCTCTGGACGATTCTGTCCAACTGGAGGACAAGAGGAGGATGGATTTAATAAAGAGAGTTACTGTGTAATTAAAAAAAATTTAAATATCAAAGGTTTTATTGTCATATGCTCAAAATCTACAGAGTAATTGTTTGCATGGAAATCTGAAGTCCCAGGCCCCGCCAACAGAGGACACTAAGGACTTAAAAGAAATAAGGTAGTAAATAGTGCAAGTAATACAATGGTGCAAGTAATACAATGGTGCAAGTAATACAATGGCGCAAGTAAACGCATGACTAAGTGTGTCATTTGTCTGTGTGTTTTGTGAGTGTGTGTGGGTCTCACCTGTCCCTCTGTCTGTCCAGCTGCTGTGTGAGGAGAGTCTCAGCAGTAGGACTGATGATGTCTTTGAGGGAGGAGACGCTTTGATTTAATCTATCCACTCTGCCTCTGAAGCTGCTGTCTCCTCATGAAGAAGCTGCTTCAACCATAAAAACAGCATTCAATTACAGTTGTTCCAAAATAAATGATGTTCTTTCTGCACATTAGATTCAGAAACCATAGAGCCTTTTCACATTCTCTACATGTAGCAAAAGTTGCATAATATGTGTGATGAGGAGCAGTCCTACCTGCAGCTTTCCATGCAGATCTCTGTGTGCCTGCAGGCAGAGCTGAGGGCTGCTGTGATACTCAAGAGTCTGAGATCTTCTCACTGTTTTCAGCATCATCTGCTTCAGCTGCTTCTCCACACAATCCCACAGCTGCTGCGCCTCAACCAGCCTCTGTTTGACTGAGTCATGCTGTTAGTGACCAGACAGGATGTTTAATTATCGGGAGATAAAGACATAACCAGACGACAAAGACCAAACAATATATATTTAAGATAAAGCTGGCAAAAATGACCTCACAACATTCCTACCTAAAGCCCAATCGTTTATTAAAGTATGAATACATTTGGCATAATTGTTACTATTGATGCTATGTACCATGGTTTGTATTCATTTTGCTGATGGTAATTAGGCAAGATAAAGGTCATCCAACGAGAGGTCACACAACAACAAAACCTGAAGCTTTCTCTTTAAGGTTTTTGCAAAATGCAGTCTTTATTTTTTCAATTTTTTGAATATTTCTGTTGTTGTTTTTATTTATTTTATAATAGTTTAAGACATTTTAACAATGTAAGGCGCTTAGTGAATTTGCTTTTAGAAGTGCTGTGTAAATACCTTTTTTAAATTGTTATTATTTTTTCCTCTACAACCACAACAATTTCCACATCTTCATTTCCTCACTCATTCACCTGTTGTGTGAGAGCTGCACAGGCCTGGATGGATGTATCTGTTTTAGACATTAAATCACAGCTGCTGTTTCCTCCTCCATCAAGTTTGCCTCTCATCTCCTGAAGAGCTTCACACCTCTGCCTGATCTTCTCCTCAAGATCCTGAAACACAGAGAAAACAAAGAGGAAAACAAATGATTTCCTTGGCGAAGACTTTAAGCTTTATGACTTTCCAAATCCTGAAAAGGCACATTTTCTACAGGTGCTTGATTGATAGTGCAGATGTGACCTCTGACCTGGCAGGTGCTGATGCTCTGTAGCAGCTCCGTCTGGCTGCTGGGTGTCTGAGCAGACTTCATCCAGAGGATCTGATCTGTGATCCAGCTGTTGATCTGCTGCAGGCGGGCCTCATGCTCCAACCTGCTCCTCAGCTCCTGCTCCACCTTCTGGATCTGATCACCATAAACAACATCAGGTCAAACATATTACATAATACATTTAAAAAAGTGAAAACTTAGTTAACATTGGTGGTAAAAAATGTTTGCTACAATTAATATGCGTTTACCATGTCCATGTCCCCAAAGGAAAGCGATTAAATCCATTTACATGCAGCCTAACATGTGATATGGTGGAAAGCTCCATACAAAAAATAACTTGTAAGTGGATCGTGAGTCAGATGTGTTTATTCAATCTAGAATTTCCCAGAATAAAACCACATTTGATCCTCAACTTTTTAACCAATATATATTAGAAGCCTGAAAGTGCTATGGGTGAATCCTAACCACCACTGAGCTTGCATGTCAGCAGATCCAATCCCATTAAAACCTTACCCACTGAAAAAGACCATGTGATGCAATTGAACATATGAGAAAAACAAAATAAGTATCTTTGATTTGTTGTTTGCTTTCTGACCTGAGATTGCAGAGTTCCCTGCAGACTGAGCCACTGATGGTTGCGACGACCCTGCTCCTCTGCAAACAGGTTGTGTTCATAACGCCCCCTCTGGCCCTCATCAGAACTGCAGCTCTGTAGCGGTTGGCTCACAAAGTCCAGTGTGGCGTGATGGGCTGACATTTCTGTCTGACACTCCTGAGGAAAATGCCATAGAGGGAGAGAGAGTCAATCAACTAGATACACAACTAATCACAATTTTATCTTTAGTAAAAAACCTAAATGAATGCACTAAAAACCCTCCGCTACAGGATGAAAACACTTCAGGAATCGGGCCATTTAAGCAGGATATTTGTAGCATATTATTATATTATATTTAGCACTTCTTTACCTTGCAGTGTTTCAGGAGCTGACTCAGATCAGTGTTTGGGGAGGTTTGTGTGATCCTGCTGCGATGCTCCTCCAGCTGTGACTCAGCAGAAAGAAGCCAGGCCTGCAGCTCAGACAGGGCCTCCTGCTGGGTCAACGTCTGCATCCATCGCTGAGGAGGAGGAGGAGGAGGAGGAGGAGGAGGAGGAGGAGAGGAGGAGGAGGAGGAGGAGAGGAGGAGGAGGAGGAGGAGGAGGAGGAGGAGGAGGAGGAGGCGGAGGAGGAGGAGGAGGAGGAGGAGGGAGGAGAAGAGGAAAGAAAGGAAAGAGGAAAGAGGAAAGAGGAGATGAATGACTTCATTGATGTTAAACAGTTACAACACTACTTACTCAGACTACAAACAGAACTAGTAAGTTTGCTTTATTTTATTCACTGTCTCAGTCATCTGACCTTCAAGACATTGAGATTATTAACCTTTCGTAGTCCTCAAAAAAGCCCCAAAAAAGTTCAGGTAGTCCAGAATTTCACATTTCGGTTAGTTTAAGATATACACTGAATATGTGTTTTTTGTGAAGTATTTTTATTTTTTCATGCATATGTAAGTATAGAAAGTAAGTAACTACTTGTTTTAAATTGTGTATACATTTGCTCATTTGTGAGAAACAAATGAAATGTGTTCACCTGAAATAAGCCTTCAAAAACAATATTAAAATCAATCTCGAAAACAGGGTGAGCAGAGGGCAAAACAGCAGATGGAGGGGAGAGAAAAACTCAAACTGAATAAGAAGAGTTGACAAAAACTGAGGAGAGGGCGAGAAAATAGAGGAATGGGAGATAATATGAACAGCAGGGAGAGGAGATGAGAGGGAAAGGAAGAGAGGAGAGATGAGAGGAGGCTAGGATGATGGGACAGAAAGGATGAAGCCGAGGAGAGGATGGAAGAAGATTTTGAAGTTTCAGACGAACAGAAAAGCTGGAGGGGGAATGGTTTTCACACCAATAAGCAGAGAAGAGTCCTCAGGCTGGCATTGTGCTGCTTGAGGGGGAACTTCTAAAAGTAATTGGTGACAGGACTACTGCAGCGTGGCTTTCAAAATATCAAACTCTGTACATGTGGGCACTGAGAACCAAATTTGACACGTTTTGACATAAAGAAACACATAAGGAATTACAATAAGATTCTATAAATATTAAGTAGGATAGGCCAAGATATTTTAGCATGGTTTGAAAATAAAGCTGATGTCCATTTTGACATTGAGGTTGTCTCACATTTGTTGAGAGATACTCTTGGTAAGTTTGATAGGGACTGGACCTCAATAGCATTTAAAGGTCCCATGTCATGGCAATTTCTACTGATCATAGTTCCATTGTTGAGGTCTACTAGAATAGATTTATATTGTGCAATTTTCCAAACTCGCATTGGTTTCTCAAACAGCATCTCTGTATAGTATGTGTATTCACTCTCTGTCCTAAACGCCTTGTTGGAGCTCCTTCCCCCCCCCCCCCTCCCTGTGAGCCCAGTGTGCTCTGATTGGTCAGCTCGCCCACTCTGTTCTGATGAGTCCACCACCGTTACAGCGGAACATCAGTGATTATGTGTTACAATGGCGTTAACAACCAGAAAATGACACCAGTAATGACAAACAGATGAGAATTCTGCGTGGGGTCTGGGTGCCTTGTTGGCGGGACGTTGCGCGGCTCGCTGCTGTGAGGAGGGGACAGTGTGAGCTCTTACTGGTGCTGCGTGGAGTCTGCGAGACAGCGCGAAACTCAGCCTGAACTCAGCCTGAGCACCATGGACGCGGGAAGGGGGGTGCTGAGGGGGCTGCAGCACCCCCATCTGCGAGGCTCCACTAGCACCCGCACCCCCAAACGCGGCGCACCTACAGTGTAAGCGCGCCACAGTTTCGCCGCTGCGAGGCTCCACTAGCACCCCCCCAGCACGTCACAGTTTCGCCGCTGAGTGTGTGTGTGTGTGTGTGTGAGGAGCTCCACAGATTGGTCCATTTGGGTATGGTCACGTCACTGTACCCAGCAAGAAAGAAAATAAATCTCCAACGAGGTGTTAGAGTTTTACTCGCTACAGGGTGTACTTTGAGGGTTTGTGACTGCAGACCGTTTACATGCAGAAAAAGCTACATAACACACAAGGGGACGGGTAATAACCGGAAAAGCATGACATGGGACCTTTAACACAAAAGAGGAATGGTTTAGTGTTTTTGAGGTAACTTATTTTGCAAATGCCTACTCCTGATGTTTATTTTTGTTCAGTTGCTTCTTGTATGTATTCTCTTAAGTGTGTGCCTTTGTATTGTATCATCTTATAACTGTTGAAAATAAAAAAATACTGAACAAGATAAGGATAGGCCAAAATCCACATCCTTTTCTTTATATTTACATAATTGGTATGGAAGTTGGGAATCTCCTCACCTTATGCAGAGCTTGTTGGATGACAGGAACATCGGCCAGGAGGCGGGACCAATCCAACTCCATCTGTCTGAGCTGAGCGTTGATGGAGCAGAGATCTGGGTCTGATGTCTCTTTGTCCTCTAGATTTAATTCTAAGTCTCCATCCTCTTCCTCCCTCATCTGCAGCAGCTGGGTTCCCGCTCCGTTCACAACCACCTTCAGTCCAGACTTTGCTTCCATGCCTTTGGTCAAAACCTAAAAAATAACTATCATGTTATTTTGTTTTCTATGGCAATCATCAACTTAATACAATTTATTTGTGGTGTAGACAGATAAACTCTGTTTATTTCAAGTAATTGGTACATTTCCCCACTTTAGGTCTACAGACATAAAAACTAGAAGCTTTATTTCGATAAAAGGCTATTTGGGCAGACTTTAAATATTAACCTGCTTGAACCTGATGTTATTTATTGTATATTGCATAAAATTCAAAATAACATTAATTAATTTAACTAAAGTCTACGTGTTAAAATGAAATTGAGCAGGTTTTATTTGTGCTTTGTTATTTGTTTGTTTGTTTGTTTGTATTATTTGTTATTTACAACGAGTGAGTGTTGTGTGCTCACCACAAACTGGAAGTAGTGATCACGCCTCTGTTCAACATCCATCTCCTCCTCTGCTGACACAGAGAGCTGACATCTGTCAATCATCTCTCTGGCCCCGCCCATCCAGTCAGCCAGTACAGCAGAGTCATGAAGAAACCTGGTTATTGGTGGGAAATAACACATTTTGATTAACAATTCGACATAGCTACAGGGTCACCTGCATATCTGTTATTGAAAAAGATATATATCAATACATAATTAATATATATAGATGTAAAACATTAAGGTGCTTTTTGATTGATGCTGCACATTTTACAAAGACAAATATATTTTTCAGTACTTTGTTAGATTTGGATCGCATCATAAAATCCGGCCGTTAAAAATACAAAAATATTATGAAAGTATAAAAATATTTTAACCACTCAAAAATATGGACTTTCAACATTTCGAAAATATTTGATAGTTAATACTTGATAAAACTTGTGAAGTCTAAACAACTACATGTTTTCTCTCTCTCACCTGCTCCTTAGCTTCCTCTTCTTGTCTACATTTGTGCATTGGTGCTCCACCTTCTTGTGAAGGGCTCTCCATCTTGCCTCCAGTTTGCTGTTGGCCACTCCCACTCCTCTGCAGCCCGCCTCCTGAAGCCAGAGCCCCGCCTCCAGCATCCGACTGAACCGCGCCTTGTTCTCCTGCAGAACGCCACGCATCTCCTTATAAAAATACAAAACTTTATTAACACTTAATTGCTTTTTCTCAGAGTAAGATCGCTATAATTGTCCAGGGTTCGTACGGTCAAAATGCAAATTCCAGGCCCTGGAAAAGTTATGGAAAACAATATTTTTCCTAAAGTTTTGGAAAAGTCATGGAAATGTAACTAAAGTTGCGTCAAATTTAATTTACATTTTATCTAATCGCCGAAATAATCTGCGGTCGCGAGCTGTTATGTGCCATCATGACGCGCATGGTGTTATTTTTTTAATATATGAAGCGCGAGCTGTGTGCTCGAGTCTTCCTGCCTGTCGGGCGGCTGAACTGTGCTGTTCCGGGATGAGGGTCAGCTACATTAGCTACGGTGCGTTCGTTAACTGTGCGGAGTCACTGTGGCACAGACTGCACCGCTGGTGAACAGCTGTTAGAACGGCCGTTCAGGTGTTCAGAGCAGAGCAGCAGAGCGATGTGAACTGAAACGTTTTTCTGTCGCAATATTATTTAAGGAATCGTTAATCTAGCTAGCTAGCATACATTGTCACTATCTACTAACGTTAGCTTTAGCCTTCGTTTTCTAATAGTTTTTTTCATAGGCTATAAACAGAGGTGGTATAAGTATAGATATTGTACTAGAGTAAAAGTAGAAGTACTCAGATCTTGTACTTGAGTAAAAGTAGAAGTACTCAGATCTTGTACTTGAGTAAAAGTAGAAGTACTCAGATCTGTACTTGAGTAAAGTAGAAGTACTCAGATCTTGTACTTAATAAAAGTAGAAGTACTCCGGTCTTGTTCTTGAGTAAAAGTAGAAGTACTCAGATCTTGTACTTGATTAAAAGTAGAAGTACTCAGATCTTGTAGTGAAAGTAGAAGTACTCAGATCTTGTACTTGAGTACAAGTAGAAGTACTCAGATATTTTACTTGAGTAAAAGTAGAAGTTACTTAGATCTTGTAGTGAAAGTAGAAGTACTCAGATCTTGTGCTTGAGTAAAAGTAGAAGTACTCAGATCTTGTGCTTGAGTAAAAGTAGAAGTACTCAGATCTTGTAGTGAGTAAAAGTAGAAGTACTCAGATCTTGTAGTGAAAGTAGAAGTACTCAGATCTTGTACTTGAGTAAAAGTAGAAGTACCAGAGTGTAGGAATACTCTGTTTCAGTAAAAGTCCTGCTTTCAAAATGTTCCTCAAGTAAAGTAGAAAAGTATTCTCATCAAACTATAGTGAAAGTAGCGACAATTAAAAGTAGTCACTGTGCAGATTGGTCCATTTCAGAATAATATATATGATATGTTTTATAACGATTGATCATGAAAGTGTTCTCAAAGCTGGTAAAGGTGCAGCTAGTTTGAAGGACTTTGTATACTGCAGGGTAGCTTGTGGATTTACTCCAGGTGGAACTAAAGTCTGATTCAACACTTAATTATATTTCACATCATTCATCCAGATCTGTGAAGTAACTAAAGGTATTACATACACTTTACCTCTGAACTGTAGAGGAGGAGAAGAACAAAGTAGCAAAACATTGAAATACTTAATAAAGTACAAGTATCTCAAAATTGTACCCACGTATAGTACTTGAGTTTATGAACTTAGTTACTTTACACCAGTGGCGATACAGATAGAAAGACTACGCCTTGCACAGAGGCATGACAATACATTTTCAAAATGCTCAACAGTGCTGCCAAAATTATAAACTGACTGCTACACAATTAAAATAAATGCTTTTATATATTTCTATTAGATGTGACTCTTTGGCGTTTCTGTTATTATTGACACTGCTGCTTTAGTTGTTCTGACTGCTAAAATCCTCTGTTATCCCTAAACTGATATTCCATGGGGTCGGGGCTCGGATCCTTGTCACCTTTTTCATACCTGATGAGTTTGCATCCCTGACTACAGTTGCTTTAGCGTGTAGAAGCTAGTAAGCCTACTATTTAATTTGTTTTAGATAGGCACAACATGTTTCATATGCAGACCTTATTTTCCTGTTCCATGTTCAAATAAACCATTTTCAGTGGTCATTTTTTTTTGGTCATGGAAAATGAGGTAAAGGTCATTGAGAAGTCATGGAAAAGTCATTGAAAATCATTGGTGAAAAAGTGTATGAACCCTGATTGTCACGTATGTTTGTTCAGTACATAGCCAGTACTACACAAAGTAAAAGTACTACAGTATTTAATGTTAAGCAGGCGGTTAGCTTAGCTTAGCATATATACCGGGAGCTGGGGAAACAGCTAGCCTGGCTCTGATTTCAGATGGATAAAAGACACATTTCCAATCCTACAGCAGGGCAACTGAATGTTAGTTGGAGGTCGTGACTCGGCTAATAACTTACAGCAAAACCAAAGAACATCATGTACCCCTACAGAAAACAACCTTTCGCTTGTATGTAATTGAGCCAATTAGGTTTTTGAGTGCAATGCACAAAGTACATCATGGAGAGCGCGCTAAAATATTCTCTAAATGAGCAGAACGGAACATTGCGAAATGCGCTCGGTCCTCGAGACGGCTGCTTGTTGGTGCATTTCAATTATCCGCCGACGGTCAGAAAGAACACATTTATTCATAAAAATTACCTGGTAGACTGAGAGTTTCTCTGATATCCGCTCCTCTGAATTACCCTCCTTGTGCATCTTGATAGATGAAGTTTCAATGGGACTCAGCAGGGAGTCTGACCAGGCTCTGTCCTCCTCCCACTGCGACCACATCTGAGACAGATGGAGAAATGATGAAGTGCAGGAAAATTGTTTACTAACATCAATGTGATTATTTTCCTATGACATTTATATTTCTTATAAGTATGGGTAGAATTAACTGTTGCATAATTACAATCCATCCAAGTCATAACATTTTGTTACGGAAGCCCTCCTAACACAAGGTGTATATATTGATATTATTAAAACACATTTCTAGGCAAATTAAATTTATGAAATGAATGTAAGGCACTATTTACCTGAATGATCTTTAGATAGACAGACATCTTTTTGCTGATAGATTTTTTGTGAATGAGTACTATACTATGTCATATTAATGTACTTGCATTCAAAAATCAATGTTGCTTCCTATAGCCTTCTTAATTCAGAGCCACAATAACTAAGAGTCTACAGCCATGGCAGCAGCTCTGTGAGAGGATACTTTGTTAATGTTTAGATAATCCTTTCATTGCTGTATTTCATAATCATTTCCCTACCTGTAATGTCTCCTGCATCCTGGTCCCTTGGTCCAGTCCTTGCTGCTGCAGCCGGGCTACCTGCACCTGCAGGCCCATCACCACACCCTGCCACCTCTGGAGGGTGCTCTCTGGGACTCTGTGGGTCAGGTTCTGCAGGATCCTAAAGTGATGGCCCAGGAACTGGAAGAACTTCTGAAAACAAAGTAACGTCAACAATTATTAAAAAAATGTATACACCAAAGGTCTTTGAACAGAATTTCCTTGTATATCCCACCGTATGGCTGCTGAGCTGCTGCTGTAGATGAGCTCTGTCGCGGAGCTCTGCGTCAGGCTTCTGCGCGACGCGTTCAGGGCCCAGAACTAGCAGCTCCTGCAAGCTGAGGACCAGACGCTCATACTGCTGCTGCAGCTCCACACTGTGCTTCAGCTCCTCACAGCGGGAGCGAACACCACCTAGAGAAGTGTCCAGCTCACCCTGCACATACAGGAAAAAACAAAACAAAATATGTTTGTGGCAACTGAATGACAACTTATTAAGTTTGATATTGAGAAGGTAGGATTCCAAAATGTGTTCACACAAAGCAGACTTGGTTACATTTGACATGACACAGCAGCTTTCATACCTGCAGCTGTGAGGCCTGCTGGATGAGGGAGGCAGGCAGGTGGTGTCGCTGCACCTCCTCCATCAGGGAGCTCACCTGCTCCACCTGCTGCTGCAGAGACTCCTGCATCTGAACCACAGCCTGAAAAATAAAAACATATGCACTGTGACAAATAAAAACTTTATGATGTTGACTGAGAAACGTTTTAAATCTCTTGTCTGACGCAAATACATTAATAAATCATTTCTGAGATCTTTTTATGTCTTTTTCATCCGACCAGAAGCCAAAAACCCAACATGTTCAATTAATTATATTATAAAACACAGAAAAGTAAAATATTTGAAATGCTATGTAAATTATTAAAATTCAATAATAATTAGAATTCATAAAATTAACTGATTATTTTGGCAATCAAACAACCACTGCATCTTTAAGAACACACAGAAAACATCAGAAAACAGTTCACTGAATATCTCAGATTATGACTAGCTTGTTTGTTAAAGTCAATACATCTCCATGGAAACAGTACCTGCATTTGTTTGTTAAGGCCCAGAGATCCATTGAATTCATGAATTATTTGGTGAACCGTCGCCTGGTTAGAAGTGAAGGCTGCATGCAACTCATTCAGTTGTATCTGTCGGTTAAACACACATCACTGGTCCTTTAAACTGCATGCAAACAAGGGTTTTATTTCAATAAACAAGGTTATTTTCTTTTGCATTAAAAAAGTTATATTTAAACAGTGCTGGTAATATACATGTGTTAGATAATGTGCAAGAGGAGGTGAGATTTGACAAAAAAAGATAGTAGGGCACAGATTATAAACACTAATACAGTTAAGATATAAATAAGATCTTTATATTTAAACACTGCTGAGTATATGAGTGTCCTTTGGTTTTACCTTCACTGATAATAAGAGTTAGTGCTGATGTCTGACCTGTTGCTGGGCCGCCTCCTCCTGCATGTGTGTGAGCTGCTGCTCTCTGCTGCTCAGAGCAGCCTGCACCACACACAGCACTCTGCACAGAGCCTCCACACACTGCTGACCGCGCTCTGACCCCAGCACACGGCTGACCTCTGACCCCTGAGAGGACAGCTCACTGCCAAGGGAAGCTAGCGCTGCTGACAGGCTCTGGCATGAAATACAAGGGAGGTTTATTAGTGAGTCTGCATTATAATCATAAGCTGGAACACGTTTGTGTCCAGTGAAGAGGGCAGTTTAGGTCTTTCAGATATCTTTGAGATATTGTTTTTATAAATGCTGCAGATTTTCATTTTTGATTCAGCCTTTTTGGGCATAACTTACCTTAAAACCACAAACAAAATGATTGATGGGTAGAAGTAAAGGAATCCTAAACTGACCCAAAAAATATCAGTTTCGTCTTTACTGAAGATGAATCTGAGCTGAATAAGAGATGCAGGGTCTTATATCTGACTTTGTTTCCTACTTCGAATTTGAAATAAAATGTGAATGTTTTGCATTTATAATAACATATCATTCAGTTCTTTCAAGTATTGACTTCACTTTTAGTCTTAGTCCAACTCAAAGTCTCTTTGACTCATGCAAATCCACCACTCTAAATATTGTGAGTAGCAGAGATATGCTCGTATATTTCTTCATATAATAATAATAAAAATATTTCTATAGCGCTTTTCTCTAACTCAAAGACGCTTTACAGTCGGGGGGAGGGTAGACAGACAAGGACAGGCAAAAACAAACAAAAACAACAAAAAATAAATAAATAATAATAATAATAAATGAATAAAATAAAACAAATAAAATAAATTAAGATAAACACAAAGGGCAGTCAGGAGGAAGTTGATTGAGGGGGGGGGGGGGGGGGGGCTTATGGATATACAGAGTTGAAGAGATGAGTCTTGAGGCGGGACTGGAATAGGGTGAGGGACTCAGAGTCACGGAGGTCTTGGGGGAGGGAGTCCCAGAGCTTCGGGGCTGCCACAGAGAAGGCTCTGTCCCCAAAGCTCCGGAGTTTGTCCTTTGGGGTGGAAAGCAAACCGGCTGAGGTGGATCTGAGGGACCGGGGGGGGGGTTGGTAGAGGATGAGGAGGTCAGTGAGGTAGGGGGGGGGGGCAGATGGTGGAGGGCTTTGTAAGTGAGGATCAGGAGTCTGTAGTGAATGCGGTGAGATATAGTCATTCAGCATAAATAAGCACAAAATAAATACTAATAGACTGAGTCCAATACCACCACCACCACTCTATTAACTATTAAGGGCAGCAACACATCTTAAATGAGAGAAAGCCTAATTGATTGATCCCTGTTTGAATGTGTGTTGAAGAGAGTCCTACCTAATATTTAATATGTATATATGAATCAAATATGTATATATGTTCATTTAATTCATTTACTTAACTGTATATCATTTTATTTGTATCTTTCAATTTATCAATATTTAATCTTGTGTGAATGTGCTGTCCTGTTTTTCAATCTTACCCTGTTGCTGTTTAAACTATTGCATTTCCCCACGGGGATTAATAAAGGGCCATTTTATCTTAATCCTATGTTACCTGCAGCTGCAGCAGCCTCAGCTGAGTGTCTTCTTCATGTGTCGTCCCAGCAGGTGAGTGCAGCAGGTTGTTGAAGGAGGACAGGGACAGGGACAGGGACGCTCCGTGCAGCAAATGAAACAAACCCTCGTCCAGCGTCTCATGGGAGCCGTCCACCGAGGAGGTCTGGGGTGGGACACATTTAAGATATGGTTTTAGAGCAAGATTTATTTCTCTCATGATCCCTGTATCGTTGATGTACTCTCCTGCACCTGTATGGGTCAAATATGATATGACTTTTATGATAAACTTCTTAGCCATTATTATGTGCTGTTGACACTGTGTTGGTGACATGGGGAAATTCCGACTACTTCATCCCGCAGGCAATAAGACTGTTAAACAACTGAACTGCTGAAACAATTTCATAACATTCATCTGCTACTTAGTAATGATTTACCCATTATCTAATATATCATTCCAATAACTTGTATATAGACTTGTATTGCACTATTCCACTTTTTTTGTTCTCACTTTTTTAAAACTATTTTTCTTTTTGTATTACTTTTAATATAGTATATTTTAATATTGTTTTAATATTGTCTGCTTATCTGTATTATTGTGTTGCATTGTTGGAGAAGCCTGTGACCTAAGATTTTCAACGACATAGTAGCTATGTCAGTTTGACAACAAAGAACCTTGAACTGTTGTTGTGATGCATTTAGAGTCGGATGTTATTATTAACCAGGAGGTGGAGGCTGTATGATCTTCACTCTGGCATCACTCCTCTCTCTCTGGCTGTCTTTCACGTTTGTTGTTCCCTTCTCTTATTTTGTTAAGTGTGATGTCAAAATGTGCGTCCTGTGGTGAGAGATGAAAAATCATCATGCCTGAGACTCCATTTTACTTTTCAATAACAACATTTCAAAATAAAAGGTGACATTTATTTCTATACACAATTGTTTTCTTTCCTTGCTTTTATCAGAGGGGCATCTGAGGTTGATTCAAGTTTGTTTTGTTGCCTTTACTATCCATCACTTATTACAGTATGTGAGTTTACAAAATAAGTATATATTAAAAATATTTAAAAAAGCAAGACCAAATTGTTAAAATGTGCTTAGTCCCTATTTTCCAGTATAAAATAGCAAATTTAAATCTTTTTTTAGTAAAGTATGGCAATCTCAGTTTCTTTACAAATCTGCAATTGACCTTAACACACCTCTATCATTTTAAATCACAGTAGAATATAACAAAAAATCATATTAATATTGAACTATAGGTCAGGATAGCTGATACATATGGTTAATGTTATATTTCTTATCTTCCAAAACATATATGGTTTACAATAAAGGTCCCGACTCCTTAGGATTATGACCAGTATCATACAATAGAGAGGGGTCACTAACATGTGAAAAGACATGTTATAGCCATGTGTAGAATCAGAGGTCACATGTCCCGACACCCTGTATATTCTGTGATAAACAGCCATAAGGAGCCTGTACCTGACTCAGAGTTTCTGTCGCTGTGAGTCGCAGCTCTCTCAGTTGGCTGATGTGAGTTTGGAGCTCTTTCAGGGTTTGTGTGCCAATTATGCGTCCTGCTGTTCCATCACTGTGCCTCGTAGATGAGTCTGCCACCTTCAGAGAGGAGGAGAGATGGGGGGGAGGGGGAGACATTAGAAGTAGGAGACACACACGACTCTTATGAAGCCCTGCAGGACTCCCCATAGTGACAAAAAGACAACTAAGTGCCTTCAGCTCAAAGAAGGTGATAATCAAGCGCAGCGAGAACACACATTTCTCTTCTTTTCCGTAGTGGAAAGTGATAATCAAGCAGAAGGCTGACGATGAAGGCCATACCTCTGAAGGGGGAAGCAGCCAGCTCTCCTCCAGAGAAAGCAGCTGGCTGTGAAGGCCGTCCCACTTCCTGTGAGCCGCGTCCTCGTGCACAGCAGACCCAGCAGGAGGCCACCTGCAGGGGGGAAGAGGAGAGTTCACACTTAATAACACTTAATACTTACTTTCTCACTTTCTTTCATATCTGTTTTTCATCTTGCTTTCTTTGTGTTCTTCTGTCTGTGTTTGTTTTTTTGTATTATTGCTGTTGAGAATCTCATCTATTTCTCTTTCATTATTGGCAAATCAACCTAAAAAGTCATTGAATTATTGGATACATTAAATTAAATAATTCAAAATGGCAAACATTTCTTTTGAATAATACATTCTCCTTGTTGTATTCTTTTTTTTTTTAAATCTACTGCAGCCTTACTCTGTCCGTTTGTTTAACAGGTACTGATAATAACTGAATCACTGAAAAAATGTATATTTGATTCTCAATAAAAAGCCCAAAAGAACAATAACTGAAATAGTATTATTGTGTAGGACATAATATAAATAAATCATATCCCACACACTATGTACTGTATATATATATATATATATATATATATATATATATATATATATTAGTGCTGTCAAAATTATCGCGTTAACGGCGGTAATTAATTTTTTGAATTAATTGCGTTAAAATATTTAACGCATTTAACGCATGTGCAGAATGGCCCGCCCCATACGTGCCACCAGTGGCAGCGCCAGGGTATGGCTGGGGTAGGCTACACCCATACCAAGAAATGGCTTAGCCCCACCATGAAAAATGATGTTAAAGTAAGCAAAATAAAGTCTGCCAACTCGCGCGGAGTAAATTGCACAGACAGCAGTTAGTAAAATTGATTTCAGTAGCCACGGTTATGAAAACTTTTGTCACGTAGTGATCGTCTTTCTCAATAGAACATCTTTGATAACGGCGTGGTGTTGTTGCAGGAAGTCCCGACGGAGAATACTTTTTGCTGTAGTACAGGGGTGCACATAACTGGTACGCAGGTTATGTGCGTAATCTGAAATGCGTACCGTCACTTGTGTCACAAAGCGCATTTGCGTACCGCAAAAGCTTTTCTAGAAGGCGGTTAGATCACCGGACGACAGAGTCGGTCTCCGTGTGCACAGACAGGGCTGCTGTTAACGTCGGTCTGTACAACGGCATTGTGCCAAAACTACGCCAACCGGCTGCGGAGGGAGACTCCCCCCCCCTTCACTGGAGAACTGCGCTAAAACAACGTTCACACTCTGTGGTCACGAAGTACTCCACTAGCCGCCGCCGCCGCCCCCCCCCCCCCTCTGTCGACTTTCCTGAAGTACTCCCCCGTTGATAGAAATCAACACATAATGAATTAAGACCCCACGGATTGATAGGTGTGTGGGTTGTCTTTCATTTTGACACGCAGACATTTTTTATAATAAACATAGATACTGTATGTTAAATGGATATATCCGCCTTCTTTCATTTATCTTTCCATTCCCACAACAATATACATAAATAAATGGCATATTTTGGACATAGTTCGAATGGTGATTAATCATGATTAATTAATTTTTAAGCTGTGATTAATCTGATTAAAAATTGTAATCGTTTGACAGCCCTAATATATATATATATATATATATATATATATATATATATATATATATATATATATATATATATATATATATATATATATATATATATATATATTCAGATCACATAAATAACAGAGTGATGGTCAGGTTGTTACCGTGGTGACAGCGGGCTCTGGTCCTCTGTGTCCGGGCTGTGGAGCCATCCTCTGCCGCCCTGCAGAGCGATGGCCTGGGTCAGACCTCTCTGCTCCGTCAGCTGCTGCTCCAACTCCTGCACACAGAGAAGGATAGAGTGAGATGTGCAGAACAGGAAACACAAACATGACGGTTCTTTACTGCTTCTAGCTACTTTTTTTGTTTTGTCAACACAACAGTTATAACTTTTATTTATTTATTTGCTGACTGAATTGCAGAGCAACCTGAAATTAATATTAATGATTAAAATGAAAAAGGAAACCCATTTACCACCAACAGATATCATTCAATCAATGTACTGGTTTACTTTTAGAAAGTGGTTAATATCGGCTTTTTAAGATCTCATCCACTTCTAC
The DNA here is from genome assembly GCF_902827175.1 of Gymnodraco acuticeps. Taxonomy (NCBI): domain Eukaryota; kingdom Metazoa; phylum Chordata; class Actinopteri; order Perciformes; family Bathydraconidae; genus Gymnodraco; species Gymnodraco acuticeps. Next base: position 4,378,822 of record NW_022990966.1, read on the forward strand.
TGTAATACAATGGACTGAGTTAGTAACATATGATGTGAGGATTTCAGACTTCAGTTAAGCATTTTGATGTCTAAAGTGGCTGATATTATATATTATATTCAAAAATATGAACTTGATGTATGGTTATATACTTCAGTAAAACCTTCCATCAGTATATCAGTACCTTCTGCTGCTGCAGGCTGCTCTGTCGGAGCAGTTTGTTTCTGGGAGAGGAGAAGATCTCCTGGACACTGCTGCTGCGCTGCAGCCTGGACTCCAGGTGGCGCTCTGACTGAGCTGCTGACTTCTGAGAGGAAATAGGTAAAGAAGGGACACAGGGAGGAACAATTAAAAAAGATCAACTCCACAAACATGTAATACAGCCTTTAGTGGATTGAAGAAGTGAAGAAATATCAGTTCAAATCATCAGATTTAAAATCAGTTTTGTTTTATGTTTAGGTCCAGTTTTGACGTGGTTCAAGCTGGAACAATCAAACATTGCTACCATAGTGAAAGGCTGTCCTCAGTCACAGTTATGTAAAACACATTAAACACAGTAGAAGTAGACTTTCAGCGCTAAGACTTAAGTGACTTTTGATTTGCTTACTAAGATTTGTGACTAATCGCTCTAGCAGGTCTGTTTAGTTTCATAGAGACAGGACTTAATAATGATCAGGGAGTGACTTTGGCCCATGTGAACTGTCTGACAGCAGACACACCTCCACACTGTCACATTTGTTTAATCCTGTAAGCTAAATAAAGACTAGAAATTAAGGAGAAATAGGAATACGATTGATCCTAATAATTCGACGTGTGTTTGGTGGGAATGATTATATTGAAGAAAATGCATCAACATAAAAGATTACCTAACTTAACATGAACTACTAGTATCTTTCAAATATTGTTCAGACTACATGTGCACTACTTTTGAGGCAAAACAAATTGTCAGGATTCCCATCTTAACATCACATGAGAAATGACTTTTTCTAATACAAAAACATGTTGGTACAGAGAAAGACAAGCAAGACTCAAACTACGATTTAAAATACTAAGTTAAACAGCCAGCTCATTCTGACTGATGTGTTGTCAAAAAGTCTTTAGATTTTAGCCCCAAGTTGTGTTTTATCCTGCAACTAAATGTATTAAACTTATTCTACATATACTCTTTGAATTGATTTCTACTCCTACACATAGCTTGTACCTGTCCCTGTGTCTCAGTGTGTGTGAGGGTCCTCTCCTCTCCTTGTCTGTCCTGCAGAAGCTGCTGGAAGGACACCAGGTTGGCCTTCAGGAGCTCCAGTTTGGAGGAGAGCAGCTCGGCCGCCTCGTCCTGCTGCTCAGCCGCCGGACCGAGAGCCGCCAGGCTGGAGACCCTCCGCTCGATCTCCAGGAACATGTCCTGTACACACACACACACACACACACACACACACACACACACACACACACACACACACACACACACACACACACACACACACACACACACACACACACACACACACACACACACACACACACACACACACACACACACACACACACACACACACACACATACACACACACACACACACACACACACACACACACACACACACACACACACACACACACACACACACACACGTTTTATTTCCTCTGTATGATAATGAGGTTGAAATAGCTTCAGTTTGAGAGTTTTTATGTGGATGTTTCTGACGTTAGGTAATGATGCAGAACAAAGGTTCATAATGTTTAAGTTAGATCAGGGTCAGTCTCTGGGATCGAGGCTCTTTAGTGAATTTGAATGGCAGACATGATCTCACTAGTTGCTGTTTGTTGGCCCACAATGCTTCATTCAAATGTGACATGTGACGTGTTCAACCTCTGAATCTTTAATGGAGGCTCGAGTTACACTCAGCAGGGAGTGAATCCATTCCTGGGAGGAAAATACCTGCCAAAGCTTTGAATGAACACACAATAGTGAAGCCTGTGAGGGCGGGACTCTAGACTGCAAACCATTATATAACTTTAAGATTCAAATATCCACAATGAACTGAAGTCTTTCACCAAGTTTGTAGTACATTTAATCATCCTTTTTTTTCACAGAACATCACAAATATGTTTACTGGCTGTGCTCAGAATTCTGAGAATAAAGCCAGATCTCAATACAAATGTAACATGTGGCCCTAATCCTCTTCCGTAAATATCCGATATAAATTGACAATAAAAAACAGGTAATTAGTCTACAGTGCGCTGTAACAGCTGCTGTCTGCTGCAGCATGTTTTCATGTGTTTGTTTGGTCGTCAGGGAGAGTTTGAAACTAAAACACTTGATTGGTTGATTTCTGACATCCAGCCAAACCGCGCCCTCAATGCAAATACCAGCAGCCGGCATTAAGTGTTTGTAAAGTGAACCCTTTACAAGTCATTTGTTTTCTTTGCCCTCTAACACATTACTGCTCCATATATCTAAGACTGTACAAACAGTGAGTCAGCCGCAGTACATATTTACGCTGTACATTTTTGTTTGATGTTTGAATGTGACGCTTTGAGTTAATGTTTAGTGAGACGGCTGTTCTTTCACTTTCTCCAGCAGTCCTCATTTGAATGTCTTTCATTTACCAGCAGAGTTAAAGCAATGTAAGTATTAGTAGTTTGCATAGAAATAAGTATTGATTAATTGCTAAAATTCTGAATAAAATGATGAAACCTAATTAAGTTCAAACTGTATTGAAACATGTAATGACACAAACATGGCATGAAAGAAAGCTTAGATTGTTGGGTGAATATTTCCTCCTCTGAGCAATAAGGAAGCACACAAGCCAAATTAAAATATTACACTACAAGTAGCAATACTGTCTGCTTTATTATGTTATCAAATAAAATATAATAAAATACGCTGACCACTAACCTTTGGGTCAAATCTATTACATCAGACTGCTGGAGGAAGCTTCCAGACATATTACACTCACAGAAGTTCAAATGACTGACTTTACTTTGACTCATTTTTATTTTTCAACTGTGTGTAAAGCACTTTGAATGGCATTTGTGTATGACATGTGGTAAACAAATGAACTAACATTAAGCTTTACCTACAGAACCAGAAGTGTTCCAGGATCATACATGATTAACATTTTAACCTCTGAGCTGCTAAAACATCATCAGCTCGTAGTTTTTATAACATTTTGCAAGATCTGAAATAGTCAGCAATGATTTGGAAATTACTCATGCGTCATATTTTGCTCTTGAAATGGCATTGTGCAATTTGAAATGTGTGTAGTGTCCCATGACGCGACCAGTGACTTATCATAGCATATCTTCTTAGGCCAAACAGACGCAGGATTATGAGCCCAGACTTAAAGTGCTGATATGAAAAGCTAGTTGTTTTTACTTCTGAGTTTCGTAACTTGAGTCTGAATCAGTGTTTCTGTAAATTCAGCCTGGTTTATCCCGAGGGAAGAGATTATCAAAATAATGAATGTGTTTCTGGTTTCAAGACATTTCAAAAATAAAAGTGATCTTTCATTGTTGGTGTTTTGCATGACATTACAGGCAAACTAATGAAATCCAGCAGGAAAAACGTCATTTTGGACTCAACTGCAAGAGATTTGAGATTATAAAAAGGCCAGAAGAATGTACAGATAATTCAGAGTACTTTTGGTCATACGGTGATATTTTAGTTAGTTAATAGTGTTTTTAAAATGATATGGTGCGAGTTTGGGAAAGATCCTCTCCTATTTCTACATGACAAGCACATACTGTATATATTTACAATTTTGTTATTTTAATTTAGTAAATTACTATACAATCTATGTCTTTACTCCTCTGAATATTTCACATATATATAAAAATCTCTTTGGTTGCAAAGGTTCTTAAGTAGACACCGATTCATTTTGAGCCCTATAGCAAATATCAAGATTTTGACCAAGAAGTTGTTTATTTTTTATATTCTTCTATTCTACCTCTTATTTGTTAGAGCCTAGGAACCATTGATTTAGTAAACTGCAGGTCATACATCTTTCCACATGAAAATTAAGCTTCAAATATTCATATTATTGTCAGACTGATTCTAACTCACTGCAGATATCTTTTGACCTGAAAAGTCCTGTAGTAGTGACCTAGTTCCTGGTGGGCGGGGCTTACCTGGCAGGTGAGGAGTTGCTGCTCCACGCTGTCCTGCATGGTGGTTGCCCCGGCAGCAGCTCCCCCAGCTACCAGGCTCCTCTGGGCTTCCTGCAGCCACAGCTCCAGCTGGCCCACCGTCTCCAGGCACACATGGAGGACGGCTGAACCTCTCTGCTCCAGGGTCACAGGTAGAGAGGGGGAGGAGAGGAGGGTGAGAGCTGCACGAAGTCCTAAGCAAACTCTAGCACTATGTTGATTCTACCAGAACAGGTTGTAGCTCTAATATTGACCCTTGTGACCTGTCATTCCCATTCTCACACAACCACTTCCAGTCTGTTTCCCCTGCCTGGTTATCTCTCTTTCCCAGGTGCTTGGTTTCTCGTCTTTCTTTCCCTCTCTGCTCCACCCACCTGTGGCAAAACCACTTCCTGGAGCGGTGGCCGGGCTTCAGTGACAGCGACTGTTTATCACAGGCGGAACGAGAGAATGACCGAGACATTCACACAGAGAGAGAAAGAGAGGCCACAGGCTACAGGGGAGGAGCTGAGTAAGCAGTAAACACTTCCTCTTCAGACTGCACTTTGTAGCTGTCAATCATCTGATCCGTTGTTCTTTGACAACTTCATCTATGACCCCTGCTTCTTTTTGACGAGTGAACTATGAGCATTTTGCATGGTGCAAACCCACAATGCATCACATTAACTCTGTAAATACAGTTGCCAAGGAACTAGTGAGGATTTGGCAGACGGTGAACACCAAGAGTCAACAAACCTGCTTTGAATGTCATTATTAATCACTTGACTAAAACATTTACCAAGCTTTGATGAAGTGTAATGTGAATATACAGAGGTCTCCATTTCTTACAGGAGAACATCTTGATTGACATTTTTACTAACTTGTACCTTCAAATTGCTCCAATTATGAATTCAAATTAACAATTTGTGCTTTGGAAGTGCATGTTCATGCTCTTATTTTGTATTTAAACAACATTTTTGTCAGCTCAGTCAATCAGTCAATTATTTATGTGCAACCAGGTTCCAACTCTGCATCCACTCCTGCACTGTTAGAGGGTTAGGAGGAGGACGGTGCTGTTGTGTGTGTCATGCTGGAATTTGAGTGTGACCTTATTTTTTAAATGTTGATACGCTGCAAGACGCTGGCCCTGAGTGTCATCCTGGTTTTGCAGTATGTATGTATGAATCAGTAGTGCATGTTTTGTGGACCGTTGTGACTGAGTTCACAGATGTGTGTGTGTGTATTTCTTCCACCCCTCTGGGTCATCCCCCCTCCATGCAAGCCCCCTCTGTCCCTTCATGAGCTCCTGACACAGAGAAAGAGAGACGGCTGAGTGGATCACTGTTGTGGGTTTATTTATATTTCTGCTCGTTTGGATATGTAGACAGAATGGAAATAGCAAAAGTGGAACAAAGTACAGGACATGCCATGTAATGTAAGACATCTCAGTAATTGTGCTTTCAGGGGAAAACCTTGTACCTCCAAAAATGTAGGCTTCTGTTGAGTCATTATTGCTCTTGTGAAAATATTGATAAGCCTTTAAAAAATGTGCATAGGAGGAAGTATTTTAGTACGAGTTGAGTACATTATTTGATTACAATTTGGAGTTTCATGGTTTTCACCTGCCAGCAGTAGCGTGTTAATCAGGAATCATGTCAAACCAGTGCATTTTCATGGCCAACCGTCATCTTAGAAAAGGTCACTTTTTTATGTACAAAACCGGCATTGTCGATAGTGAAAGTAAATATGCTGATTCATAACAAAGCGGGAATCTTTCTGCACACTCTCCTGCTGCCAGGCAGTGACTGAGCAATTCATTGAAGTCATAACTACTCAGGTAATCAATCAAATGGGTAAACAACAATGTATTATCACGTTCAGCATATGAAAATTCAAATAGCAGATGCATGTAAGCAAGCAACTTTATTTTTAACAGATTCACTCTGCATTTGCTGGTAAATAAGATACTTTATAAAATACATTATAAAACATGGTTCACAAAACATGTCTAATAGTACACTTTGTTTCTGGCTTTTATAAAAACATATTAACCCAAAGGGAAGGTCCATGCAAAAGCTTATTAGAGACCAAAAACCATCCACCCACATGCTAAATAAAATAACTGTCACACTATCATTCACTTCTCACATAGTTGCAATATAATCTGCTGAGTCATATTAATGTACACAAGCAAGCCCACAACTCCTTTAAAGAGAGGTCATTTTGGGAAAAGTAGATATTTGGCACGTATCAGATTTGATTTCATTACTTATTAATTATTTTTCACGCTACAGTAGGAAACACTGATTCAAATTCCCCCATGTAAACAAAATGTCCACAGCTGTGAACCGTTTAAATTATCTGCCATGTAAATGCACTGAGGGTTCAGACATTTTGATTAAAACCTGAAGGCGTCAGCTAGGAGCTACCAGGTTCTCTTGTTTCTAGGAAAATGGGGGTTCTAGGTTTAGTTCTAGAAAGAGTTTGGGTGTAGAGGAAACGGTTCAAGGAAAAGTCCAAATCACATTCAAGGTTCAAGAACAATTCTAGAGGAAACTAAGAAGTGGGAGTTCTAGGTTTGATTCTAGAAGACGTGCAAAGTGTGAACGTTTATTTGTGGAAAAGCATTGATTCTAGAAAGCTCTATAAGACAATATCATTAGAGTTGAGTGTAGAAGAAGGGCACGTTGATGTTGGTCGAGAAGAATAAGGGAGTCCTTAGAAGATCTAAGAAGTACTTTAGGAGATCCAGAACTTGTTTTAGAAGATTCTAGATAAGGCTTGAGTCTAGACGGGGGAGTTCTTTGGTTAGATCTAGAAGAACTATATACAATAGGTAGTCAAAGAGAGGGATTTAAAGATTTGTTCTGTCCATTAATTAAGTATTAAGATTCTGGAAGAACATTCAAAATATAAACTTGATTCTGGATGGGTTCAAAGGTTGGACCTAGAAAAAGTAGGGACATCTATGATTCCAGGCTGATTCTAGAAGAAGCAGAGGAATCTAAGCTTTCCTCTAGAGACGGGTCTTCAAGTTCAATGCTTGATACAAGAAGAAGTGAGAAGTTCAATGCTTGATACAAGAAGAAGTGAGAAGTTCAATGCTTGATACAAGAAGAAGTGAGAAGTTCTAGCGATACAAGTTCTAGATCTAGGAGACTACACATTTCTGCTGGGAGCCAGAGGAGGATTTGGAGACTTCTACGGTGGAGGATGTGTTTACCATGCTCTCAGGCAGTGTCTGAGTTCTGACTGTGCCCAGGGGTTTTGATAAAGCTTCAGAGGAACTTGCTTCTGTGGAGTCAGTGGGGCCCTCAACATCCTGAAGAAACATGAGCAGGGTTAGAAGATCACTCAGGTCAGTCAGTTAAATACAAGGATCATTTAGTTAACGGGAGAGAAGGATTCACACAGTTACTGGTACACTCTGTTACAGAATTAGATCAAATAATGTTATTTACAAATATTTGTTATGTTATCTTGTATAACTGTTGATGGTGAAACACATTCAATGGCTCCTCCTGAATATGTCAACAACATATTAAAGTTGGCACCAATTATACAAATGTAAAATGTACATTTACTTTACACTACCAAAAACCCATAATTGAGATTCATTAAAATATAAAGCTGGTGATTTTCTTTATATTTGTTATTGTACAAACAAACACTTGTTGTTTTCTATCCTGTCTTTGACACTGCTTGTTCCCTCACTCATTTCTGACAATACAAATGCATTAGCTTATATAGAAACCAAGGTATACCAGACTTTGGAGACAAGGGCTAGACTTGCTATCAGGATCAATTCATTGTTGTTTTAGATCTTTTGATTAGATGTGTTGCCAGTATGAACATATAACATAGCACCAGACGTACCCTATTTAAAGTCCAATCCAATAGGAGCCAATGAGGATGTTTGACAGTATTGAGAGTGTATTTACCTGTCTATCTTCTTTAGTCGGTTCAGTGCTTTGTCCAGTGGCCCCTTCAGTCTCTTGTGCCTAATACCAACAATGATACAGGTTTAACAAAATCTATACAAACAACCAAACCAAAATATGAAATGGCTGAAAGAGAGAACAATGTTTGTGACATTTTATTGGCAATTTACTCATCTACAGTGCCGACACACACACTACAAACACTGTTCAATACTGCTCTCTAGAGGCAGAACAAAATCCAGAAACACATATGCAGGGAGGTTTGAGTAGAATGGAAAATGCACTGATTGTAGAGCTGTGTTAAGGGTCAGGAGAGGGTTTGTGGAAGCAGCTGATATGAAGAGCAAGGAGATGGTAGTAGAGGAAGGGGAGGGAACTCATTGCCAGTGGTAACGTTGAGAACACAGTGACCGGGGTCAAAAAAGGTAATTTAGTTAGAAATGCTTTAATATGCCATTGGTCATTTGACCTCAGGTGTGTTACTAATTTAAAATAATTACTTAGTTTTAGATATCCACCTATAATTTGGTCTAAAAAACGTGACATTATAAGTAGCTTAAATCACAAGGAACTCTGGGAGGGGGTTAAAAGAGATGACTGCAGGACAGAGATAGGAGAGAGAAAGAAAATGGATGATTGATTTTCCACTGCAGATCGAGATCTTTTTACCTCTGGCGGAGCACCCAGGAAAGCATCCCAGAGCCACCATAAAACCCCTCCTCCACCTTCTGCAACTCTCTGCTCCTCACTTTCTTTTGACTCTCTGGCTTCTTCAGCCTGGAGCACGTCTTGATGCTCCCTCTGCTGACACGGAAACACGCTCATGTGCAGTCACACGGGGGAGGGGGGGTAAGAAGTGCATCTGGGACACTGAGCTGGCACCTGTTGCTGCTAATGTTGTTTTTTAACCATTGCACTAAAACCAGCTCCAGTGTAACTTTAGGGGAGACAAGCTAATCTGAAGGCAAACGTGAACCATTGTGCAAAAGTCTTCTCAGACACAGGAGTCCGCTAGTCCACTCTCCCCAAGAGTGTTATTATTTAATATAATATCATATTCAATATTCTAAATATCGTGCACACATCTTTGGGATAATGTTCCTCTTGATTCAGCCTCACTTATTTTTTTACTTCAGGATCTCCACTAGAATCTCCCCCTGCTCACAAATGCAGTCAAACCAAAAACTTCAGCTCAATGTCCCACTGATTGCACTTTTAACAATATTTAGGACTCAACGCATTTTCGCATAATAATTTGAAATAGAAGAAAATAGTAGTATTAAGCATGCAGGGAAAAACACATTTGTTAAATCATTTTGGTTAAAAACACATGGAGGAATGGGTAAGCAGGCATGTTAGTACAAACCATTCTAAACTTTGTTCTACCGTCAAAGAGTCAGGTGGTAAGTTTTTGATATTCATAACCCATGATTTATTATTCAGTGATGTTTATTTCATGTCAATTACAGAACAGTGAGAACAAAATCGCTTTAGTCGCACTCCAGACAGAATTAGAAATACAGTGCTCAAGGATCAGTTATGTCTTTTAGTGTTCAAAGTAAGTACATTAGTATTACTCAGCACTTCTCGAGAGCTGAATGTCACAAAGTGCTTCACACTCAAGGCAATCAAAATGAACCAGGAGGATGTCTCCCTGCGTTCCTACCTGAGTTCTGTCAGGGGATTGTCTCTGCTCAGCGGAGGAATGCTCCATAGTCTGCAGCGACACTCCGGACTGCTTCAGCACATTCTCTTTCACACGGACAATTCTGATGTGGCCCTCCACGCCTTCCTTCTGAGAGACGCAAAATGACAGTTTTTTGTTACATTGGTTGTATCTTCTTTCTACACATGATGCCTTTAAGACTCCACAATAGGATTTTAGGTCACTTAACCAATGCACTTTAAATACTCTAGCCATCATGGAAAACACTTTGTTTAAGAGTATTAACTTAAAGGCTAATGAAGTAAAAAAAAAAAAAACTTAAACTGATCTTCAGGGTTCATACACTTTTTCACCAATGACTTTTCCATGACCTTTACCTACTGTAATTTTCCATGACCAAAAACATTACTCTTTCTCAGCGGTACCACTGAAAATGGTTTATTTTAACATGGAACAGGAAAAAAGGTCTGCATATGAAACATGTTGTGCCTATCTAAAACAAATCCAATAGGCTTACTAGCTTCTACACGCTAAAGCAACTCAAATCTCTCACCAGCAAAATACCTTGTCAGTTAAATGCCACTTTACGTTTCATTACTATACGATGCAGTATTTGTTATCATTATAGTATTACTATTTTGGTGATAAGATAAAATATAAATTATATTTTATCCAACTTTAGTTACATTTCCATGACTTTTCCAAAACTTTGGGAAAAATATTGTTTTCCATAACTTTTCCAGGGCCTGGAATTAGCTTTTTGAATTTCCATGACTTTTCCAGGTTTTTAATGACCGTAAGAACCCGGGATCTTTTTTTTCTGAAACGCTAGAATCATTAAAGGAAGAGTTAACTAAAAAATAAATAAAAATAGATATTAACCCTTTGGTGGTATTTATCAATTTGGATTGTTTTGGTGGGAAAGCAGTGTGTAGGTGCGTCTGTAGAGATGTCTGCCCTTCTCTCCATTATAATGGAACTAGATGGCACCTATTTTTGAAAACATATTTTGAAAACTAACAGCAACGTCTCTTTCCAGTAAATAATAACCGGGTTACTATATTTCTTGTCGGTGCAACCATTGAGAGGCGTGTGCTTGTAACAATGCAAGGTTTCATCATCAATGCCGTCCTCATCTTCCATAAGTAGAGGAACGCTCTCTATTTATTTGTCGGTGAACCAAACCCACCTCAGCGTCCTCTGAAGTGGATTTAAAGAGTTGAGGGCCAGAGGCGGTCTGCTGAAGAGGCGGAGCACTGGTTTGGACCGGAGTCGTAGGCTGCTGGATGAACAGAGCAGGGATCTTCTACAGAGGGAGAAAAGCAGGAGGTTCAGTGAAGGCCACTTCAAGTACTTTAATGGCGCATTTCCACTGCAGCACGTAGCACGGTTTAAGCGTGCCTTGCCAAACCCGGCCCGTTTTTGTTGCGTTTCCACTAGGGGTAGTTCCGGCTAACGGGTACCTTTTCACAGTTTTTCTGGCCCTCCAAAATCGTGGTTCTTCCCGGGCCAACAACCGGGCTGAATATGCTAAACTAGTGACGTGAGTGGCTACAACTACAACGAACATATTTGACCGTGATTTAATTGTAATACACGTTTCAAAATGATGCCGAAGTAACAACATACTGATACCGGTTAGTAAAAACCATGAATTAATGCTTTGACAAGTCTGCAGACAGACGGCAGGCAAAAAACCCTTTTAAAATGCGTGTTTTCTGAATGGAGCTTGGCTAAGCTAACGCAGTATATGCTCTGACCGTCCACACTCACAACAACGGCCTATACAGACATAAATAAACCAGCGACTGTATTCGCCATGACACAGACAGTCTGTGGTTTGTACTTGTTTAACTTTTGTCTAGTTTCTGAACAGATATGAGGAGCTGTGAGCTCTGAATGCTAACAGCTAATGTTTGGTTTTGTGTTTCGCATTGAAGATGACGTCACGGCTCCGCCTTCACTGCGTTACTATAGTTACTACCCCAGCTACTAAACTGTAATGGAAACGCAGCATAAAGTGAGCCTGGCCTACCAAGGCCTAACTATACCGTACTAAGCCGTGCGAGGCCCAGCAGTGGAAATGCGCCATAAGTATCTGACTGACTGATTGACTGACTGACTGACCTTCTCCAGCTCCAGCAGCAGAGCCTGCAGCTGCTCCACTATAGAAAAGACAGTCAGAGTCTCTTCAGCCTTCTCTGGAAGACACAGGTCTGATTTACACTTCTGGATCTCAGTAATGGTCCTCCTCATGGACTGGATCTTCTGCTCAACGCTCTGGACACATAAGAAGAGTTTAAAAAAACAGATTATTTGGTATTTCTGGCTGATAAAGTTGATGACGTCAGAAAACAGCCACCACTAATGTTTGAGCAATACAAGCATGGTCTTATCACTAGATCTGTTTCACTTTTAGTATTAGCTTATTCAAACAACCACAAAATGTCAGTCTTGTTGTTCGCCACAAAGAGTTTTCTTCTGCACGTCTCACCTTGAAGCTTTCTTCTTTGGGGCTGGGGAAAGTCTCCGGAGAAGACAATAAGATCTTGATCTCAGCCACATCATTCTCCATACACCTGACTTCAGTCTCAACGGCTTCCACCTCCTAGACAGCAAGAGATGAATCAATATGTTTGACCATTTAGAAATAAGGCGTGAACATAGAGTAGAAGGGTGAGACACACAAATCTCCCGGTAAAGAGATACTTTAACATCTGCCAAGTCAAAGGATGAAAGTAAAAATGAAGTCTCACGTCAGCAGCGTGGCCCAGGTGGGACAGAGGAGCAGAGAAGCTGTCCTGAACGTGGGCCACTTGTTGATCGGCTTCCAGTAGCTTTTCCTGTAGAGTCATGACGTCGCAAACATGAGACATCTCCTGCAGGACGGAGCTGAAGCCCTGCAGAGTCTTCCGGATCTGTGCCGAGTCATCCAACACCATCTGAAACACAAGAAAGACAAAATGTACATGTTGTTGTTTTTTCAACCAATGCACATTTTTAAAAACACATTTTCCCTACATTTACATTTTGATGATGTTCTTCTGCATAATGCAATCATAAGGGGATTACGAGACAATGAGCCCTTTGGCACAGAAATGCAAACACACAGACTTCCATTTTTTCTTTCTCTTTGTGTTGTTCAATGCCTGCATTTGTTCATTTTGTAGTCGTTTTGTGTCACTTTCTCATTGTTTTAGAATAATTACCTGTGGTTGTTTGACCCCTTTTGAGATGACTTACCTCTTTTTGTAGTTGTTTTGTTTTGCGTACTTTGTGTCTCTTTGTAGTAATTTTTAGTCTCACTTAAAAAAGGTTCCCTCTTCATAGTCTTTGTTTCTCTTTTGGGCTATTTTGCATCCCTTTGTAGCTTGTTATTCTATAGTCATTGTTTTGTTGATTTGTGGTTTGCAGTCTCTTATTGGTTGGTAAATGTGTCTTTGAAGGACAGTTTTTAGGTGAAGAAACGGCAGTGTTGATAATTCAGACCCCAGATAAGTGCCCCCACCTGCAGAGTGTGAACATGGCTGCTCAGACATTTAGCCGTGGTGTAGGTGCAGGGTGTAGCGAGCCACGACTTGGCCTCAGCCATCCAGCTTTTAGAGCTGCTGATCATCTCCTGATGCTCCTGAAGCCACGTTGGGATCTGAGCAGAAACATAGACAATACTTAGTTTAATCAAGAAAATGACACCAACTGTGTGAAAACAGATTAAATTAAAAGACAAAATGATTAACTGCATGGAACTTGCTAAGTTACAAGGCTTGTAATGAGTGTGTGCTAATGATACTGTTGAACTGTCTGCTAAAGAGTGTTGAGGCAAATATGAGAGATAACATAACATCAGATTATTGCCAATATAAACATGAATTAAGTACACAGTTCAGCATTTCGTTTTCACGTGCACAGTTGTTGCCACTAAACAAATGAGGAGACTCAGCAGCTTGTGATTATGTCTCGGGGAATAACGCTGGCAGTTTGAGAAGTGAAAAAGAGGACTGAAGGGTTTTGAAGTCTTTCTGACCTTGCTGATGAGGGTGGTCCTCTGCTCCGCCTGTTTGGCCAGCTGGGAGTGGAGCTGCTGGACCTCCACCAGTCTCTCAGTGAGCATCAGCGCCTCCTCATGGTTCTCCAGGTCCTGCATGTCCACCTCCAGCGCCGCCAGACACGAGTGCCACACGTCCAGCTCGTCCCACACACGCTGAGCAGACACACAATCATACAGAGGATTTATTTATGATTATATCGTAACACATGAGATATAACTTTGAAAGAACAATGAACATGAACATGATCGCCTTGACAAGATTTTTAACAGCGTTTATTTTCTTAGATTTGTGTTAAGCTTTAATGTTGTCCCATAACAACCAGCAAACCTATACAATTATTCAAGGTGGTAAATCATAAACCAAAACAAACTGCATTGGTATCGGTAAGAATTTGAGTATATGTTAATACAAATTAGTGCTGAAATCGATGTTCCTTATTTAAAATTCTTCACTAAGCCCCATGCACACTAGAGAAAAACAGAATTCTTAATGGCTTCATTCAATAAACAGGAATGAGTAAACTCTTTGCATGGCCTTCCAAATGACTCTGAAATAACTTTCCTCTAGGTCATGTATGTTGTAACAGATGCTTTGCAGAGAAAGGTTTGATATCCAGTTACAAGATTAATGGCAAGATGAGGAGCTTATCTGAAAGGAATGATTTGTACACAACTTTAGTAGTTTTTTGTAGCATCTGTAATAGCATAGTTTGCAGAGTGCCAATAATCCAGCCAGGACAGCTTCATGTCATAGCATTGTGAATCACCTTGAGATGACGTTGTTTTTAAAGTGTGCTATATAAATAAAATGTATTATTATTATTATGTCAGTGCTCACCTTCTGAGTGAATTTAGCTATGGTCACATTTGGGCTTTTCTGTTCAAGTCTCTTCTGAACGGACATCAGGCCAGCCTGGATCTCAGACAGCTTCGCCCCCAGCCTGTGGACAGGACCGCTCCTCTCCACCGCCTCTCCCACCTGACGGAGGAATCAAGTACAAACATTAACAATGACAGTAACAGAAGTTTTCTTTTCTGAAGTCTTTATAATTATTTTTCATTCCAAGGTCATTTCTAAGACATATACTATTGTAATCCAAAAATATTCAAACTTAGTACATTTGGCAGAAATTCTAAAGTATAAAACCTATAACACACTCTTCCTGTATTATTAAACAGTTATTATTAAATAAAATATTCCCTGAAGTGCCCTGTAAATGTAACTACTCTAATTTTCCATACTTAGTTTTCTGTCATTTCTTTCAAATGTCTGTTATGAGTCAATTACATATTTATATGTAAAAATTGAAGTCTTGTGTACCTTCACTTCTACTTGCTGCAGCGACTGTGTGACCTCCTGCAGCTGGCTCTCGATCTCCACCGGGACCAGGGAGTCGGAGTATTTCATCTTCAGGCTCTCCATGATGCGCTGCAGCAGAGCCTTGTGGTTACACAGCTGACTGTGGACGTCCTGCAGACAGAGAGAAGGATTGTGTAAATGAATAGGATGAAGAAAATCTAATAAGAGAGGGAGAATGATTAAATCTAAAGTGCCACTAATAAACGTTCAGTGCTTTGTTTAGCAGTCAGCGCTCTCGCCTGTCTTGCTTTCATCCAACAGAGACTACCCCTTCAAAGTGATTCAAATCCACAATTGCAAAAGTGAACTATTGTCACCTCAGAGAGATTCTAATTTACAATAACAGCTTACATTAAATAAGAAAAACGCTTAAAATGTGCGAGGTAATGAAGATGAGACTACCTGGGTCTGAATATGTCCGATGCTCTGCTGAAGAGGTGATTTTGTTATCACTATGAGAAACTGAGTGTGTGTGTGTGTGTGTGTGTGTGTGTGTGTGTGTGTGTGTGTGTGTGTGTGTGTGTGTGTGTGTGTGTGTGTGTGTGTGTGTGTGTGAGTGATACAAAGGATGGGAGGAAGAGAGGGTTTCGGGAGACGTTTGTTTTTGCATGGGAGAGTAGGACATGGTGAGGGCAAAGTGTGTGTGTTTGGTCTTGTATGTCTATCTTTGTGAGGACCAATTTGCGTTTTTCTTTTATGAAATGGTGAAGTTAGGAGGACCGGTCTACACTGAAAGATCGATTTTAAAGGGTTAGGACTTTGTTACAATTACTTTACACTGAGGTTAGGGCATAGAGATTGCATTATGTTCATGCTTTCTCTCACAAGTAAAGTTGTGTGTGTTTGTGCATGGAATGACTTACAGAGGCCACCTGAAAGATCCACTTACACTGAACAAAAGGTGTCTAGTACAAGAGGAGGGGTGAGGGTAGTGGGAGCTATGGAGGAGAGGTTTGTGTGGTGTGTGTGTGTGTGTGTGTGTGTGTGTGTGTGTGTGTGTGTGTGTGTGTGTGTGTGTGTGTGTGTGTGTGTGTGTGTGTGTGTGTGTGTTGAGAGAGAGCTGGAGTGGATAGGGAGACGTTGGCCTCTGCTCAGGTTTCGAGACAAAGGGCAGAGTGATTCTGGGTCGCTGGGTTCGCAGCGGGCTGGAGGCCAAGCCAACGGTTAGATTCAGACGTTTCATATTTACTGGACACTTTCACACAGTCAACAGCCTCTTTCTCTCTGCATTTATTCATCACTCAGGGTATATGCAGGAATCCTGAAGTTAAATGTAATACCTTTTAAGACCTTTTTTAAGACCCTTTCCATACATTTTAAGACCTCATCGCCACTTCAAGTTTTAACCAGTACTATATACACTATATACTATATACAGTATTGATTGTCCTTCCTCCTTATCTTCCAACCATTTGGACGCAAACTTGCATTTCCCCATAACGATGTTGTTTAACAACCGGCGTAAACGGACCTTCGCGCGCTATCAAGCAGTGAGCGTGTGATGTCCTGTTCAAATGACGTCAAATCCAACGGGATGCCATCAATACACTACACACCTACGCAATGATTACATTCAGGCACACTGTAGAATACAACCTCTTTGGACCTGTTATATACTTATTGAAAACAAGCTACAAAATGTAATACCTTGGAAAATGCCGTTTAATACTTTTTAATAGCCTTCATTTAGCAAAAATTAAGGCTGATTTATCAACTTTTAATACTTTTTAAGACCCCGCGGACCCCCTGTAACTACTAAAAGCTTAAGATCTGCATATAAGACAGGCCTTGTGAATATATATATATATTAATGATTTTTTCCCCATCATTTTTCTCCAGTTTCTTTAATTCTATGCAAATATAGAGAGCGTATGCAAAACGTGTCATTCACCTTTTGTAAGCTAGTTACCAGATGACATTTCTAAACACAACCTTTGTATTGACACTTAGACTACCCACTGTATGAAAATATCTACGTCATTTTCAGAGTATAGTAGGAGATTACTTGCTGAGTGTGAAGAGAAATTGATTTCATGTGTAATTTATAAAAATAGAAATAAGCTCTAAAAGTGGTTTGAGTGAGTGAGTACAAATGCATCATTATATTTTCACTTTGAAAAACTGTCCTCTCTCATTAGTCTCATTATTTACACACCATTGGCTGGAGGGAGGAACACTTGAACTCTGGGCAGTGTAATGCCTTGTTTACACCTTCGTGGGATCCGGCGACACCCGCAGGTTCTTCAGAGGGTCCTGCAGGGACGCTTGATTATTGAGAAATGCTAACATCAAAATGCCAATCCAGTTTTATTTTCTAAGACTGGTGCAGTGCCTGTTCGGGATCGCTCTCAACTCAATTTCACTCTTAATCTGCACCTTCAGCCCTGAGCAAAACACCCGCCAAGTGTGAAGCCAAATGCAATAACAGCTGTCAATAAACTCTTAGGACAGACATACATACAAAAAGACAGTTAGCTCCCTGTCTACGCAAATGGGAAACTGCTTTAAATACGGCCAATGAAATTAAATGAATGATTAACCATGTTTGCACAAAGCAGTAAAATCACTGAGATTAGATCATTGTTGTTGGCAGATTTGAGTTGTATTGATCGTATGCATACAAATAGGAAATGGAAGTTAAAGCATCTCAGAAGAGTGTCCCACCTGAAGCTCCTGTGTGCTCCTGCTCTGCTGCATCTCTGACAGAAGACAGTCTGCAGCCTCTAGCCAAACCTGGACGCCCTGCATATCCTCCCGAAGCTTCTCTCTCTCCTCCAGCTCCGTCCTGGCTGCCTTCAGACCCTCCCTGCTCTTCTGCTTCATACTATGGAAACACACAAACACAAATGTCCAGCAATTTAAACAACCATTAACCAACTTTATAGCCTCTTACCTTGAATCCATGATAGTGAGAGTTTGCATTGAGAATACATCAACCGTTAAATTCAAAGCACAAAGCCTCATGGCAGTTAAAGGACTGTCAGTGTAAACATATTCAAATACTGCCCATGCTCAGAGGACCCCGCAGTCCATGTCCGAACCACTTTCCCCTGATAGCTTCTGGGTAATTGAGTTTTTGTTATGCCATGGAATTAAAATCACAATGAATTGGTTTTATTTAAAAACGAAAACTAAGGGGAAAACTGTAGCTAAAGAATCAGCATATACAGAGTGACTGTTGGGTTGTTTTAAAATACATTTAAAAAGGCAGGTGACCCAGGATGATTTACAAAAATCATTTGTACCCTCCCAATTCAGAGACAGAGCGATACTTACAATTACAAAATGTAATACAATTCATTTTAAAGCCAAATCAAAAAGCTGGGTCTTGAGGTGGCCTTTAAAAGTATGAACATTATCTGCCACTATCTTTTATATAAATGTAAGGTGACCAGTGAAATTATTTTAAAATGGACATTAGATCTTTACCGAAAGTCTTTAACCACAAAAACGTCAATAAAGTTATAAAGTGAAGCTGAAACACCGTCCTACCTGCTGTATCGACCCTGCATGGCCTGCAGCTGCTGACAGAGCGGAGTGGGTGGGGCCTGCTCCAGGTCGGCTGGGACCCCCAGCAGCCTGGCGGTGCGCAGCTCCAGAGCGGACAGCGCTCGATGTTCACAGTCCAGGCTGTCCTGGTACTGCTCCCAGGACTGCAGTAGGTCCTGAAGGTCCTCGGTGGAGGCCTTCATCCGGGACACATCAGGATGTTCCCCCTCCACCTGCTCCAGGAGAGAGGAGGTCTTCTCCACCTGAGGAGGGTGACACAGACTTAAATTATACTTCATAGTAATATGGGCAAAAAATAAATAGAAAGTATGACACTTGGATAAGACTGGAGGAGGTGAAGCATTCGTTCAGATTATATATTTTACACCACAAATATTCTTTCTGTAATCTGTAACTCACACTGTTGGTGATTTCTCTCCATTCTGCGATCCTCTGTTTGCTGCGTGTCGTCAGCTCGTGTATGCAGCGGCGTAGTCTCGATACGCGTTTCCACACAGAAGCCACAGTGGACTCCCTGCCCCCCCGACAGCTCCGCTCTGGGCACCACTCGTTCAGCTCCCCCAGACGCCTCTGCAGGGACTCCACCTCCTCAGACAGAACCTGCAACAGAGAGTCATTCAAAATGTGAAAATATGATTTATATGATAGAGATGAACACAATGGTGAATGATATGGGTCCCTGGAGCACGGAAACTCAAATAGAATAATGCTCATACGTACTCCAAGCTTGGTCTGCTGGTCAGTGCAGTCAGCGAGACAGGTGACTTTATGACAGATGAACTGTGAGAGGGTGCTCTCTGCGCTCTTCACACTCTGGAGGATTTCATCTTGGCTCTTGGTGTATTTTCTGTAATGTTCTGCACAACTGAAAGAGATCATTTGTGATCTGTTAAGGTCTAATAAGAAGATAGAAGAAGATAATGCTTCTTCTCAAGTGCAAATAAGGCTGTGAAGTTGAGAATGTAGACTTTCATCTGATAGCATATTACCTGCTGAGGTACTCCAGTCGGATGTGTCCCTTTGCCTGGAGAGTGGACATCCTCACCAGGAGCTGACTCAGGAATGTTCTCCTGGAGCTGCTCCACCTTCTGGGGGCACAGGTAAGGATGCAGGGCGTCTTGTTTCTGGAGCTGCTCCACATGGGTCTGGAACTGCTGCTGCAGCGAGGCCAGAGCCTGCTGGGTCTCCGGCAGCCTGTCGGAGCAGAGACCAGCAGAGCCCTGCGGGGGCAGCAGAGACACCTCGATGTCCCGCAGGAACTGAGCCGCCTGTGTTACAGCACAGGTGTAGCGGCTCAGGGACTTTTTGGCCTGGGTGATATTCGCCTAAAATACAATAAACACAATTTTTGTATTACTCAAACTAATCCTATATATCATTCCAGTCATTTATTTGAGATGTTTTTGACCTTATTTTTTATTGTCCATTATAATTGGTCCCAGTTTTGTTGCACACGACTTTAGCTTTGGATGGTGTGGCTTGGATTCTCATTTACCAAAGAAAGATATAATCAAAACAAGAACTTGCCATTTGATGGTCGCATTCGCTGAAGACCGATTTCTTCAAGTCCATCACATCTTGGAATCTGCTCCCTTGTCTGTTTCCTTTCTTCTGCTCGAGAAGCTCCAGTGCTCTCATTCTTGACTGTACAGTATTTTTTAAAGACATGACTCTTTGGTATTCGTTGTTAATTACTGTTTCATTTGGCTCCAATGAGGGGATTGTCTGGAGCTCCTGCTGGGTCTTCAAGAGGAAGGCCTGAGTGGCCACCTTCTCTGAGCCCAAGTCCAGCTCCTTCAGCAGGTTCAACTCGATGATGCTGAGGTTGTTGTAGAGCGTCAATTCCAAGGTGTCAAGGCTCTCCTCGTTTTTTTTCAGTCTATGCCGCTCTGTGCTCAGCTGTGAGGGGTAGATGTCAGCGGAGATCATCTCGAGTTTGGATCCAGCCTCCTCAGACATGTACCTGATTAGAGGAAGCTGGATGAGGAGGGTCTGACAGACTTTGTACTTGTCCTCCAGCGCCGTGCTGTCGTCTTTGGTGTGACTGACTTGCTCCTGAACACTCTCCCTGAGGTCCTCCACACACTGCCTCTGGTTCAGGTACGTTTCGTGACCTTTGGCTTTCATTTCCAGGGTGGCCATTTTGCGGAGGAGTTCAGAAATGACCGAGTACAGTTCCTTTGACGTTTCCTGGGGAATCAAGGGTTGCAGAATGTCAGCCTGGGACTTGTGCTCCAAAATCATGTGTTTGAAACGCTCAAAGGCTTGCAGGGACTCGCTTGTGATGGGGAACCTGTGTCTACTCAGATCTACTAACATCTGCCTCAGGCTTGTTTCAATTTTGACAACGTTTTTCTTGCTGGAATCTAAATTCTGGGTAAAATCGTCAAGCTCCTTTTTGGTGGCTTTCTCATAGCTGCTGATGGCTCTGATGTCCTCCTGGAGGTTGGTAAGCTTGTCATAAAGCTGACAGTTCTCGCTGATGCTGAGCTCAGGGGAAATGTCTTTACTCTTCATTAGAAGAGCTTCACAGACAGCGGCGTGCTTCTCAGCCTCAGCCAGAGTCTCTTGGATCTGACGGACTCTGCGCTCAGTGTCAGTCGGGCTCTTGAGCTCGCTGTCCGGACTCCTGGAGGCTTCTTTATGGAGATGAGCCAAAACCCAGGACTCTAGATCAGCAATCTGCTCCGAAAGCTTCTCTCTGGTCTGCAGTCCCGACTCTATCTCTCTCACAGCCTTGGCTAGCTTCACAGTAGTCGACTCTGATAGTTTGTGAAGGGAGTCCAGAGATGAGCGCACCATCGGCACCTCCTCAGCCTGGTCCAGCTGTGGAAGGAGCTCCTCCACCTCCTCCACCAGCAGCTCCAGTTGGCCCTGTTTGGTTATGACCTCGGACTGCATCTTCTTGTGATCTCTGAGCTGACGGTGTACATTCTCAGGGAGGAGAGCCACCCTCTTCCTCCTGCCTTCAATGTCACTCTCTGTCTGCTTCGCCCAGGAAAGGCCATCCCTCATCACCATGAGTATTTTCTCCATGATGGGGTTGCTGCTGTTCTGAGTTTGAGATGAAATGAGTTCCTCTGTTTGGCGAATTTGGTCTTTGACTCTCTGAAGCCCCTGCTTTATTTCTGTTGTTTCCTTCTCACTCGGTGTGCTGGGGAGTAGCACATCTGACAGCTGCTGCAGATGAAGGTGTGTTTTCTGAGCAGCTTTAACCTCTGCATTTGCCACCATCAGCTGCTTTGCCTTCTTGCAGTTCCACTGAGTAACCGTAGGAGACTTGGCTTCAAGGTCTTTGTCGATTGTCTCCAAATGTTTCTTAAGACCTGATATCGCAGACAGAAGGCTGCTGGTGTCTTGAAAACGGACCTTTGTGTGATACAGGTTTCTCTCCACAGCTCTTTCCAGGCCCCTCCACTTCTCTTGCAGGCTCTTCTGCACGGTCTGTGCGGTTGCTCGCTCAGACCAGCTGAGGTGGGGGCACAACTTGGTATGGGTCAAAAGCAACTCCCCAAGTACTGTTCTGTTCTCCTCCATGCTTCTCTGTAAGGAGAGTAGTCGCTCCGTTTCCTTTGGGATGCTCTCCTCTGGGGACCTGGAACAACAAAAGGAGTCTTGGAATCATGGGCCTGGCATTTACAACATTACAAATATAAGCTACAAAGGATAATTTGAGATTTAAGATAGAACATTTAAATAACATGAAATGTTAATTAAGAAAAAGCTTTAAAAAACATTCCAGTTTGCCCCCTTTGGCTTTGTGCCACCCTGTTTTAAAATGTAATATTGTCTTATCTTGTTTTTGTGAATTGGTTTTAGAATGGTTTGGTTTGTTTTCTTCTAAAGTGGATGTAAGGAAGAATAGACTAGATGAATCATTTTGATAAAGCTAATGAGGATCCTAAAAAAATACTAAACACTGGAACACTAATTCAATGACAGTTGTATATAATGTGTACGTTTTAAACGATATATTCTCGAGCAATACAAATCTGTTTGCAAAAATAATTTCAGGTTCTGATAAATGATAAAAATAAATAAATGAAATGGAAACCATAGATGAAACTCACATCCTGACAGCTTCCAGTTCTGCTGTCAGTCTCTCCAGGGTGGTCTTGGCTGCTTCACACTGTGCGCAGTAATCTCTGACCAGCTGCAGTTGGGCCTCTTTACTCTGGATGACGGCAGCTGCATCCTGAACTGCGGTACTCCACTGGTCCTCCACACACTCCAGAGCTTCTTTATTCTCAGCTTCAGATTCTCTCAACTGAGAGAGCAAGGACACTTGTGCCTGGGCAGTGTCTCTGCACTCCTGTACTCAACAGGCAAAAGTAACCACAATTATTCAAAGCCTGTCATTTTAACACACATTTTATGTTTATTGTACATCTGATTTCTACTAAACACAAGTATAATGCTATGAATAAGTTATTTCAAAAGTTACACATTTTAAGGTGCAATGCACAATCATGTTGAGAAATGTGCACTTGTTTTAGTATCCAACTTTAGAACAGGCTGGGACAGATAAGCATTGAAGATGCCAAATTCAGAAGGTACTATATTAGTATTATTATTGCAAAACATGCCGTTCAACTCCACAAGTTTAAAAAAAATGCCTCCATAAATCATTTTTATATCTCTAATGAGTCATGGACCGTGTCATTTTGATTCACACCTGAGCTTCCTCCAGCTGTTTGGCCATGGCTGCTGGGCTGAGTTCAGCTGGGTAATTCTTGCAGCTAAGGACTCTAGACACCAGCCTGCTCAGACGGTTCTCCAGATCACTGGTGGATGAAATCAGAGCCTCTGGAGCCCCTTCCAGTGGTTTACCCTTAGGAAATAGAAACACATCAGAGCTTGCAGTCTTTAAAATCCAAGTGAGGCCCAAGGAGACAAAAAAAAGTAACAACCATGAGCTAGATTCAAATAGCAATGCTGACAGTATATGTTCAACACATAATATACTGTGCACTTGAATCCCATTATGTGTGGGTGCAACCATTTCTACACTTGGTTAAACCTAGTGATAATTTAAAGTAATACTGATACCTCTGTGAGTGGACTGGTAGGTCCTGTCCCTGAGAGTAACTGTACTTCCGTGAAGACTTTCCTCATGGTGGATGCTTCTGGTTCCTCCAGAACAAGTTTCTCAGGCTTCCTAACAGTCATTGCAGCCTGTGCTTTGTTTTCCTGAGAGGGTGAGCCTTCCACCAGGGTTACCTCCCTCCAGATAATGCCAGATGTATGAACTGCCTGCAGTGATGCAGTTTGTATCTTGTCAGCCGTGTTCACCTGATCCAATTGTGGATAGAAAACACAGAATTAATGGGAGATGTTGACAAACAATTGCATTCCATTTTAGTCAAGCACGTTGTGAAATAATTCTAATCCTTTTGAATGATCGTTTTTCTCTGGCAGTTTACCAAGCCTTACTTGCTTTGACTCGCAAGACATGCATGGCTCATATTACAACCCAGAGGCAATGAAACCATTGGTAGCACAGGTGTACATTTCTCAAGCATATATTTTGGCTTTGCATGTAAGGCTTATCAAATGTAGCTGTGTACAGTAGGCACTACATGTAAAGTAAATTCCAGAAGCCCTAAGGTACATTGATCAGTCATTGATGCTTCTTTGAACATTTTTGAACATAATAAAGGGTTTACAATACCAAGAGCAATACAATCTCTCTCTCTCTCTCTCTCTCTCTCTCTCTCTCTCTCTCTCTCTCTCTCTCTCAAATATGTAATAGTATCTGCTATTGTAGTTACTGGGCTATTTTGTATTGTGAAAGTGATCCTTGGGACGGTTGTTCATTGAGAGTTAACTACAAAGTTGTTAAAACTAAATCGACAGAGACCTAATGTACAGTATTGTCTACAGATGATTACCTCTAATGTCTTACCTGTGTTGCATCCATTGTCCTCACATCAGCAATGGTGGGAGTTTTGGCCATCGGGAGTGGAACATTTCGTTTTCCTAGATTGACCATTTTTTCCCTTTCCTCTTCCTGAGTTGTCCTCTTCTTCCCCTCATTCTTTTCTTCCTTCTTAATGTCCTTTGCATACGTTGCTTGTCTCTCCGTTAGTGCGCTAGGGACTAACCTTGGTTCAGACAGGGAATCTGTAAAGCTTTCTGGCACTTCTATACTGGTCATCTTTACAGTCTTAACATACTTTTCCTCCAGGCTTTGGGGGGCATCCTGCACTTTTGTTGATACTTCAGCATGCACTTCTTGCACTTCACAATCTTTTCCCCCTTTCAGTGTTTCCTTGCTCTTCACTTCGATCATGGTAATCTTGACTGAAGCCTTTTCTGGCCCAACATCAGCTGAAGTCTGGTCTTTGTCTGGAACTTCTGCTCTTGTCTTAACGGCAGCCTTCTCTGGCTTGACATCTGGTGTACAAACTTTAGGATGCTTTCTTGGTCCCCACTTTTCTTGACATCTTTAGGTCCTGTGCATACTTCTAACTTGGTCATCTTGACTGCAGCTTTATCTGGCTGAACATCAGCTGAAGTCTGGTCTTTGTTTTCTGGCACTTTCTCGATATGGATACTTGTTGGATCAATTACAACCCTTGATGTCTTTGCTGTCGGAACAGATGAGACTTCTTGCTCCTTAATAGTGACCTGGGTACCTGGTTGTAAAACCTGCACTTCAGCCCCTCCGTGGATTTTCTCAATCTTGACACACTTTATATCCAAGCTCCGGGAGGAATCCTGCACGTTTTTTTGTCAACACTTTAGCGTGAACCTCTTGCTTGTTGTGATCCTTTACCTGTACATCTTCGAGACTTTCCTGTGTGGTTTTCATCACATCTAGTTTAATCCCTCTTTCGCTTGGTTTTACAGTGTCTTGCTTGGATGAGCTCACTTCTGCAAGTGTTTTTTCTGCTTTACTTGGCTTCACTGCCGTAGAAGCAACTGATGTGAGTTGAGTGGAGTCCCTCTGGGCAACATTCTTTTGACTTTCAGTGGGGATTTGAGGAACTTGTTCTTTTGTCTTAATGGCAGCCTTCTCTCTCTTGACATCTGGTGTACAAACTATAGGATGCTCTTCTTGGACCCCAGGTCCTGTGCATACTTCTAACCTGGTCATCTTGACTGCAGTCTTTTCTGGCTGAACAACATCTGAAGAAAGGTCTTTGTTTTCTGGCAATTTTGTGCCCAGATGACCAGTTGTTTGATCTTTAACAATCCTTGATGACTTTTCTATCGTAACAGGCATGATTTTATGCTCCTGTTTAGTGGCCTGTGTACTCGGTTGTTGTTCTTTTTGGACACCTTGTTCCTTGACCAATCCTTTGCCCACTTCTACTCTGGTCATCTTGACTGTAGCTTTATCTGGCTGAACATCAGCTGAAGTCAGGTCTTTGTTTTCTGTTAACTTCTTGCTTTGGATACTTGTTTGTTCTTTATCAATCATCGTTACAGAAGGGATATCATGCCCCTTTATAGAGATCTGTGTACCTGGTTTTAAAATATGCACTTCATCTATGCTTTGATCTATGCTCTGTGGTAAATCATGTACGTCTTTTGTCAACAATTTAGCATGTATCTTTGGCTCTTTTTCTCCTGTGACTGACGTGTTTTCATCTTTCCCGAGAGTGGATGGTATATCTAGTTGAAGGATGCGCACTTGAGGTTCTAATTGGATTTGCTGCATCCTAGCAGGCTTTTCTTCCAGGATCTTGGGTACATCTTTGATACTCTGTGTTGACACTTTAGGATGCCCTTCTTGGACTCCATATACTTTTTTTTCTGTAGCTCTATCTTGGGCAGTTTTCAAGTCTCCTTTCTTAGTATCAGTTTGGCTTGGTTTAACTATGTCTTGTTCATATACGCTTATTTCGATAAAGTCTGTCTTTGTCTCATGTGGTTGCAATGATTTAGATCTAGAAGTCTTGAGTTGAGCAGATTCTCTTTTAGGCACATTGTCTTGACATTCAGGACTGCCCTCCTGCAACCTTATCTTAGTAACTTCCCCTGCAGATTCCTCTGGCTTAACACCTGCAGTGGTAACATCTTTGTTTTCCAGCAGTCTTTCGCTCTGGATACACGTTTGAACAATATCTATCCTCTGCTCTTTCGCTCTTGTGACTGATGTGTATTCATAATTCTGCAGACTGGTCGGCGTGTCCAGTTGTAGGATGCACACTTCAGGCCCCCTGGTGATCTTCTCAATAGTAACACATTTTTCATCAAAGCTCTTATGTACATGTTCAATGCCATGTGGGGAAGGTGTAGGATGCTCTTTTACGACCTGTTCCTTGACCTGTTTGGGTTTTTCCAACATGGTTGGTTTAGTCCCAGTTTGGCTTGTTTTCACAATATCTTTCTCAGATATGCTTATCTCTACAAATTCTGTCCTTGCCTGATCTTGAGGCAATGCTTCAGAAGGAGAGTGTTGGGCATTGTCCCTTTGAGTCACATCGCCATGAATTTCATTAGTGATTTCTTGTACTTTTTTTAGTATTTTAGTAATATTAAATTCAGTCATCTCTGTCTTAACAACAGCAGCAATCCAATCTTTGTTTTCTGGGTCCATTTCACTCTGGATACTTCCTTGTACTGGTGTAATTTTTGCACTTGTGACAGATGGGTTTTCATTCACCTCTGGACTTGTCTGAATATCTTGTTTTAAAATGCGCACTTCAGGCTCAATGTGGATTGTCTTAGGTGTATCATCGATGTCATGTGTTGACATTTTACCTATTTCTTTCTGGAAGTCATAAACCTTACCTTGTTCTTGTCTATCCTGAACGAGACTAAGAGTTCCACTTGGTTCTATTATGTTTTGCTTAATTGAGCTTATTTTAGAAAATTCTGCCTCAACCTTATAAGGCTGAACCCCAGCAAAATCAGCTGAGGTAGGTTGAGTGAACTCACTCTGAGCCGCAGTCTTTGACTGATCTTGTTTTATTTTGTATGTCTGGGTAAATCCAACCTCCGGCAGATCAAGGACCAGATATCTCTTCTGAGTCTCACTTGTGTTTTCACATAACTTGTCTATGTAGTCTGCCACATGTGGTATATCAGTAGGCTTGGTGGAAAGAGGTGGCTTTGTTTGAGGTAATATACTTAAGTATTTTTCTGTAGACTGAGTAATGGTATATTTAGGGGCCTCTTTGGATTTATCTTCAGGCTCCTGTAACTCAGAATGTGGAGGTGTAGCCCAGGTTAAAATGGATGTAAGAACAGACTCCAAAGGCTCATTATTTGGAGATGACAGACAAGGATCCTCCTTTTCTGATACTTGCACATATGTGTCCAGAATGACTGTAGCCACTTTCTGTTCTTGGAATACCCGAATGGTGCCACCATCCTGAACAGTACACTTCTCAGATATTGGACTGACACCCTTCACAGTAGCTTGACTGCTCTCAGCAGGATTCACCTTTTGAGGGACATTTGATTTCACATCATCCTTGATTGGAGTTAAACATGGCTTCTGACTGTCAGTTTTATCCTTGGTCTTCGTCAGCTCCTTGCTCGAAATTTCCAAAGAACCCTTCGGACTCTTTGACTTTCTTTTGGTTGGGGAAAGCTTACTATCTTTAACAACATCAGTTTCAACAGCTCCTGCAACAACCTGTCCAGATAAAGCCTTCCCACACTCAGGTTCTACTTTAACCTCCTTAGACTCCACCTCATCACTTCCAACAACAGCAGAAGCTGGCTTTACAGTTGTGGAAACATCTACATCTTTCAGTATTTTCCTGGCAGGTATGGTCAATTCCTCAAGTTCTGAGGAAAGTTTGATGTCTTTTGACATTATTTTAGTAGGTGAAACAACAGTAATTGTAGATGTTGCTGTGACTGCTGTGACCTCTGTACGTGAAGATGGTATCTGACTGTCAGGCTCTACATTGGTCTTTGTCAGGCCTGTGGTAGCAGGTTCTGGGGAAAGTTTAAGACCCTTTGACTTTCTTTTAGTTGGTGAAAGTTTACCTTTTTCCATGTCGATAGTTTCAGTTGGTACTGTGACAACGTCTAGAGTTGAAGATGGCTTCTGACTCTCAGGCTCTACATTGGTCTTTGTCAGGTCTGTGGTAGCAGGTTCTGGAGACAGTTTAAGACCCTTTGACTTTCTTTTGGTTGGTGAAAGTTGACCTTTTTCCATACCAGTAGTTGCACTTGGTGCTGTGACTACTTCTGGAGTTGAAGGTGGTTTCTGACTGTCAGGCTCTTCCTTGGTTTTTGTTGGCTCAGTGAAAGCAGGTTCTGGGGATAGTTTAAGACCCTTTGACTCTCTTTTGGTTGGCGAAAGTGTACTTTTCTCAACAACTGCCATTTCAGTTGGTGCTGTAACTACTTGTTTAGTTGAAGATGACTTCTGACTGTCAGATTCTTCCTTGGTCTTTGTCAGGTCTGTGGTAGCAGGTTCTGGAGACAGTTTAAGACCCTTTGACTTTCTTTTGGTTGGTGAAAGTTGACCTTTTTCCATACCAGTAGTTGCACTTGGTGCTGTGACTACTTCTGGAGTTGAAGGTGGTTTCTGACTGTCAGGCTCTTCCTTGGTTTTTGTTGGCTCAGTGAAAGCAGGTTCTGGGGATAGTTTAAGACCCTTTGACTCTCTTTTGGTTGGCGAAAGTGTACTTTTCTCAACAACTGCCATTTCAGTTGGTGCTGTAACTACTTGTTTAGTTGAAGATGACTTCTGACTGTCAGATTCTTCCTTGGTCTTTGTCAGGTCTGTGGTAGCAGGTTCTGGAGACAGTTTAAGACCCTTTGACTTTCTTTTGGTTGGTGAAAGTTGAACCTTTTCCATACCAGTAGTTGCACTTGGTGCTGTGACTACTTCTGGAGTTGAAGGTGGTTTCTGACTGTCAGGCTCTTCCTTGGTTTTTGTTGGCTCAGTGAAAGCAGGTTCTGGGGATAGTTTAAGACCCTTTGACTCTCTTTTGGTTGGCGAAAGTGTACTTTTCTCAACAACTGCCATTTCAGTTGGTGCTGGTAACTACTTGTTTAGTTGAAGATGACTTCTGACTGTCAGATTCTTCCTTGGTCTTTGTCAGGTCTGTGGTAGCAGGTTCTGGAGACAGTTTAAGACCCTTTGACTTTCTTTTGGTTGGTGAAAGTTGACCTTTTTCCATACCAGTAGTTGCACTTGGTGCTGTGACTACTTCTGGAGTTGAAGGTGGTTTCTGACTGTCAGGCTCTTCCTTGGTTTTGTTGGCTCAGTGAAAGCAGGTTCTGGGGATAGTTTAAGACCCTTTGACTCTCTTTTGGTTGGCAAAAGTGTACTTTTCTCAACAACTGCCATTTCAGTTGGTGCTGTAACTACTTGTTTAGTTGAAGATGACTTCTGACTGTCAGATTCTTCCTTGGTCTTTGTCAGGTCTGTGGTAGCAGGTTCTGGAGAAAGTTTAAGACCCTTTGACTTTATTTTGGTTGGGGAAAGTTTACTTTTCTCAACAACAGTCGTTTCAGTTGGTTTTGTGGCCACTTCTGGAGTTGAAGATGGCTTCTGACTGTCAGGCTCTTCCTTGGTCTTTGTCGAATAGGTAGAAGCAGTTTCAGGGGAAAGTTTGAGACCCTTTGACTTTCTTTTGGTTGGTGAAAGTTTACCTTCCTCTGAAACACCCTTTTCAGTCGTTGCTGTGACCACGTCTTGAGTCGAAGATGACTTCTGATTGTCAGAGTCCTCCTTGGTATTTGTCAGCTCTGTGGTAGTAAGTTCTGAAGAAAGTTTAAGACCCTTTGACTTTCTTTTGGTCGGCGAAAGTTTACCTTCCTCCGAAACAGCAGTTTCCGTTGGTATTGTGGCCACTTCTGGAGTTGCAGATGGCTTCTGACTGTCATATTCTTCCTTTATGTTTTTCTGCTGCATATCAGAAGGGTCTGGGGAAAGTTTAAGACCCTTTGACTTTCTTTTGGATGGGGAAAGTTTACCTTTTTCCACAAGAGCCATTGCAGTTGGTGCTGTGACAACCTCTGGGGTTGAAGATGGCTTTTGATTGTCAGATTCATCCTTAGTCTTTGTCAGCTCTTTGGTAGTAAGTTCTGAAGAAAGTTTTGGATCCCTTGACCTAATTTTTGTTAGTGAAGGATTACCTTTATCCACAACAGTAGTTTTGATTGTTCCTTCGACAACATCTAGAGTTGATGACTTTTGACTGTCAAGTTCTTTCTTACTCTGTTCAGGCTCAGCAGCAGGTGACATTACATGGGTAACAACAGTTTCGGAAGCTGTGGAAAAGTCCCCACTCTTTGTTTTTGTTGTGGTTGCTACAAGTTTTGTTTCTTCAATAACAACACCATTGTTTCTGTCAAATGAACCTAAAGTAGATCTTAGACCTTCCGATTCTATTGCTGTCTGAGGTGTGTCAGTCTCTAAAGATTCCTGAGGAGGTTTTGTGCTCTTTGACATTCCCTTGGGTAGTAGAAATGTACTTTCTGGAACTTTGGATGCCTCCAAACCCCTTGATTTCCTCCTTGGTGGTATGACTTTAGTTTCTTCCTCAACAAAAGTTTCAGTTTGCTCTTCAGAGCTTAATGTAAACTTCTGACTTTCGGGATCTTGCTTACTCTCCGCCACCTCCTTGGTTACATGTTCAGGGGAACACTTTGGACCCTTATATCTTCTTTTGGTTGGAAAAGGCTTCTTTTCTTTCACAACAGTAGCTTCTGTTGATTCTGTGGCCACATGTGGAGAGTTCAGGCTGTCAGGTTCTTTCTTATCATCTTTACATTTCCCATCAGCAGTTTTATTTGGGACATCAACTTGCTGCAAAGTTGTCGTAAGTTCAGCACTTTTTGTCAAAGCAGACCTCTGACTTTCATGTTCTTCCATTATATGTATTACCTGCTTGTCAGACTTTTTCAGAGGTAGAGTTGTTGACTTTTGCTTTGGTGGTGAAACCTCACTTTTTTCCGAAACAGCAATTACAGCTGGCAGTGGAACTGACTCTGAACTGAAAAGCTTCCCAGTCTCTGAAACAGTGGAAACATCAAGACTCTTTGACTTTCTCATGGTTCGTACAAACTCAGCTTCTACCACCACAGCAGCAGAATCAGTTTGCTCCTTGGATCTCTGTAAAGACATTTGACTGTCAGGCATTTCCATGGTCTGTGTTTTCACACTGTAAGAAAATGCTGGTGAAAGTTTTTGATTCATTGACTTTCTTTTGTTTGGCGAAAGCTTATTTTCTACCAAAACAGCAGTTTCGCTAGGCTGCTCGCCTTGAGCAGTCTTTCCATTCTGAGGGATTTTCTTAGTTTCGACAAGCTTTGCAGTCGTAGAAACGTTGGAGCTCTTTGACTCTTGGCATTTTTGTACAGACTTAGGTTGCGCATTATCTGTTTCTGTGATGGGCGTTGAAGAGAGGACAGATTTTAGATTCTCTGTGTCGCCTTTGATCTGCGCAGGGTTTTGAAACATTATCCGTAGAAGACATGTCTGCAGTCTTTGACTCTTTACTGGTAGGTCCAAGCCTGGCTAGCTCATCAACCATGGTCTTAGCTTGCTTTGTGACAGCCATTGCTGAGCTAATAGTGGCATCAGTTGCTACTGTGACAGACGGGAATGGCTCTGATACATCTAGAATAATGGTTGCCTTACGCTTTGTTTCTTCAGAAGAAGCACTTCCTGTCAAATTTCCAGGAGATCCTTGAGTAATAACAGTTTTCACCATTTCAGGCTCCACCTTAGGCTGGGCAGGTTCAGTATCAGTGGCCAAAGTCTTGGATTTTCTCCTGGATGGTACAGGTGTAGTTTTCTCACTAACACTAGCTGCAGACTGCCCAATGACCTTTTTGATTGGTACAGGTTGCTCTAAAGTAGGTTTAGTTTGCTTAGCTCCAACAGGCTCAGCAGTGGGATCTAGGCTTTTACCTTCTTCCTTCTTCAACAGTATCTCTTGAGAAGTGTTGTAAGGCTGCACTGTAAAAGGTTCTGATCGATATGTTGAACTCTGAGATTTAGTTTTTGTTGGTTCTATTCTGCTGTGTTCGACACCAATGGATTTGATGTCTTCCTTGACTGCTGTCAATGTAGGCTTCAATGTTTTAGGATCAGTTTCCAGCTCAGCAGAAACCAATAATTCATACTCAATAGACGTAGATTGTTCTGTTATGGGAATGTTTCTTTGCAGTTCGACTTGTTGTTTCTTCTCAGGTGAGCGCTTGCTTTTTCGTGGTGGTGCCACTAACGGTGTCTTTGTCTCCTCTACATTACCTTGAAGGACATCAGGCAGCTTTTGTTTATGCTTTCCATCAAGTTCCTTGAGTAAAAAAAAGGTACAAATTTCATTAATTATTACTGAGTTACATAACCTTTTTTAAGTAGTTAATTAACTATGAATTATATATACATCTGTTAAACATGCATAAAATACCTTTAAGCTCAGGCGAAGAGAAACCTTCTGTGTGCTTGCTTCGGTGAGTCTTTCTGAACAATCCCTCTCCAGTTTCATAGCCAAGTCGGGCTTCAAACAGTCTCTTAGAAACTGATCGTGAGAAAGTGCATCCCTTAGGCTGGACTGCAACTTTTCACCTTCCTCTAATTTCGCCTAACACCAGGAGGAAAAACATATTAAATTGCTTAGTGATGAAAAATCAGTGTGTGTATGAAATGTTGATCATGGATTGCAAAAGATTAGATGTAATAAGCAGCCCTCAAGTTTACTCAACTGCATAAATGTTTACTAAAAGAAAGCAATAAGCATGAAAAGACAGAAACCTGCACAGAAGAAATGGACTGTGAAGGTTTGCTCTGGTTCCAGTCTTGCAAAGCATGGAGACAGTCCATCAGACAGTGTGCTGTGTTTGTAGAGCAGGTTCCTTGACGCTCACTCATCCTGGACTTTAGACTGTAGACATAGTTAAATCACATTTATAGTTTAAACAACATTTGCATATGCATGATTTATACTAAATTAGCTCAAAATTAAAACATTTGTAATATGTTTCCCCAGCAAAAAATAGTGTGCCAACTGCAAGAACAAATTACAAACACATTTATGGAACAGCAATACACAGAAATGTTCATGTGTAAATGTGAGTTAATGCATTAGATAACATGTAATCAGTTTATAATTACAGGAGAACTCTGTGTTTCCATGCCATTGAAACAGAAACATGCCTTAGTGGATCACTCTGCCCACTCAGCTTGGGCAGAGTGATCCACTAAGGCATGTTTCTGGTAAGAATAATTGAAAACTAAATTGAAATAGAAAATGCCAGCTGAGAATGTGTGGAATCCGTTCAAGAAGGCTAAATCAAGTTAAAAAAGCTCCAGTGATGAAGTGTACAGTTACTGCATGTCATGCAACTTCATCAGCTTTTTGTCACTACATATTTCTTGTTTAAACTTTGAGAGAAATACAAATGTATATTTCAAAGAAAAATGTGCAAAAAAAACTGCTGCTTGTCTTAATGTTAGTAACAATCAATCCCCAATATATAATGAGGCTGTTTTCATCTACATGTTACATCTCAA
Organism: Gymnodraco acuticeps; assembly: GCF_902827175.1. NCBI lineage: Eukaryota > Metazoa > Chordata > Actinopteri > Perciformes > Bathydraconidae > Gymnodraco > Gymnodraco acuticeps. The sequence goes on from NW_022990966.1 coordinate 4,412,893, forward strand.
CAACAACATAAGGACATGTCATCTGTTTTGAAAGGTGGTACCTGTCATGTTGCTGGCATAAGGACTTCACCGAAGTCATCACTTCTGATGGCAGCTCGTCAGTGGCAGACGTAACCTCTATTTCCTGGTGAAGGTCATGAACTTTCACACCCAAATCTTTTAGGGATTTCTCACATTTCTAACAGAAGAAGGAAGACATCATCACATAAGTTATATTCACATTCCTGCAATAGTGTAACATAGAAATAGAGCAATATTAGCATCCCTGCATGTGGAACATAGCAGAAGTTTTGATAATAAAACAGGTAGATACATTGAGATTTGTTGAAGGATAAATAAGGTAATAATAACCTGGAGGCTGTTGGACAAATGTTTTTTATCTCTTAATAAATCTATATGTTCCTATAACATCAATTTACATGAAAAGAGTTAAGAATAACAATAGAAACATCTTTTTCATGAATGATATTCTTCATTTGTCACATTTACTAGGAAGGTTCACTTACTGTACAAAATCCTTTTCTACAGATTTATTCCCTGGAACTCACCCTTCTAAATAATAATACAATGGTGGGGTGGTTACATCCAGTTTAAAGCAGTAATACCTGGAGGCTGTTCCAGTGCTGTTGGAGCTGATCGATGTTGTTCTGCGGTTCGCTGTAGCTGAGCGCCTGGTCCAGAGAGCGGAGCTCCCACTGCAACGCTGCAGCTTTATCCTTCAGCCCCTGGGCCTTCTTGGCCACTTGACTGTCCTGCTCCTCCAGCCGAACCTCACAGGCCGCCAGGCGCTCCCTAACCTCCCGCTCTGAGGTGGCACAGAGGTCGTGGAGATGGCTGACCTCCAGGGTAAGGGCATCCCGACCTCCAGGGGAGCACAGGCTCAGCAAACTGTCTCTGGCAGAGTCCAGCTCCTTCATCTCCCTCTGCTCTCTATCCACTGTCTGGAGTAAAGCCTGGCATCAGCAGGGACAGAAAGATTATTAGAATGCAATTGACATTCTTGGAAAGAGCCCCTAATATTTGGATACAAATAAATGTTCCAAGATGAAACATGCCAGTCATTGCGGAAAAATGTAACACACATTCCCAGTTTCAAACATGAGTTATCAGCAAAACATGTCTTAACCAGTAATTACAAAAAGCTTGGAAATGTTTTTGTTGTTACTGGTTAAGATTTTTTCAGTTTTCAATATTTTCAGTGATAGATTGCTGCAACTGGCTTCTCTCAAATATCTAAACTAATAATGATGTGTAAATGTGTCTGACCTTTAGAGTGTTGACAGTGTTGTGTAGAACCTTTCTGTCTGCAGGAGGAGCTCCCAGGCCTTTAACGTGCTCCCTCAGCCAATCCTGAGCTGCTACATGCTGCTCCACCAGCTGGGTGCACTGCCTCTCCGTCACCATGCCCTGCTCCAGGTTTGCTACCGCTTCCTGAAAACAACAGTAGTTACATTTTTTCAGACAAAGAAACGTGGCTATTTTGACCAAGTTATTTGTTAAGCCTGTTAAATACATTTAGAGAAGCATTTTACTTCCTCATTAATTGCATTACAATCTTCTGGTTAATTTTGCATTCATCATAGTCAAGTTAAGTCATATTTAGACAGTTTACATTTGACACTTGGTCTCAATATATAGCAAATAGAATCTCATTATAATCTTGACAAAAAAGTAGAACTCACAGTGAGCTCTTTCAGCAGAGGAGGAATGGACTTCTCCTTGTCTGCCACTGATTGATCTGACCAGCCAATGTCCTGTGTGATCTCAAACAGCTCGGCAGCCTTCAGGGGTCAAATAACAACTCAACCTCACATGTGTCTCACGTATTTCTAATCACACTCATTTAGCTTTAATAAAGTTAAACAATAGTTGTGAAGAAATAAAACCATTAAGCATACCTATGAGTGTATTTAAGAACTGATACAACATTAATAATGTTACATATAGATGTAGTTGAACTGGCTTCCTGTGCTCGTACCTGTGTGCGGAGGTTAGAGAGGACGGGGGCCAGAGCTGTGCTTTGCTCCAGCAGGGTGCGGGCCTGTTCCACCGCCTGCCTCCGCTCTCCCAGGCCGGGCCAGGGGAAGACCCTCGGAAGGCCGGAGGTCTGCTTCTGACACTCAGACAGACGGGCCTCAGCCTGGCCTCGCTGGTACAGACAGGACCCCAGGCGCTCCACAACACCCTTCAGCTGCCTGATGGGTGATAGCAGATTAAAGACAGTTGTTGTTAGGGCTATGAGTTGCAAGAACAACTTCTACTAGATCCACTTTTTTTTTTTTAATATAGGTTCACATTTTCATTTTGTCAATTGGATTGTTTATGTTGTAATTTTCTTTTTTAATTTTTTTTTAAATTTTTTTTTATTCTATTCATTATGTTTGTTGAACTGAAAAGCCCCCTGAGACAAATGTACAGTTTGGGATATTGGCCTACTTAAATACAATTACATTGGGTTTGAATTTGAGGAAAAGGATTCCAACAACAGTTCAATACATAGATTTGATCAAATGTTTTCAAATCCCAGCCTTGTGATTGAAAGGAATTGAGTGTATTGCTTAAGAACACTTTTAAGATGCCTGATGCCAAAAAGAACTGAACTTTGATAAGAAGCTACTGTCAGCTGATATGTAACTGAGCCGGTGACATGTATTTCAAATGAAAAACAAGTAGAGGGTTTCCCTCATCTTCCTGTACCTCTGTGTGTCCTCAGCAGCCTGCAGGACCGTCCTCCACTGCTGCTCAGTGTCTTGGACCATCTTCTGGACCTCCAGTTTCTTGTCTCCCTGCAGATCTTCCTGCTCACACAGACTCTCCGCTCGCCTCTTCAGCTCCATCACCTGAGCTTCTCCCTTCGACTTGGAGCTCAAAATAGCCTAAAGACACAATCATAAACAATTTGTAATAGTTATATTGAACTGCTCTAACTCTTTAATAAAATTATAGTTTATTTGACAAACGTCCCTGCATAGGAAAGAATGACTTCACAGAATAAAACAAACCTCAATATTAAAAAACTCTATTAAGCTCTATATCTATGTTGCACTGTACCTGTGCTGTGTTCAGTCTGTCCTCTAACTCAGCCCGGCTGCCCTGAGTGCCGCTGCCCTTGGAGTCGGCCTGCTGCTGCAGCTTTTTCACCCACGCTTTGGTGCTCCCTGCTTTGCTGTGGAAAGCCTCCAGCTCCCTGGAGAGCGAGTAATGGACCTCAGCTTTCTTCAGAGTGTTCTCAGCGGTCTCCAGGACGGTCCTCCACTGCTCCTCCGACTCCTTCACTGTCCGCTGAGCCTCTTGTCTTAACGTCTCCTCCAGATCCTCCTGGTCTGACAGACTCTGGCTCCTTTTCCTTAGTTTAGTCAGCTTGGAGTCTCCCTCAGGCTTACAGCTCAGGATAGTCTGAGGATAAAACATGTTTACCTTAATATCTCTAAATGTCATCGAAATTGTTTTTTATACAAAGAGGTATTGTTAATACATTTACAAATCAATCTTGGTACTTTAGTTTTAGATTGAAATGATGTACTGCCAAGACCAAAACTCATTTTATTAAAACAATTTTTTTAAATATCCAGTGATGGAAAACTGAGATCTAATTTACCATCAAATATTTTGGAAAGACTTGACATTTTTAATAAAGGGATGAATTCCTACAGACATCGTGACTAGCAGTAACGAAGAAATGTATCAAGTACATTAAAGGAAAACACATAAACGTGAAGAAATGAAAACTGAAAAATGTTTAACAACAATTAGCCAATATAATTTAACAAAAAACTCCATGCCACAATTAACACAACTTTACGTTAGCACAGATTTGTTTTGCCAATACTCTATGCTGCAAACTGACCTGTGCAGTGGTAATTGTTATCTCTGGATCTGCCTGAACATCCAAAGAGACGAGGCTCTTCTGCTTTTCTTCCAGCCAGGCTTTGGTGTCTTCTTTCAGAGCTTCATATTCCTTCAGCTCTGCCTCCAGAGCACACTGCTTCTCAGCCTGATCCTGGGCCTGTTTAGCGCTCTGCAGGACTTTCGCCAACTGCTCCTCAGCATCTCTTACTTTCTGCTGAACCTCTTGTTTTCTGGGTTCCTCGAGGTCCTGCCCACACAGAATCTGGCTTCGTCTCTTGAGCTCCTGGAGCATCGAGTCTCCTTTGGTCTTAGAGCTGATAATGGCCTGGGGATAGAAAACAGAATTCATAATTATCATCTTTTGGTAAAGACTGCTATTGTGTATGTGAAGCCATAAAGATAATCTTTGATATAGACAGTATTTTGAGACTAAAACCTAAATTGAATGTGACCCCTATAAAACTAATGAGGCTTTAAAGAGGTCTTACTGGCAGTTGAATTTGTGTTTCTTATATAATCAAGACATTTTTGTTCGAAGGAGGACAATGGAGATGTGACCTTCTCCCTGTAAGGTGACCCATCAGCTCACCTGAGCAGATTGCAGTCGGTCCTTGGGTTTGGTTTGGCTCTTCAGTGAGTCCAGTTGTTGTTGGAAGTCTGTGAGCCAGCGGACAGTGTCATGCTGCTGGGTTTCAAATTCTTTCAACTGAAGAGGAGAAAAGACACACATAATGAGGTGGTTTAAAATGTTGTTTTTAAAAAAAACACCTTTCAACGTGAAGGGGAACAACTTTATGACGGTCATTTTTTTCGAGCATATTATGTATCACCTACCACGGCGTATGCAAAGCCTCACTATACGCATTTATTTTACTGCCATACCGTTTTTGTTCTGACACTCCTGACAAGTGTACAAAATATGTATTTATTAAACAACATAAAAAGTGTTGTGATGGGTGAACAAATGCTTTTCTTTGAGAATTGTAATCTATCTTAAGGACTCAAAAAAGTAAGAATTTCAAGTTACACAGGAATAAGCTGAATCATTTTTAACAAATCAGCGGATGATTTCCTTAACCAGGACTTTATATGGTGACTTTCATGATAAAACAAGATGTTACGCTGTCATAGTACTGAAGTACCTCCAGCGTTCTCTTCTCAGTCTTCTGTGAGATCTCGGCTCCCGCAGCAGCCTCCACCTGTTTGGCAGCCTGCAGGACGGTCTTCCACTGCTCCTCTGTGTCTCTGATCGTCTTCTGAACGTGGACTTTCCTGCCCTGGTCTGCGTCCAGATGGTCACACAGACCCTGGGCCCGCCTCCTCAGGTTGTTTACCGTACAGTCGCCTTCAGGTTTGGAGCTCAAGATGTCCTACAAACAAAACAAACGTTTATTACATGTAATAGTTGAATCAGTTAAACTGTACATTTAAAAGAGGGAATGAAGGAAGGAAAAGGTTTGGCTTTAGCACTTGAAAACACCATCTAGCCCCTGAGCCACAGATGGCCCCTTAATCCGTGAAAATCTATATCTTGTGAAGATAATTCCTTAATATTCATATACAGTAAATTAAGATGAAACTGACCTGCGCTGTGTGACATCTCTCATCAGGTGGAGTGTGAGCTCCCACAGACTGGAGCTTCTGCTGCCTGTCTCTGATCCAGGACTGAGTGTTTTTACTCTGAGTATCAAAGTCGTCCGTCAGACTGCGGAGCTCTGCCTGCCTGGCGGCCTGCAGAACGTTCCTCCACTGCTGCTCTGAGTCTCTTACCAACTGCTGAACCTCTGCCTTCCTGCTCTCCTCCAGATGCTCACTCAGAGCTTCAGCTTGTGTCTTCAGGGCGAGCAGCTTGGACTCTCCCTCAGGTTTGGAGTTTATAACAGCCTGAAGGTGAGGACAAAGGTATGGTGGGGATAAATCAGAAGTTGCCCTAAACTTCACTACAGCTTCAAACTCATCACTTGTCAACACCACTGGATATATGTCAGTCTAACATGAGGCAGGACAACAACAAAAATTGAGCAATTAGTGTTATTTGTGGCTAATTCAAATGTTGTATGCACAAAATATTGTGCATACAAAATAATGATAATGCAGTGACAGACCTTCACCTTGATTTAGCCATGAACATACATCAATTGTATCATTTTATCCTATCTGATACTTTAAAAAAGTCCAAACAGTTTATGTAAACATGCAATACTAATACTTAATTGTATTTGTTCACACAATATACATTTTGCACCCTGATATTTGTAGGTTAAGCCTGACTTGTAAACTCACCTGTGCGACCTGTAGCCGCTCTTCAAGAGGCATTTGACTACCGAGGGACAGCAGCTTCTGCTTCTGCTCTTTGACCCAGGACTGGTTGCTTTCATTTCGGGCTTTGAAAACATCGAAGTCCTTTCCAGTGGCAGCTTCAGTCTCTGCCTTCTTGAGACCCTCCTCTGCAGCCTGTAAGACTTTCCTCCACTGCTCCTCGCTTTGTCTGACTGCGTCCTGAACCTCTCGTCGTCTGCTCTCGTCCAAGCCCTGGTTCTCACACAGACTCTGGCATTGCCGCTTCAGATCCTGGAGCTTTGCATCTCCATCCGGTTTGGAGCTCAGAGTAGCCTGAAGAGAATAAAAACAACTCTTTAGGAGATTGCTTTGCATCTATCCTCAAAACACAAACATTTACAAGATGTTCTATAAATGAAAACCCACCCCAATCTTACAAACTGACCCTGAAGCCTTTTGAACATACTTTTGCAATCTGGAGTTTTTCTTCAACTTGCATGCAACCACCAAGCGACTGCAGGTTCTGCTGCTGGTCTCTGATCCAGGACTGAACGCTTTCATTCTGGGTTTTGACAGCGTCCAAGTCCTTCTCTAGCAGAGCCTGTTTTTCAGCCTGGTTGAGATTCTTCTCAGCGGTCTGCAGAGCCGCCCTCCACTGCGCCTCTGTTTCTTTTACTGTCTGCTGGACTTCCTGTTTCCTGCCTTTATCCAGGTCCTCCTGCCCACACAGAGTTTCACTTTGTCTTCTCAGGTTGTTCACCTCAGAGTCTCCCTCAGGCTTGGAGGTCAGGATGGCCTGGGGACAAAATGGGAATATTATACAACTTTTGAAGGAATTATTTGTATTGACATTAGCATCCTCATTGAATGAATCCTAATGACGTTTTAATCTAGTCACCGACAGGTTAGATTAAAACTAACGACCTAAATTCCTTCAACCTGATTTTACTTTGAGATGAATGCTTACATAATGAAGTTTATATTATATATTTCACAACAATTACAGAGAAGAAGAGGTAAGCTACCCCTCCCACAAAGAAAAAACGCAAATAAAAGCAGAGTAAGAAAAAGTAGGGGCTTAACTTATGATTATAAATTAAGTAATAAAATGCAGTTATATGAATCTGTGGTAACGATGTTGCAAATTAATAAACTAAACTTAAACTGGAATGTAATGCAATTATTTCCCCTTGTTTTTACATGTCTTCTTTAAAAACGACCCTTCTCCATGTCACATGCACTGTCCTGACTCATGCAAATGTGCTTGTAAAACAGTTAGCTTGTAAATGCGTAATGTAGTATTTTTCTTTTTGACAACATTTGAAAAGTAGAAGAAATAAGAATTTCCGATTTGAAGTGTAAAAGCGAGAAAAGGTTCATCAGGCTGGGTTTCACTGACCTGTGCTTTGCGCTTCAGGTCTTCTGTCTGTGAGCCAGGAGAGGTGAGGGGTTTCATGAGGTCAGTGATCCAGCTCCTGGTGCTCTTCACCTGGCTGTTAAACTCCTCCAGTTTCCCCTGCATGGCGCCCTGAGCTTCGGCCTGTTTTTGCAGCCTGGCTACCAGGTTTCTGTAGCGCTGTATCAGGTTATCACTGTCCTTCAGGAGGCTCTCAGCTCGGACGCCTTGTTTGCGTATGGATGCTAAAAGCTCAGCGAGGGTCTCAGCTCTACCACTGTCACATGGAAAAAAGTGGAAGCAAGGTTTTAACAGATGAAATATAAAAAGACAGCAGAAAGTGACACAGAAGATAAACAAGACAAGTGGTTAGGATTTCTTCCAAAGTATTTGACTTCATATTTAAATGTCCAGAGTTACCTAATGAACATTTGCTGTGGTCTTTACTGTAAGATATCTGAATAAAATCAGTTCAGTTCAGAGTTCTCTCTAAATTGATGATTGAAATTGAAATTCACCTCTCATCTTGAAGGTCTTTAAGAAAAAGCTTGATTTTTTCCGTCTCCACCGCATGTTTTTCTTTGTACTGCAGCCACTCACGGAAGCTGTCGTGTTGCTTCTGCAGACTAGAGGAAAAGAAGACAAAAACGGTTTTAAAAACACGTTTTCTTATTGGTGACATTTGTGTGCAGATGTGAGAGTCCTGATCAGAAAGGCAGAAGCAGAAATATCCGTGACTTGTTCTTCAGGGAATCAAAGAAGCATTTACCTGTTCAGGTCTCTGAGGAGCGGCTCCATTTGTTCCTGCCGGTTCTGGCAGTGCGTTCTGAACGTAGCGACCTCCTTCTGCTGCTCTTTCAGCCAATCAGTGAACTCAGAGAGCTGCTGGGGAGGAAGCTGCTGGCTGCCTCTCTCACGCTGGTCCTTCAGCTGCTCCAGACGTCTCTCTGCATCCTTGGACTTCAAGAAACTCTGATGGACATAAGAAAAACTGTGAGGAGTCATCATCTAACATGAAATAGTTTTAAGATACACATTCATATATTTATCCACTTACAGCAAGTCTTTGCAGGAACGTTTCCACGTCTGCTCTGCTCTCGGGGTGCTCAAAGCATTCATTGACGGACAGCTGCAAGTTCTGGAACCACTCCTCAAACAACTGCTTTTCAACTGGAGGAAAATTAACAACATGATTTAAAAATAGAATATTTGAAAGGTAGGATCAGTATCGCATTTCCCAAATTGGGATTAATAAAGTGTCTGTCTGTCTGTCTGTCTGTCTGTCTGTCTGTCTCTCTCTCTCTCCCTCCGCAAACTCAGTCCTTACCTGTGATGACCTTGAGAAGGCCTTTGTCTCTTTCCTCTCTCTTCAGGTGGATCATGTCCCTGGTGCGGGAGATGGCCTCCTTCAGCCGGGTGCAGTCCACAGACAGCGCCTCCAGCATCTGAGGGCTGGCCACACTGGAAACCAGACCCACCTCCGTCAGAGCCACCTCCGCCTGCTCCTCCTGAGACTCCAGGTCATCACACAGATGCTGATGAGGACAGAAGAAAAAACTGTTTTAAAATATGCTGGCTATTCTAATAACATTAAAATATAATTAAAAGGGCCAGTGAACAAACTCCAGATTTAACTGAGGACAAGAAAGGTGGAAAATGCAAACATTTCAAAACTTATTATAGTGATATTCCAATTTCCTTTTCCTTCAATGCTATTTTGTTATACCTAGGAGGGTTTTTATATATAGAGATTGAGGGGATAACAAGTTTAATATAATTATTTTGCTGAATCAGAAAATATTATGCGTACTTTTTGTCAACCGTTTTGAGTGCAAATGGTCTCAACAGTGATGCAATTTGATATCATTGATCATTTCATCATTTATTTTATCATTTATTGAGATCTAATTATTATCCTTAAAAATAAGTAAAAAATCAGGTCCAAGGATTTTTTTTAACTAAATCAAACAAAACTGTTAAATCAAATTAAATTCTGAAAGCTTCAAATCACAGTTTTATACTCTAGTGTGTATCACATTTAAAGGGCAAATAATCCAATACTAAGCTCTATAAAATAAACATTAAACCAGAGTGAGTTCCAACAGATAGCAGCTGCGTACCTGTATCTGCTCTTCGGCCTTTGGTTGTGACACATCCACACTACTGAGTGAACACTGGATGCCCTCCACAGCTGACTGGCACTCCTCCACCTTCTCAGAGAGGTGTTTCTTCACAGCTACCAGTTCCTCAAAGACGTCGGTGCAGTCGGCAAACAGCTCCTTCACCTGCTCCATCCTCTTCCTCAGCTGGGTTTCCATTACCTGAATCATTGTAAAAAGGGTTCAGACATTGTAAAAACAATGAATCTAGGGACCATAAACATTGAATGTGCATTTAAATAAAAATAAGATCAATGAACTTTTCGACTCACCTGCAGCTCCAGTGGCGCTTCCTTACCCTGCAGCATCGCCTGGATCTCTACAGACTTCTTGTGGAAGTGCTCAATGTTCTCCTCATTAGCATGGATTTCTTCCTGAAACCCACCAACAAACTTAAATAAATAAAAATCACATATCAGACTCCACTTGTGCATTCCCGTCTGCGCCTTCACTGAAACCCAATCCAGCTGGGGAGTGTGTGTGAGTGTGTGTGTCTCAATCTTGTTTAACACACGTGTCACACTGGTTAAAATGTTCCGACTAAATCATTAACAAAATAAAACGGTTCCTCAGGGTAGCAATAAAGCTCTTGTATTTTTCTGTTATGGGAATCTTACCTTCATGGCAAGCACTTGTTGCTCGCTTTGGAAGGGATGGCTTTCTGCAAATAGGGCCAGTTTGGCCCCAGCCCAGCTGTCCACCTCTCCCCCCAGCATCAGCTGCTTCTCCCATAGCTCCTGCCCCACCTGCAGGTTATCCATGTAGGCATCCGTCTTCTCCGTCATCTGCAAGGGCACCAAAAATATAACATTTTACGTTAAGCTGGAACAGAAGTGTTCCAAATAAGAGTTATAAAATTGAATTTAGTCCTTGTTTAACTTGCTAAGCGATATTATATGTATGTTGTTGTGTTAAATGTATGCACATTTAAATGGAGCCTTAAGAGTCAAGTGATAGAAATATATTTAGTTTGGTCTTAATCGTTTTCTCTCCTGTGTTTATGGGGATGTTTATCTGGATCAGTAATGAAGCCTTTGTTGTTGTAGTACTTAGTACCACAAGAGGCAGAAGTACACCACTACCTCATGTTGTCAATAGGGCTAAAAGCATTCGTGTTTTATTTTAAGTGAGTCTTAAATTCTTTATGTATCCTAAAAAGTAAAACAAAGTTAGAACTCTGTCTTTTTCCCCGGGCCTTTCTTACATCCAGCCAGTTGTCCAGGAGTGTGTCAGCCTCAGCTTCGAAGGGGGTCTCACTGCAGTCTGGGAAGTTTTTCAGTTGGGACTGCAGCTGTCTGCAAACACCCTTCATCTCCTCCATTCGCTCCCCAACACCACCGAGCCCCTCCTTAATGTTAGAGACCTGCACAGACATGAGATGTGGACATACATTATACATGAAAATAAAGTGACGGCCATCTTCTGGTCTGTTTCTGCACACTCTAATTACATCCTAAAAACACAACATGAAGGGATTTTGTCAATAAACTGGTTTGGTTTTGATGACTCACCATGGTAATGTTTCTCTGCAGGTTTTCCTTGCCCAGGTAGGAGGCCTGATCACTGATGGTCTGCTCAGCTTTCTGCATGGTGCTGCTCAACTGACTGCGGCAGGCCTGGAATTTCTTCAGGAGCTCCAGCAGGATGCTGCACTGCTTCTTCCTGTCAGAGAGGGAACATAACAGAGTGGATTTTAGGTGATGTCACACTTGCTGTATTGAGCTGAATGTGCTTCTCCTGCCTTAACCTACCTGTCTTTAAATGCTCTCTGAGTATCCTTCCACTGAGTGTCCAGCTCCTGAAGGAGTTCCTCTCCTCCTCCCTGTTGATCTTGAAGTTCATGGAGGTTCTGTAGCTCTGCTTGCACAGCCTGCACCTGACTCTCCAGATCCGACAGGGCCCGAAGCCTGGTAAATACCGGATTATTAACGAGAGATATTTTAGGGAGACAGGCTTTTAATTCTTTAAGTAAATGTCAAAATGCTACTTTTCTTATATTAAGAAACATCTTTTTTGTGTGCGCAGTATACAAACCATCATTCAAAATCTAATTCCCACTCAAAACACTTAAGCAACAGTTAAACAGCAAAAGCATAGAGAACACATTTGAAGCCCTGTAAAACACTGAAATAAGCTTTAGTGTTTTTCATCAGAATAAGGATGATTGACACACACCTGTGTTGCACAGCCGGCATGGTGGGCTCCTTCAGGCCCTGTGCTTCAATGTTTTCCTGTAGTTTCCTCAGATCCCCCAGCAGTGTCCTCTTCCTCAGGCCTAGCGATCTGCTCTGAGTCTCCTTCTGCAGCCCTTTCTGCTGGTTGGCAAGGCCACTGTCAGCCTCCTCCAGCCTCCTGACCAGAGCGGTCACCATGTCCAGGCAGGAGGCTGGGGCACCGTCCCTGGTGACCGTTAGCCTGGCCCCCTGCAGGAGCGCGTCCAGCTGAGGCGCCTTCTCTTTCAGACTGTCCACGCTCTGCCGGATCAGAGCCAGCTTGGAGCGACAGTCCTGCAGGATCACAGTGTCACTGCAGGGGGCGCCTTGGACTCCAGAGATGTCTTCGTCCACAGTACGCAGAGACATAAGGAAGCGGTCAAGGGCGCGGGCGGCGGCTTCGCTCTTCCGGACCTGCTGACGAAGCTGATCCAGGCTGCTTCTGTGAGTCTCCACCTCCCGGGACAAAGGAAAGCAGTCTCTGGGGTCCAGATCGCTGGACTCAGGGTCCAGACGGGACAGCTGGTCCAGCTCGCTCTGGATGTTGTCATCCAGTTCCTGTGAGAAAAAGAAACAACGTGCAGATGAGATATGGTTTTATTCTGCACATAGTTGTATGCACTCCATGATCTTTTTACATTTCAGTTTAACCTCTTAGTAACAAGCAACATCTCTAAAATAACAAGCCTTTTGTTTTAAAGAGGGATCAGGAATGAAGTAATGACCAACTGATTCTTTTTTATAGTTTTGTCCGTAAAACATCAGTTTTATATTTGATTGTATTCACTTTTTGCTGAGTTTTTTTTTTACTGTATCTTTTCTATTAGTTCATGTAGTTATCACCGTTTTTGTATATTCCTCTAGTACAGTGGTTCCCAAACTTTTTCTGTCAGGCCCCCCCTTTGGCGAAAAAAAAAAGAGTCGGGCCCCCCCAACACAAGTCAGGCTCAGTGGCGGCGCCAGAGATTTATTTTGGGGGTACTGTGTGGTAGCTTGACGTTTCATAGAGGGTGCTCAAACATTTAGGGTTTCTCATTAATGTACCGGGCGCTACAGTGGAATTTTCTACTGCAACAATCCCCACGCAAATACACAATGTACCCGCTACTGTTACAATGAAGGGTCGATAATCAGCTCACGGCATATAGGTGTAAGCAGGGGTAAAGTGCTATTTTTATAGGTGGTGTGTGGACCTCACATACGTAGGGGGGTCCGGGGGCAAGTTCCCCCGGGAAGATTTATTTTTAAATATTGAAGTTAAATGCATCAATCTGGTGCACTTTGAGAGCAAAATGAAGAGATCTATGGATACCTCTCTCAACACCCATATGAAACAGAACTGTTAACAGATTTCCTTTTTCTTTATGGATATTACTTTATTTATTAACTATAATGATCATATAAGCGTGTGCCTCGGAAATAATTGTTTACATTAATGGTGACCAAAATGTTTGAGACCCACTGAGATAACACTGAGAGAGTCCTTTAGCTCACTGAGTCTCTCAGTCTGACAGGAGAGGACTCTCCTCCACTTTGTTGTTGAAAAAACTCCTTATATCCGTTAGCGTAGCTCGCTAGCACCAGAAGCTAACAACAACGATCTCCGGTACCGTTGCGCTCTCTCTCTCGCGCACAAAATGGCTCGGCACACACACACACACACACCACACACACACACACACACACACACACACACACACACACACACACACACACACACACACACACACACCACACACACACACACACACACACACACACACACACACACACACACACACACACACACACACACACACACACACACACACACACACACACACACACACACACACACACACACACACACACACACACACACACACACACACACACACACACACACACACACACACACACACACACACACACACACACACACACACACACACACACACGAGCTTTAATGAAACAGAGACCCAGACGTAATAGTACTGTATCATATTATTTTCGAATCAATAATATTTCAAATTATGATTTTTTTTTAAATCTTTTTTTTTTTTTTAATAACCATTTTTCCTCCTGGTCTCTCGCACCCCCGCTCTCATGCCTTTGCGCCCCCCACTGCTCTAGTAAATCATGCTCTCATAGAGGACTCATTATTAACCAAATGTACTATTGCAGGGATAACTTTGTGTCACACTGACAAAGAAGGCAAATAAAAATAGTATTCACGGCAGACAGACCTTGATGTCTTTGAGTATGTTGCTGTTGGCCGGTGTGAAGACGGTGATATCTTTGGGCTGCCTCAGGTAGCGGTCCAGGCGGTCGGTAAAGTCCACCATGTGGTTCTCTGTGGAGTCGATCTGCCTGAGGGCGGCGCCCAGCGAGCTGCCCCTCCGCTGGAGTTTGGACTGTTGTCCGCGCCACTGATCCTGCAGCCCTGCCTTGTGCTGCTCCAGACCAGAGTTGCCGCTCAACTGGGAACACTGGGAGCATTGGTTTGCAAACTCAGACCACAGAGACTCTGTCTCCTGCCTCAAGAACTGGGAAGGAGCAGGACAACTCAAGATTACTGCCATGTTTTGGGGAATCATTTAGTTAGTAAATACACAACAAAAACAACTACAGACACTGAAAAAATGGTCAATAATGAGTTAATATGAAAATCCGTTTCTGCACACATTTGATCTGTACCTGTATTTCCTGGAGCCGCGAATGCAGGCCTTTCAGAGATACGGAGTCAGAGGGGACATCCTTGATGCTCTGCTCAATTTTGGCCAGCTGGGATTGCAAAGACCTCTTACAATTATCATATCTGGGGATTTTACAAGTTAAAAACAGGAAAACAAGTTAAACATGGAATATAATGACCTCCTGTACGTATGTTCTGTTAACATATCAAATCCTAGACTTTGCTAAAGTCAGTTTACCTTTCTAAAGCCTCCTTTTTGCTGACTTCTTCCTCTACAGATGCCTGCTTTTCCACCTCCCTCTTCTCAAGAACGACTGTCTTCATTGTCACTTGAGAGACCTAAAAAAAAGAGAAATGGCATGATTTAAGTTTAAACCTCTGTAGGGTTCAAAAAGGGATTAGTTTTAATTGGAGTGAGTCATACCTCAGCTGAGACCTGAGGTTTGTCACTGGGTCTTGTAGGCTCCTTCTGTGTGGTCACATCGTCACTGAAGGCAACAGGAATCCTGAGAAAACGGAAATGATAAGAAGGAGAAAAGGATAATCATTTCCATTGTGTTACCCTTTAACGTTCCATCTGAACTGCAAAGAGAGTGTCTATTCTAAAACATCCAAATATGTCTTTGGATAGTGTGCCTAAAGAGATCTGAAGGACCGCATGATCCACAAATCATCTAACTCATGATCCGCCTTCATCATTTCCAAACATCACGCTTAAGAGGCATTTCAAATGTATATTCAGACTTTTTACAAGACAAGTTAAAACAATTATTAAAAGAAGGTATATTTATATTCAGATTTAGTAATTAAATACATTACTTGCTCATTGTCTGCTCTTTATCACTTAATGATATCTCACCTAGAATCAGGGAGGGATGAGTCTTGGTCTCCACTGAACTGTCTCTGGATATCAGCCAGCCTTGTCTCGCACTCCCTCAGCTGAGTCTGGGCCAGGCGGTGAGCGTCCTCGGGGCTCAGGGTGTCACACAGCTCCTTCAAGGCCTCCAGGTGCTGCCCTGCCTGGGCAAAGCTGCCCTCCGCTGAGAAACAGGCCTGGTGCATAAACAGGCATGGTAGTGAGTTGTTTTGAAACCAGATGATACTTAAGAATATCAAGTATATCTCAAGATCAGTTTACACAGGTTAACAGACATACTGCAACACACATAGGCACCACCCAGATGACTGCAGCCCACAGATGTATTGCTAAAAAAAGTGCTGTTTTCATCTTTTATGTCATTTATTCAATATTATTAGTATAAAATATAACTGTTGTGTTTGTTTTAAAGTCCACATAGGTACAATGAAATCAAGATATAAAAACTGGCTTTATGGTTCTGTAAACACACTTGACAAAAACAGCACTCTCTTTTTGAGCAACCAGAATAAAGTATTGCAATTACCAAGTCCCATTGAAAGAGTTTCCATGAAGGCATAAAAGAAGACAGAGTAAAAGTTAAGCAGAGAAAAAAAACTTGCTGAAAACCCATCCATCAAAGCCAAGAGTATAGCTCTAGTTATTTAGCTACCTGCGCATGGTTTTCTAAGGGGGAGCTTAAGTGCATCTCACACTGCAAGGCGGCTTTGTTAAACTCTTTCCTTGTTACTTCAAAATGTAATTGTTGCAAAAAGCCTGAGATATCAGCTCTCACAGCCTGGGAATAAATAAAAGAGAAAAACATGACATGTTAGACCATAGTCTTCAATAAAAGGTTTATTATATGAATGTTGTATATGCAAGCAAATGAACAATTTGCTGACATTCATTTGTAAAACGGACAAAAGCAAAACTTTTGCTACAGTTTTAGTCAATTTGTCCTTGACATGCACAAGCAATTATCAGACAAACTAAAAGAAAACAACAATTAAAACTTGTAAATGTGAACATTTACAAGTCATAAAGGTCCCAGAAATCTATATCTCCAACAGTTAGTGAGTGTGTCCTACCTCCCACTGTGTTCTGATAGACTGGGTGAAAAACTCCATGTCTCTGAGCTGTGGCGGTGTACAAAAGGCCTCCATGCCCTTTGCTGCTCTCAGGAACTCTTCCAGCAACTCTGGGTCCAGGGTCTTTAGAGTCTCCTGAGGGGTAAAGCACACATATAATTGCAGACTGGTTCCTTTAAAATGATTGAACCTCATTTTGGATAAAGAGAGTTGTTAATTTTGGCACATTATATCTGTATATCGGGGGCGGTGGTGGCGAAGTCGATAGGGACTTGGCTTGGCAACTGGAAGGTCACCAGTTCAAGTCCCGGAAAGACCGAGTGCTACCGAGGTGTCCCTGAGCAAGGCACCGTTCCCTACACTGCTCCCCGGGCGCCGTTCAAAATGGCAGCACACTGCTCCTAACACAGGATGGGTCAAATGCAGAGAAAACAATTTCCCCACAGGGATTAATAAAGTATATCAAATCATATCTTCCCGTTAAAGATTAAGACAGCACCCATTTTGTATCTATTCTGCACCTCCTGGGTGGGGCCAATGACCTCTTATAACATGAACACTTTGCAGATTGAAGGTCTTTCATACAGAATTGAGAGCTACTATGACGTTGGGATTGCCTCGACACAGCTCTCAAAATGGCGATGGCATAGCTGGCGGCTATCAGTGAACTGTGCTAACAGTGCAAACAATGAAAATAGTGCAGACGGATTTGCCGTTTTGTGTAACCGGAGGTATGACGTGAAAAATTGGGAAAGAATGGCGTGATGGGAAGGCATCATCAGCGACTACCGCCGTATAGTAGAGCTGCAGCCATTAGCTAGCTAGTTAGGCAGAATCGCATGGGAACCTATAGGGACTCACATCCACGTACATGCATGGGGATGTGGGTGTGATTGAACCGACTTCACACTTCTTATACTTAGCATGAATAGCGCCTCTACAGGCGGTGGTCACTTTTGCATGTTTTATTGTGCCCTAAAATGTACTAATTAAAAGTTGTACTTTGATTATTCTATTGCAATATATAAATGATTGCATTTACCTCTTTCACTGATGCTTGCTCGGCCGATAAACACTTGTCTCTAAAAATGTTGATGGTTTCCAGGATGTGTTCCTGCAGACAGTGCTTTGCTTCCTCAAATCCGTTTCTGGCCAATGCCTGGGCCTTAGCGTAAGCCTCCGTGTAGGCCTGGGGAGGTGCCTGGGCCAGGGCGGGAGGTTTAATGAACAGGTCTGGTGACTCCGGCATGGACTCAGGCCGAACATTGACCTGGGAGAGGAGAATAGTTTGTGGCTGTTGAGGTCTGGGTTGCGAAGGAGACTGAGTTGCAGGTTTTGACTGTGGAAGGGGTTGGGTCAGAGGTCTGGCCTGTGGGGGTGATTGGGCCTTAGATTGTGGTCCAGCTTGGGACTTGGGTAGTGGGGATGAATGAGCTTCAAATTGAAGCTGTGGTGGAAATTGTTCCTGGGTTTTGGGTTGTTGAAATGATTGGGCTTTAGGTTGGGTTGGTGACTGAGCTTCAGATTGTGTTGCTGTTTGGGCCTTTGGTGATGATTCAGACTTGGGTTGTATTGTTGACTGAACCTTGGGTTGAGTTGCAGATTGAGCTTTATGTAGTGGTGCTGTTTGGGCCTGTGGTTTTGGCTGTGGTGGTGTTTCGGACTTGATTGATGACCGATCCATGGATTGAGGTTGTAACTGGGACACAGGAAGGGGTTGCGGCAGTGGTTCAGCCTTGGGTTTGGTTGGTGACTGAACCTTAGGTTGAGTTGGTGATTTAACATCTGGATATGGTGCTAATGGGGCCAAAGGTTTGGACTGTTGAGATGATTCACCCTTTGGTTGAGTTGGAATCTTCTGCTGTGATTGGAGCTGGGCCTGATGTCTGGGCTGTGGAGGTGGCTGCTGAGTCTGGGCCTGGGGCTTTGCTTGTAATAATGGCTGTCGCTGGATGTTTGTTTGGGACTGGGCCTGCAGCTGGGGTTTAAGCTGTGGATGAGCTTGATGTTGTGGTTGTGATAGGGGAGGTGTCTGAGCTTGCATCTGAGGCTGAGGGTTAAGCTGAGTTTGATGCTGAACCTGTGAATATTGCTGAGTTTGAGGCTGGGGATAAGGCTGAGGATAAGGCACTGGATAAGGCGGAATTTGAGGCGATGCCTGAACCCAAGTCTGTTGTTGTTGCATGGCAGTCTGGGGACTCACCTGGGGTTGGGATTGAGGCCAGTGTTGTGGCTGTGTTTGCATATGAGGAGCATATGATGGCCCCATGTGAGAAAACCCAATGGACACAGTCTGAGGTCCCTGCTGTGGTCCAGGTTGGGGCCACTGCGGTAGAGCCTGAATTGTTGGATAAGCCTGAGACTGTGGAATTTGACCCATTTGTGGAGGATATGGTGGGGATATTGGATGCCTCTGCTGGGTATTGGGTTGGTTTTGAGGCTCTAGTTTGGATGTCCACTGCTGGGAAGGAGACTGAGCCTGGGGGTAAGCTGGGGGGTAAGAAGGAGGTTGTGCTGTTGCTTGTGGATGCTGGGCAGACATTGGGGATGAGACTCTAGCTTGGGTCCAAGCGTGGATTTGCCCCTGGGACATATGGACTTGGTGCTGGACCTCTGGCTGAGTATGTGTGGGATACGGAGGCATTGGCTGAGAACGACCCTGAGTCTGGCCTAGAGGTAGAGGTTGAGCTTGGGCTTGATGTTGAGTTGGAGAATGGACATGACTTGGCCTGGCCATTGGTTGAGGATGGACCTGAACCTGTGCTGTCGACTGAGACTGGGTCTTTGGCTGAGGATAAGTTTGAATATGGACCATGGACTGAGCATGGGCCTGAGACGGGGGCATTGACTGAGGATGGGGCATTGACTGTGGATGGATTTGAGGCTGGGGCATTGACTGAGGATGGATTTGAGGCTGGGGCATTGACTGAGGATGGATTTGAGGCTGGGGCATTGACTGATGATATGTTGGGGACTGGGGCATTGACTGAGGATATGTTGGGGACTGGGGAATTGACTGAGGATATGTTGGGGACTGGGGCATTGACTGAGGATATGTTGGGGACTGGGGCATTGACTGAGGATGTGTTGGGGACTGGGGCATTGACTGAGGATGGATTTGAGGCTGGGGCATTGACTGAGGATATGTTTGGAACTGGGCCATAGACTGGGAATGGGTTTGAGTTTGTGATAGTGTTGGTGGTTTAGGTGAGGGTGTCCTTACAGGAGCCCACGACTGTGAATGACTGCGAAGCTGAATGTGGGATGGTACAGGATGCTGAATTTGGCCTTGCAGGGGGGCTTGCATAGGGGAAGAAGGTCTGACTTGAGCTAGTGCCTGTACCTGAGCTACAGTCGGGCCATGAGCTACACCTTGTGGCTGCAGGGACATATGAGATCCAGCTGAGGCATATGTTTGGGACTGAGTCTGAACCTGTGTCAATGACTGTGTCTTTATGAGACCATGGGACTGTAGCAGACCTTGTGTCTGTGACTGACCTTGGCTCACTTTGGTTTCAGACATGGTCCGCAGTTGTTGCTCACTGTCTGTGGTGCTGTGGGAAACACTTCTGGACTGCACTTGCAATTGGACCACTGGCTGGGATTTAGACTGAACCATAGTTTTGGTTTGTGACTGAATTTGGGCTTTTCCTTGAGGGTGAGGCTGAACCATAGCAACAGACTGGGATTTAGCCTTGGAGTCTGAATCTGGTTGAGCCTGTCCTACAATAGGCTGTGGTTGCTTTTCCTGTTGTTGTTGTTGTTGTTGTTGTTGTTGTTGTTGTTGTTGTTGCTGCTGCTGCTGCAGCAATAGTTCCTGTTGCTGTTGTTCCAGTTGTTGTTGTTGTTGCTCTTGACTTTGCGTTTTTTGTTGTTGCCTCTGTTCTACATTTTGAGGGTGCCGTGGTGGTTTTTGTTGGTGTTCTTGCTGTTGTGACTGCTTAGTATCCTTTGCATTTCCCTCAGGCTGGGACCTTGTAGTTACCGTTTGCTGTGAAACAACCTGAACGGTTCTTGCTGTTTCCTTGTCTGACTGTGGCTGAGTCTGTCTTGGTGCAGTTGTTTCCTGAGTTGAATCCGGTTCTGGCGTTGTATGCTCTCCTGAGGCTGGCTTCTGAAGCCAAGGCCGATTCTTCAAGGCCTGGGTTTTCCTGCTTTTAAGCTCCTGGTAGCTTGGAGGAGGTTTCTTTGAAGGTGCTTGCTGAAATGAAGTCTGATCGTGGGGATCTGGTGTTTGTCTGTCTATTACCACTTCCACCTGCTGCTCCACCTGTTGTTGTTTTTGCTTCGGCTGTTGTAGTTGTGGTTGTGTTTGCATCGGCTCTTGCTGTTGCACTTCTTGTTGTTGCTGTTGCTGCTGCATTAGCTGTTGCTGCTGTATCGATCCATGTTCCAGAGTCTGCTGCTGCTTTTGTAAAGTTTTCTCCGTCCAGGCCTGATGCTGGACTTCTGGTGGTGACTTTGTCCTGGTCTGCATCACAGCTTCTGCGTAGCTATATGGCAATGGAGGAGAAGTCACCTTTGTTTCTCTGTATTCCTGCACCACTATCTTTGGCACAAAGGTTCCATGACTCTGAACTAACTCTTTCTCAGGCTGTTTGGTTGGCCATGAGACTGATTCTGACTGTCTCAGATGTTGAGGCTTTTCTTTATCCTGTTTAAATACTTTTGATGGAGGAGACCCTTCTGGAGGGCTTCTGCTTCTGTCTCGTCTGGCTCCCAGGCTGCTCAGCATACCTACAGCTTCCTGGAATTCAAACCACAAACACATTAGAAAAACTGCCCCTGTCTTTCTCTTTTCCTAAGTAAAGATCATACACAACTCAATGGCTTGCTCAGGTAATTTACACAAAGAAAACTGGCCTGTGACTGTGCAACAGCGGCTCGCACTCGGTCCTGCATGGCGGAGGCATGGAGGTACTGCATGGGAGAATTCTTCTGACTAGTCATCACCATCATCTGCAGGTCCTGCTCCTCTGTGACCACCTGACCCTCCAGCTGCAGACCACGGGATATCAGAACCTGAGGGAAAAAAGGGAGTTGAACTCAATCAGCATTTCCTCAAATTCCACATCAGGGTTTCTTTATGAGAAAAAGTCCTGGGAGGATACAACGAATTTGAATTGATAGCATAACAACATTAATATACAGGGCATCATCTTACACTGGCTCGTGGGTTCTGGCCCCGCTGAGGTTGTCGCTCTGCGGCCCTCAGCAGCTGGTAGAGCTCCCGAGCCTCAGAATCCCAATGCAGGAGTTCAGCCAGGCGACTGTCCAGCCCTGACACACTGTGCTGCAGCTCTGCACACACCTGTTCTGCCTCAAACAAGGTCTGCATCACCTGGTGACATTGTAGGAACATATGGTAACAAATTGATTAACATGCTGTATACACTACAACAGGGCACCACAACCTAAAGATGACGTTCTTTATGAACAAAGATGTATGAAGGAAGTATTAAAAGGGTTGAAATCATTCATACTTCAGGTATAGCAAACTTTAGTTTCTGTAACTGCTCAGCTGGGCATTCTGGGGAGGGAGCCAGAGCCTCAAGATCCACTTCTTTTATTTTCCTCGTCATGAACTGAAAGAAAGAAAGCAAACGGTTAGTTTGAGACAGAAATATGTGGAAATGTATAATTGAGTTCTCAGTGTGTAAAAATAAACCACTCTCTTCTGACAGGCTATTGCCCCCATTCTGAGATCTGTAATTTCTACTTCTGACAAAAATGCTATTACCCATGATAAAATTATACTCTGTTGTCAATGTCATTGATTTATTTGATCTCTCCAGAACTAGATCTTAAGGCATCCTTTGAAAAAGAAAAGAGGTAATTATTGAACAAAGCTCTGCTGGACTTGTTGTTTGCTAGGATGTTATTACTAACTAAATAATGTAATAAAATCAGGTTATCGGCAATATTTAAAGTGGTATAATACCTTAAGAGGTATATAGCTACGTGGTGAGTGCAATCTTTTTGACATCAGTTAATAGTTAAGACTCTACTTCATCCTGCCAAGGTGCAATTCAACCATCCATGAAACCTACCTGTATTCTTTTTCTGTAGGTGCGTAAGGGGCCTGCCATTGTCTCCAGAGGCTCCTTGAGAAGGAGAGTGGCCTCTCTGATCAGAGGTTGGATGTCCTGTGGCCTAGCCTGAACATCATCAGTAGGTTCAGCCACGCTGTCCTGGAAAAAGTAGAAGTAGCGCTATTAAATATCAGCTAGATTACAAGACAAAAACAATAAAGCGTACAACATTTTGACTACTGTTTTAACCAAATAAGTCAATTGAAATCATGTTAAGACATTTCAATGTTTATTTATATAACCCAATATCACAAATGTTACATTTGTCTCAGTGGACTTAACAGTTTGTACATAATATCAGTATGACAATATGACACCCTCTGTCCTTAGACCCTCACATCGTACAAGGAAAAACTTCCAGAGAAAACCCACAGTTTAAAGGGGAACATGGGAGAAACCTCAGGGAGAGCAACAGAGGAGGGATCCCTCTCCCAGGACGGACATACGTGCAATAGATGCCGTGTGTAAATCGAAGAGATAATACATTATGTTAGGAAATGCATGTGTCTATAATAAGAATATGAATCCACAAGGATGTCAACAATCCTGTGGGAGCACTCAGGGAAGTAGTATGATGAGTCAGGCAGGACCACAGTGACGGGTTCAGCCACGACTCGAAGTTCAATTACATTTAATTTTAAAGACGTAATGTAGCACAACTATAATTTGATATAGCATTTTAATCAACACTTGCTTCCACAGTGGACATGATATAATAGTTTGATAGAATCATTTCCCTGACTTTTAACTCAGTTGTTTAACACCTGCCCAGTATACAACTTAAGCAATAAAAGAAGCCTTATGATAATACACTGTAATCACAGACTATCAAAGCCTTGCATTTATAATCGCCTACACACAAAAAGAAAAGGTGGAGTACAGCTTCTAACCTTTTAGCCACTCCTTTGTAGCACAGCGTGGGAATAATTATAACAAAGGGACAAGTATGGCTTAAATACCAAAGGTGTGAGACATTAATCACCAAAGTCCTTCCAACTTGGCAGCAAATAAATAGAGAAGCAACCAGGCCATTATTATAATAGAAGAGCGCACCTTGCCATGGTAGAGAAATATGTATAGAGGGCAGTATGGTACATGCTTTATCAAAACTATTATCTGCAGTACTTACATGTAAGGGAACTACACTGATCAATAGACAACACATTTGAAATGCAAAACGCACGTTTCAGTCTACCATCGTGCACAAATGCAACTCCTTCTTTGATGACAGCCTGCAGTACGATGATATCAGAAACAGCTTGGCACCACAATGTGACCAAAACAAAGGGCACAGATAAAACAGCTTTGGATATAAGGATTCTCACCAACCAGGTTTTTCTTGATCTATCACTTACGAAAGCAGTTCTCTTGAAGAACTCGGCCCATTGCATGTTGAGTCTGCGCAGCTCTTCTGCCAGGCTCCTGCTGGTGTGAGGGTCTGTGGACTCCAGCAGGAAGTTACCCACCTCATTCAGATGGGCCTGTTTGGATCCCCACTCAGCCATTGAATCAGGTGTCACCTTAAAAAACATAAATGTACAAATCTTAAATGGTCAGAAGGGAGAACGACCACGATGACAAGAAAACCCAACCTTGCATAGTGAAACAATGTGGTTCCTTGGCAAAAAACAAACACTGACTGTGTGACTTTTATTTCAGAGGATTTCAGATATTATTTGCAAATGTAGAATTTTTAAATCAAATATAATATTTTAGTTTTTTCTCATAAATTTGTAAAAAGACAAAAAAATGTAAAAGTAACACTAATATCATAAAATATCAATGTTTTATTTGTTAATGTACGACTTAAATGCAATGTTTTTTGAGACATCACTAGCACACTTTTTTTTATTAGACATTTACACAAATATTTCTACAAGTTTCTACAAGCCCAGTTAAAAAAGCAGAAGCTTCTAGCTAGGTTATGAAACATGGTTCTCTTGCCAATGTTAGATGATGTATGGCTTAGTGTATTCAAATTACCTCTGGTCTGGGGCCATGGCTGTGGGATGCAGAGCCCTGCTCCATCCAGGCCTGCAGGGAGCTGAATCCGTCGCTGTAGGAGTCCCAGGCGGACAGGACTCTTCCCATGGTGTTCTTGGCTGTGGTCACCTCTTCCAAAACTATGGCGGTGTCTTCCTCCAGCTGCGTCACCTGCTGACTGACGGTGTGGTAATCTGCAGCTGAGGAGCAGAGAGGACAAGCTGTTAAATGAACTGATCACCAGTGAAAACTTTAAAAACATCAATAGAAAACTTACCAAGGGCAGATTTGCTAGAATATCTCTCAGAAACCTGCTTCAGTTTATGTAGAGCGGCTTCGAGCAAAGATGGTAGCTCCTGTGTGTTTGCCAGATCCTGTTTAAAAGAAATAAGTTCATTGCAGCATTGCTTATTACAAAGTAAAAACATATTTTGATGGCAAGGGGAAAAAGAGCAAATGCTTTTGTTATTATTAAACCTTTACTACTTGTGGTGCAAAACAATATTGGTTGTAAGTCTGTCTAGCAAGTGGTAAAGTTCATTTTGTCCAGATTTAATCAAAATTATTATTATTATTGTATGTGCTGATGTATGACCATATGCTTTGTTGTGACTCAAAAACTGACTTCCAGGGAAAGTTTACAAGCAATTGTAGATTCATTTGATTCAGAATGTTATAATAATTAACCACAAAATGAGAGGAGTATTACGCAGTTGTTGTTATTCAGTAGGCCAGCTTGACACCCACACAGTCAGGAGGAACAATTGACTGAGAGCCAACTTGTTTTGGGAGGTGCCAGGCAGAGACCCCTAACAATCTACCTGTATCAAAAATCTTATCATAAGGATATTATCTGAAAAAGATTATAATGTGTATAGCGCCCTCGTACTTACCACTCCCGATAAATAAAACTATTATCAGATAATAAATCTACTTACATGCCATTCTTGCAGCAACACCCTGACAGCCTCTGGGGAGATGTAAGGTCTCTTCCAAACCCGCAGCTTTGTCCTGATCTGCCCTAGCAGATCCAACACGGTGTGGCGGTGCTCTCGGTACTCCAGCTTGATTCCGTGGTATTTAGCAGTCACTCTCACACTGGTGAACCTGGGAGAAGTGACACAAGTATGGTTGTGAAAGTCAGCAAAATGAGAAACAAACCCTGAAGAACCAAATTAAGTAATCATTTATATAATCAAATTTGTATGACTCTTAGAAGCATACAACAGAAGGATAGCTTGTGTTGTACATTCACTTTCACATTCACGCTTAAACAATGCCGTTGATTGTATCCAGATCGTGGCATTAGATTTACTACTAGGTCATTTAGCTTAAGGTAGATAATCAATTCAAGCACTGTCCTTACTGTATACACGATTTCACACTTATACAAACATACATGAAATCATGGGAAAGTGCCCTCACCTCCTCTTTAGTTCATCCATCTTGTCACTAGGAACCATCATGTTTGCATACTCATCCAGGTTATGGAAGGACTGGAAGGTCTTCACTTGTTGCGGCATCTCCTCAAGACAGACCTACAGAGACATTGAGCAAAGAGCAGATTCATATTTAATTATTATACAAAATCACCATTGCTACTCTTAAAACCCCAGAACGGAGAAAAGGCTTATCAAATGTATCCCAAAAATAACTATTCCAGGAGCAAACTAATGTTACAGTTTGTATGCATTTTTGTATTCTCCCAATTAAGAAATAAAGGACATCATGCCGATATTATTTATAACTTAAATATGGAAAGCCCTGCATGAGGAACCTGAGGTTCACTAGGCAAATGTTATTGTTTTAAAAATGTCACTCCGTAAAGTGGTTTTGTTTAGGCATAGATGCAGCAAATATTCACTTTGAGGATCTCCTGTTTCTCCTTGGCTTCGTCCGCAGCTCGGCCGTGATCCTGCGGGTTGCCCTCATCCTCGTTCAGAGCCTTCTCTGTTTTCAGCATCCAGCGAGCCACCGTGTCCAGGGGGGCCGGGACACTCATGTCCAACTCCACTTTGTATTCACGCAGCTAAATGAGAAATCATGTAGAAAAAGATCTACATAATTACTCATCTGTATAGATGCGATCATACAGCACATGCTACAATAGAGATTATGCCATGTTGCTGGTTAAGATTGACATTTTATGTTAATTTCTATAAACATTAGACTGTTAAAGTGCATATATATATATTTATAAAAATAGGAGATTTGAGTGTGTCTGACCTTTTCAGTGAGGGAGTCCCACGCCTCTCTGAGAGCCCGCTGCTCATCGCTCAGTTTCGGGGTTCGTCTCATGGCTGTCAACAACGGCATGATGGGACGCCGCTGCTCATTGAAGGACACCAGAAAGGTTTGAAAGACCTGAGGAATGGACAGGAACCGTTAGTTATACTCTTTTATGGTCAACTTAGACAACAAGAACATTTCATTCAAATACAATCACATTTCCAGACTTGATCTTAACAGCTGAGGCATTTATGACATTTTGGAAAATATTAGCGTTTGAATGAGCCCTGGTGTGAAAAAAAGACTCACTGCATAATTTTGTTTTGTAAAAAATTAAATATGAATATAGCTAGGTGATACGTCAATTTTGCAGTGATAAAAAACAATACTTAGTTTCTGTGTTTTAGATTTGAATAGACATTTGTTGGAGACGTACATGGTATCTTTCTGAGTAGCTCTCTCCCTCGGTGGAGTCCCATCCCTCCAGCAGCTCATCGTAGGCCTGCACCAACCAGCATGTCACTTCCTGTATCTTTTGATCAGTCGTTGCCTGGAAACATGGACAAAAAAACTGTCATTGAATGAAGACTGATGAACAAATTTGGCAAAACACAATCCTATTTTTCACAACCAAATGTAAGTCATGATCAGTGAGATTTATTTAGCTTTAGATATGTATAGCTTTTTCTTTTATCTGCACATTGAGTTCCAAGCACAGAAGGAACACGATAGCTAAACATTGTCCCAGCAGGTAAAATGAATGAAATGAAATACCCAAGAATTAGCCTTGTTTTATAATCTATGGCAGCCAAGAAGAAATGCATTGCAACTGTATGCCCAAACATAGCTCTACACTCAAATGGTGATGAAATAACTGCAGCTTTGTTTGTTTATTTAAATCTCTTATCAGTGTTAGGAACTGTAACCAATAGAAACAGGATAAGGTAATGATAATAATAATAATTCATGATATTTATATCCCAGTATTTAAAGACGCTTTACAAGAACATTTGAGAGAAAAACCAAAGGTTAAAAGACTAAATAGTGTGAGGAGAAAGATTATGTCTAGTGAATTGCAGTAGTATTTTGTGAACAGGTTTTCATTCATTATGCAATAAAAAAAATGATTTAAGCAAAAAGCGTTCCCACAAGGCACCAACAGCAGTCAAACATAATGGCGGCTTGTGTGCCAAAATGTGTTGTGCTGCAAGCAAGCCTGCACACAGCAGAATACCAAGCCCGTACAAAAGTTTGATGTGGAAACAAGGTTGTTGTTTTTTCCCTCATTACAACAAGGAAACACATTAACTACAACAGCCACTTCATATTGGGCTGCAAATGCTTATGTTTGAGCACAATCTCGATTTTATGTTTTTAACAGAAACTTGGATTGAACAAAATAACAGTGCAGCTGTTCTTATCGAATCAACCCCTCCCAACTTCAGTTTTATGAGTCAGGAAAGAATGCATAAGAAAGGGGGTGGAGTTGCTATTCTGTTCAATGATTCCCTTCAATGCAGGAAGACATCGTATGGGAACTTTGCTTCTTTTGAATATGTGGCCCTTCAGCTGAAATGCTCCTCTCGAGCTCTGTTCCTAAATATCTATAGACCACCCAAATACTGTGCAAGCTTTTTTGATGACTTTACTGAACTGCTGTCTATAGTGTGTATTGACTTTGACCGTCTAGTCATTGTTGGTGATTTTAACATCCATGTTGACAACCCCCAGGACAGAGGGGCAAAATAACTGTTTTGTGTTCTTGATAGCTATGGACTGACTCAGCATGTGACGGAGCCCACGCACAATAAGGGGCACACTCTGGACTTAATTATCTCAAAGGGTCTGAATATCTCTAAGGTTGTGATGACTGATGTTGCACTCTCTGACCATTCCTGTGTTTTCTTTGAGAGCTCTATTTTTGTTCACAAAAATGTTCAAAAAGAGGTAACCACAAAGCGATATTTAACTGAAAATACTAGGGAAATGTTTACTCAGAATTTCTCTTCCACACTTGCCCCTGCTAACATCTCAGTAAATGAGCTAGTAGATCATTTGAATTCAAAAATAAAAAATGTTATAGATGTCATTGCTCCAACTAAGGTAAAGGAAGTGTCTGGCAAGAAAATATCTCCATGGAGAAAGGCCATGACCGTGGAGAGCAGAAAAAAGAGAATGTCGAAAAGCTGAACGCAGGTGGCGAAAAACAAATCTCCAGGTTCACTTTGAAATCTATAAAGAGAGACTTGGCCTTTATAATTTGGAATTGAAAAACGCACGACAATCGTTCTTCTCTGACATCATTACCAAAAACAAAAACAACGCACGTGCCTTGTTTGCTACCGTCGACAGACTAACTAACCCCCCCAGTGTCAGTAGCCTCTGAATTTCTATCCACCAGGGCGTGCAATGACTTTGCCTCCTTTTTCACTGACAAAATTCAGAAAATCAGACAAGCAGTCAGTGCCTCTGCATCAGGAACAGCAAATGTGTTGTCTCTGTGTCCACTTAACATCAATTCAAACACCATGACACAATTCCATCAGATTAATGATAAAAACCTAGAGGACATTATTCAACTTCTGAAATCCTCCTCCTGCTGCCTTGATATTATTCCAACAGGATTTTTTAAAGATGTTTTGCCTTGCATGGCCTCAGATCTACTTCATATAGTAAACAAATCTCTTCACTCAGGTATTTTTCCACAGGCCCTGAAAACTGCAGTCATTAAACCGCACTTAAAAAAAAATAATCTAGATGCTTCAGTAATGAACAATTACAGGCCCATATCAAACCTCCCATTTCTAGGTAAAATCATTGAAAAAGTTGTTTTTCAACAGTTGAGTAATTTCTTGCATTTAAATAACTGTTTTGATGTGTTCCAGTCAGGCTTTCGTCCAAACCACAGCACTGAGACTGCTCTTGTAAAGGTCTTTAATGACATCCACTTAAACACAGACAGTGGCAGAACTTCAGTGTTAGTATTATTAGATCTCAGTGCTGCGTTTGACACTGTTGACCACAGCATATTACTCGACCGACTGGAAAACTGGGTGGGACTTTCGGAAACAGTTCTGAATTGGTTTGAATCCTACTTTAAGGACAGAAACAACTTTGTTTCTATAGGTAAATACACATCTGAGTTGACAAATATGACATGTGGGGTTCCTCAAGGCTCCATCTTGGGGCCTCTTCTATTTAACATCTACATGCTACCACTGGCTCAGATAATGAAAAACAACAAAATAAGTTACCATAGCTATGCAGATGACACACAAATTTACGTAACAATTTCACCAGGAGACTATGCTCCAATTCAAACACTGAGTAAGTGCATTGAACAAATCAATGACTGGATGTGTCAGAACTTTCTCCAATTAAACAAAGATAAAACTGAGGTAATGGTTTTTGGAGCCAAGTCAGAACGTATAAAAGTTAGCACTGAGCTTCAGTGTGCAATGTTCAAAACAACAGATAAAGCCAGAAATCTAGGTGTAGTCATGGACTCTGACCTGAGTTTCAACAGTCACATTAAAACAGTTACTAAATCAGCCTACTATCACCTAAAGAATATATCTAGGATTAAAAGACTAATGTCACAGCAGGATTTGGAAAAACTTGTCCATGCCTTTATCTTCAGTAGACTCGACTACTGCAATGGTGTCTTCACGGGTCTCACTAAAAAATCTATGAGGAAGCTGCAGCTGATTCAGAACGCCGCTGCTCGAGTCCTCACTAACACTAAGAAAGTGGATCACATCACTCCTGTTCTGAAGTCTTTACACTGGCTTCCTGTGTGTCAAAGAATAGATTTCAAAATACTGCTGCTGGTTTATAAAGCACTGAATGGTTTAGGCCCAGGATACATTTCCGACCTCCTGCTAAATTATGAACCATCCAGATCTCTCAGGTCTTCAGGGACTGGTCAGCTTTCTGTCCCCAGAGTCAGAACTAAACATGGTAAAGCAGCGTTCAGTTATTATGCTCCAAATATCTGGAACAAACTCCCAGAAACCTGCAGGTCCGCTGCAACTCTGACTACTTTTAAATCCAGGCTGAAGACTTTTCTTTTTGTCACTGCTTTTAATTGAACTATTCATATCTTAGACTGCACTGTAACTTTTATCCATGTACTTTTTCTTTTAATGTTTAATTGAACTATTCATATCTTAGACTGCACTGTAACTTTTATCCATGTACTTTTTCTTTTAATGTTTAATTGAACTATTCATATCTTAGACTGCACTGAAACTTTTATCCATGTATTTTTTCTTTTAATGTTTATTTTATTAGCTTTTCTTTTTAATGACTGATTTTAAATGCCTTTTTCTTAATGTCTTTCATTTTTTGTAAAGCACTTTGAATTGCCTTGTGTTGAAAAGTGCTATATAAATAAACTTGCCTTGCCTTGCCTTGCCATGTTGTTAGATATGTTGTAAGGCAATGTCTATGGCATGTATATATTGTATAAGGAAAAGTAAGAATGTGGCATAATGTTTGTTTTTTTCAGTTTTGTGCATTATATACAGGGCAATAGACACTTTTAGATGCATGTTGAGATGTGTTTCTCAGGTGTTCTTTTTCAGACTGTTTCCCAGACTTTAATTAACCACAATGCATCTTGCACAATCAGCCCAGGATTATTCTCTACACTTACTTGCTACCCTTTTCCCTCAACCTATCCTAAGGGAGTGCATGTACATAGACATGTTGTGCCTCTCCACCTCTGTTCCTTACTTCTTACTTGCTACCCCTTTCCCTCAACCTATCCTAAGGGAGTGCATGTACATAGACACGTTGTGCCTCTCCACCTCTGTTCCTTATTTCTTCTCAACCTATCCTAAGGGAGTGCATGTACGTAGACACGTTGTGCCTCTCCACCTCTGTTCCTTACTTCTTACTTGCTACCCCTTTCCTTCAACCTATCCTAAGGGAGTGCATGTACGTATACACGTTAGTTTTGCTGCTATAGGCTTGGACTGTCGGGGGACACCTTACTTCTTCCTTCTGTCTGTCTGTACCTGTGTACTCTCATGTTCCGATTAACCCAGCTTCACCAACATTTATTTTTTGTGTCTATATCTACGCCAGGATCCTGAGTCGAGGCTGATCCTGTTGCTGCGGTCGTGTGTCCTGGATTCTCTATCCTGAGTTCTGGATCTGAGTCCTGGACTTCGAGTCGTGGCTGAACCTATCACTGTGGTCCTGCCTCTCATCATACTACTTCCCTGAGGGCTCCCACAGGATTGTTGACATCCTCGTGGATTAATCTTCTTATTATAGACACATGCATTTCCAAACATTTGGTCTACATATGCTGTAAAATGTATTATCTCTTCGATTTACACACAGCATCTATTGCACATCTGTCCGTCCTGGGAGAGGGATCCCTCCTCTGTTGCTCTCCCTGAGGTTTCTCCCATGTTCCCTTTAAACTGTGGGTTTTCTCTGGAAGTTTTTCCTTGTACGATGTGAGGGTCTAAGGACAGAGGGTGTCGTATTGTCATACTGATATTCTGTACACACTGTGAAGTCCACTGAGACAAATGTAACATTTGTGATATTGGGCTATATAAATAAACATTGATTGATTGATTCTCAAAATGCCAAATAAACACCTCTTGGGGCTAAAGTACCAACATACGAAGTAGACTTAAAATCTAAAATATCTAGAGCAGCTACATGAAAACATGCTGATATCTTGTCAGTAATAGGAGCCGACAGGTGGCATGTCCTCTCTGACTGATCGGTCATGAGTTCTGCAGCAGGCGACAGCAGCATATCTCAGTCGAAGGAAGGAATAGCTGCAGCCTGCGAGTGCTTTCTTCACCTCATGGGAGGCAGAGAAACACACCCTCGCTGCGGCTTTGAATTTCCCAGAAAACAGGGCTAACAAGTTTGATTCTGCATGATCTGTCCTGTTTTAAACCTGGTATGATTCACAGATAATATACGCTCTTAGTGACTCACTTTTTAATTTAAATGGCTGCAGCAGTTAGTATCCATGTCTGGTGGTATTATTTTCTCTGTTTATCCACATTTCATTATCCCTTTATTGACTCTAAATGTACTGCTAATTACAGAAAATGTATCATCTGAAACCCCAAAAAGGTAACAGCAAATCACATCCCGAATACCCAATATGATTTCCTTTGTGAGGATTATGCAGATATTCATTGTGATTTAGTCCATGGTTTTACTTTCAGTTGTACCTGTCGCAGAGGTGAAGCAGAAATAGCAGGAGTGTAGTGAACAGGCAGGTTGACAGGAGAAGGACTTTTAGGAAGATTTAGGTATTGCGTCTAGAAGGAAAAAGGAATAGAAGAGAGAGGAAGAAACAGTAAGAAAAGTATGCCAAGAAAATAAAGACATCCCCCCCAAAGAAAAGATTGTAGGAAGATAATAGCAAGTTGTATAGACAGTAAAAAAAAAAAAAAGAAACCAATCGTATTAACATCAGACATGTTCATCAGTACTTAACTTATTACAGTTAAAATAAGACTTTACAAATGCGATACCGTTTAGTAAAATGTACTCCGCAAACTGTGATTGATTTCTTTGCAACTTTCAAAAACACATCCTTCATTTCTTACACATTTATCTACGTGTATTAGACACTAAATGGCAGAAAAAGGGCACTCAAGGTGACAACCAGTTCAAAGCAGACTCCTGTGTTTACGAGACTGTTTACAGCACTAGAGTTGACCGAAGCTGTGCAGAAGGGGGTGTGTGGTGCTATGAAGACAATACTATTATTGTTGTACTGAAAAAAACACTACGTCGTGTTTATATCTTTAGAACCAGTCCAGAATTCAAAGGACTCCTGCTAAACAAGCTGCATTTATCCAGCTTTATACTCGTACTTTGATTTTGTCAACAGCACAACATTATCTGACTCTTGCAAACATAAAAACGAATGTACTTAAACCCTTTAAGTTATCAATTGGTCATTTGCACGTGAAATGATATGTGTAGGTTAAACAATGGCAACAACGAGTTGATACATTAAAGTATGTACACACATTACATCAGTGACTACATCTCAATGTGTAGTTTCGACATGCTTCACATTGATATAGTGTAGACTAAATAATGCTGACTATTATCTAAAAAGATTTAAAGCTAGATTTGACATGATTATAATCTTGATGTTTTAACCTTTACTGATATGCATATCACCAAATCAATGCTTACAGATCAGGAGTGTATTAGAGCTTAGCTGCCTTAATTGTTGACATTGGCCAGCAGTGCCTTTACTGTAACTCTACCTGAGCTGGATGTCAAAATAGAAGCTATTCTGATTTTAAAACTTCCCGCAGTGTTAAATAATGCACTATGATATTTGTCTAGAAAATAATTTAGTGTTACACACCTGCATTTCTTCCTCTGCCGCTGGCAGGTCTTTGGAGTACTGCAGGAACTGAGCCACGTAGGTCATGATGGACTTCTCATCAGGGTCTCGAACGTCCACATCTGCATCCAAATCACAATCCTCCATGATCAAACTCACTCTACTTTCAAAAAGCTTACACTAGCACATTAGCTCGTTAGCTCCTGAGGCAGGTGAAGTTTAATACTGGAATCTGAAGAATTGAGGTGCAGCTTCTGTCTATAAAACATCAGGCTGATCAAAGTCTGCTAACAAACTAACAGACAGAGTGAAAATAAGGGAGGAGGGTTTTATAGAAGACACAAGGAAACAAACAGGAGGTGAGTCAGCAGGCTGTCAGATCGACATCCCACTTGCCCTCAGGCTAGCTGGGCATGGCTCTGTCACAAAACTCATCTACAGTACACACACATTCACAAAGATTCACGTGGCAACACATGAATTACTGCAACACAGGAATGGCAAGCGACAAAGCCGATGAATCATTTTGGAGAAGACTAAAAGGCGTGGAGGATGAGCTGCATGAACAAAAGACTGGAACAGAGATGTGTTTGAAATTAGTGAATAAAGCACAGTACAGAGGTTAAGTGACTGTGCGTGTTCAGTAAATCACAAAGCAAGTTATGGTTATCGTGTTATGAAACTAATATTCCTGCATTAGCATTCACATGACAAACTGCAAAGAAAGTATTGAAAGAAAGCCTCTTGAAATGTACTGCAATTGAAAAAGTTGGGAATGGATTATGAGAGTTTTATTATCAATAATAATAAAATAAAGCTCACATAGGTGCCAAGTTTGTTCAAGTGCACATATGCTGTAAATATAAATGTATCTCAGGAAGCATTACAAGCCAGAAGAAATACCAGTGACAGTATGAGCTAATAAATCATCGAAGTTTTTGCAAAACTTCAGCCTCCACGCGCATACATCATATTTACTTAAAGGTCCCCTATTATACTGGTTTTCATCAATATATTATAGTTCTCAGATATATACAAAACATGTCTCTGAAGTGTTTGGCTCCAAACACCAAACAGATCATTGCAGCATTACCCATAATCCCCTCTGTTTCAGCCCTGTTTCCAAAGTGCTGATTCTCTGTCTGTTACTTTAGATGAAAATAAGGAGCCCCTCTGAGAGATGTTTGGTTAGAAAGAACACAAAGGTGCTCTAGGGGGAGATTCAGGTGATAAGTGGTTGACAACCTTGGTTGGTGATTGGCTAATGGTTACACAAGCCAAAAAAAAATTATGACATCATAAAGTGGCCAAAATCTGATCAGCTCATTTTCAGACAGGTTTTATATAAATGGATCAGGACAAAAAGAGAGAGAATCTTTTTTCCTGAAACTTTCAGAAGCTCTTTACACAGAGGGGACACATGTTTGTGTATAAAAGACATGAAAAAGTGGATTTTGCATGATAGGTCCCCTTTAAGGTCATGTAAGCAGGTAAATATAAGATTTATTTTTTATGTCAAATTATAATTATTTGTTTTACTGTATAACCATTTCCATTTGTGTCCAAACTAAATAACAATTAGGCTAAATCCAAAATGCGTCATCTATCATTATTGGCAGTAGTATTCGTCTTCTAGTACTACAAAAATAAGTCTTGTACAATGACCATACAGGAACTATTGTCTGATGGAGTCGAGAGACTTTAGTGCTTATAATATCTTAACATATTCCCATGATGTTCCCTGAGTGCAGTAGAGCTGAATGACCCACCGTCAGGGTCCAGCAGTCGGGGGATCTTCAGCTCTTTCTCTGCGATGCGGAAGGCCTCCTCCAGGTTCTGCTTGTTGCTCCTGGTTCTGGCTTTGGACAGATCCACCAGGTCAGGCCGCAGAGCGTACTGGATCGCCAAGAACACCACCCCACTCCTCCAGCTGGCTTTGAAGTCTTTCACATTTATTGAACAGCCAGCTCTGAGGGAAAAAGGTTGTCTGTCAGAGGGTCTGTTGCTTCTCGACATATTTACAAATGGTACAGAAGCAAGCCTTTTTTCTACTAACTCGTGGTCCAAGTATTTCAGCCTCTGGTGGCCACAAAGAGCATTACCACAACAAATACTTTTTTAAATAATGCTGGAAAACCTTTTTTTAGCTTATCAAACTTTTTTTCTAGCTGTTTTACAGGTAAAACACTTTTATTGAAAAACAAAAGAGAGAAAATTATTTAGAACAGACGTGGAAAAAGGATGTAAAGAAACAAAAAATGTCTGACATTTCTCTTAAGACGTCCATAGATAGGCCTTTTAAGATCAAGTACAGACAAGCTCAAATCTAAATACTAGGATAAAAGATATGAATGCAACGCCCGAAAGCCATTTTCAAAACAATTTTATAGATTTTTTAAAAATAAAACATTTAGAAATGGCATTAAGTCAGCACAGCGATTTTATAATATCTCATACATCTATTAACAAATGCTGGAACGTAATATGTAACATAAACACTGTTAAAGCCAATGTAGGAGATTTTGGCAGGCAGTATATGAACGCTTCAAGCCGAGATAAGAAAGCCCTGATTAGGTTTTGGTCTTTATCCCAGAGCTGGCAGTTTCAAAAGTTTGATGGTCATGACGTGTGATGATCCATCAGCCCCTACAGTTAATTAGAGGGTTTTCAAGGCTGTATGAAGTCGATTAATATCAATGTTACCTTAAATCAGGGGTGGGGAACCTTTTTCCTCTCAAGGGCCATTTCAATGTTTTCAACATCCTCCGAGGGCCGTACAAATTATTGACCTCTGCTTAAAAATACTAAAATCACAGCCCATTCATTTTGTCTTTCTTTCATGCTGTGCAAAGAAAACGCAACCTCTAAATCCAGATATCTCACCATGACTCGCGCATGCATGCATGTGCACGGTGTGGCATGACCACCAAAACAGAAAGATATGGTGGCACTGGTCTCCTGCTCTCTCCCAAATGGAGCTCTTCCCTCTTCAAGCTACCTAACTTCACTCCTTCCACCTTTGAGTTCCATGCCGTCACAGTAACCCATCCTATACAGTTAACCATTGTTGTTCTCTACCGTCCACCAGGCGCCTTGGGGGACTTCTTGGAGGAATTAGATCATCTCCTCTCACACATCCCTGAAACTGGCCCTCCCGCTGTACTTCTCGGAGACTTCAACCTCCAGATGGGGAAGATAGACGAACTAACATCTCTGTTAACCGCCTTTGCTTTCTCACTCTCTCCGTCCCCACCGACTCATAAAGCTGGCAATGTCCTTGATCTCATATTCTCAAGGAACTGCGCTACTTCTAACCTCTCTGTAAACCCGCTCCACACATCCGATCACTTCTTCATTTCATTCTCTCTATCCCTTTCCAAACATAACAAACTAATCTCTTCCCATCCTACACTTGTCCGCCGTAACCTTCGCTCCCTCTCTCCCTCTACCTTTGCCTCGTCGGTGCTCTCAGCCCTCCCTTCCTCTGATTCGTTCCAACTACTGCCTCCAAACTCTGCTGCAGAAACTCTCCTCTCTACTCTCTCATCCACTCTGGACTCGCTCTGTCCTCTGACATCTCGGCAGGCTCGTCAGTCCCCTCCGGCTCCCTGGCTAAATGATGCACTGCGTGCTAATAGAACCGTCCTTAGGGCAGCAGAGCGGAAATGGTGGAAATCCAAACACCGTGACGACCTCCTAACCTATCAAGCTCTCCTCTCCTCTTTCTCTGCTTCGATCTCTCAGGCAAAAAGCACTTTCTTTCAAGATAAGATCCAATCTTCCTATTCCAATCCTAAAAAACTATTTTCCATCTTCTCCACCCTCTTGGACCCTCCAAAAGCTCCTCCCCCCTCCTCACTTCTGTCAAGCGACTTTGTTACCCACTTTGAAAAAAGGTTAATGATATTCGCTCTTCTTTTTCTGACTCACCTTTACTCACCGCTGGGTCACCAGACCTTCCTTCCACCAACACACTAACCTCCTTTTCCCCTCTCTCTCCAAGTGAGGTTCTTACCCTCATTACCTCTGCCCGCCCTACCACCTGTCCTCTGGACCCTATCCATTCAAACCTCCTTCAGACTATCGCTCCTGATATTCTACCGTTTCTCCCCCCATTTCATCAACACTTCTCTAACTTCTGGTCACTTTCCAAACAGTCTCAAGGAGGCAAGAGTAAACCCTCTCCTAAAGAAACCCACTCTCAACCCGTCTGATGTTATAAACTACAGGCCTGTCTCTCTCCTCCCGTTCCTGTCTAAATCACTTGAACGCGCTGTCTTTAAACAACTCTCCTGTTATCTCAATCAGAACAACCTTCTGGATCCGCACCAGTCTGGTTTCAAGGGCAGGTCACTCCACAGAAACTGCTCTCATTGCTGTCACGGAGGAACTGCACACTGCCAAAACTGCATCCCTCTCCTCTGTCATCATCCTGTTGGACCTGTCTGCTGCATTCGACACGGTGAATCATCAGATCCTCCTTCGCACTCTCCAAAAACTTGGAGTTTCAGGCTCTGCACTTTCCCTCCTCACCTCATACCTGAAAGACCGTACCTACAGGGTGACTTGGAGAGGGTCTAAGTCCGACCCTTGTCAATTAACTACGGGGGTCCCTCAGGGCTCTGTTCTTGGTCCCCTCCTCTTCTCCTTGTACACAAACTCGCTCGGATCAGTCATTAGCCCGCATGGTTTTTCTTACCACTGCTACGCTGACGACACCCAATTAATTCTGTCCTTTCCCCGCTCAGAGACCCAGGTCGTCGCACGCATCTCTGCTTGTCTAGCTGACATCTCTCAGTGGATGTCTGCTCACCACCTCAAGCTCAACCTTGACAAGACTGAGCTGCTCTTCCTCCCGGGAAAAGATTGTCCAACTCTTGACCTGACAATCAACATCGGCACCTCAGTTGTTTCCCCGACTCAGACTGCAAGGAATCTGGGTGTGACCCTAGATAACAACCTGTCCTTCACTGCAAACATCGCTGCTACAACCCGTTGCTGCAGATACACGCTTTACAACATCAGGAAGATACGTCCCCAGCTGACTCAGAAAGCGACTCAGGTTCTGGTCCAGGCTCTCGTCATCTCACGCCTAGACTACTGCAACTCCCTCCTGGCTGGTCTACCTGCATGTGCCATCCGACCTCTGCAGCTCATCCAGAATGCAGCGGCTCGTCTGGTTTTCAACCTTCCTAAATTCTCCCACACCACTCCGCTCCTCCGCTCCCTTCACTGGCTTCCGGTAACTGCTAGAATCCACTTCAAGACACTGGTACTTGCTTACCGTGCTGCGAATGGATCTGGCCCTTCCTACATCCAGGACATGGTTAAACCGTACACCCCAGCGCGTGCACTACGCTCTGCATCAGCCAAACGACTCGTTGCGCCCTCGCTGCGAGGGGGACCCAAGTTCCCATCGGCGAAAACACGTGGGTTTGCTGTCCTGGCTCCAAGATGGTGGAATGAGCTCCCCATTGACATCAGGACGGCAGATAGCTTGCACATCTTCCGGCGCAAACTGAAAAACTCATCTCTTTCGACTCCACTTCGAGCGTTAGAACGATTAACGAAGCACTTTTATACTAATAAAGGACTGGATTACCTAAAGCCAGTTGAGTAGCACTTGAAATGTTTGGCTCTATGAAACCTGATATACTTATATGATTCTGTTTTCTTCAAGGTTGTGTCTTCCTGGTCGAATGTACTTATTGTAAGTCGCTTTGGATAAAAGCGTCAGCTAAATGCAATGTAATGTAATAAATATGGACACAAGATGTGTGCAAATTAGTTTCCTATCCATGTGAACATGATTTAAGTGTGGGGGGGGGACCTAACCCCCTCTAGGGGGGTCCGGGGGCATGCTCCCCCGGGAAGATTTGTTTTTAAATATTGAAGTTAAAAGCTTCAATCTGGTGCACTTTGAGAGCAACATTAGGAGATCTATGGATACATCTTTCAACACCCATATGAAACAGAACTGTAAGCACATTTTCTTTTTGGATATTTTACAAATCACTCCCCTTTCAAACTGTATTCTTGTTTATTAATAACAACCTTTTTTTACTGTTATATAGTATTTTATACCTGTTTACTTTATTCTCTTATTTGTTATACTATAAAGCAACTATAAGGATCATATGAAGATGTGCCTTTACCTCACTGGTTGTAGAAAAAGCTTCTTATATTCGTTAGCATAGCTAGCTAACCAGATGCTAATAACAACAAAGTTATTGACTGTATGATCAGTATGACAGATGAACAGATCGCCACTGGGCTTTCAACTAAAACACAGCCACGCAGAAACTGCAGCATCTGTACGGCTCCTTATGGGTACTGCAATTTGTGAAGTCCCGGAGCGGCGTTCTGATGCTCTCCGTCAGCTCTAAACCCCTGTCGGACAAGACATATACCATGTGATGACACGATAGGCTCGTGTTGTGTTCAAGGACCCTGACCTTGTCCAGGAAAAACAGGCCCTCGCTTGTTTAATTCTTTTGCGGTCTAGATTTATTTATTTTTCCTTCTTTTTTGCGTGTGTTACCGTTACCTCAAGGACCGTATCAAATTGTCTCGCGGGCCGTATTCTTTCACACACAGTGACGTCACGAGCTACCCACAATGCAACGCGCGCCATATATAAATACGCCATTTTCCTGGAGGTGCAAATATAAACAGCTAGCTAACGTAGCCAGGCAGAGCGCACTAGTTTTTTTTTCTGAATTAACGACCTAAGAAATCGCTGCATGTCTTCGGATTACATCTCTGGACTTGAGGGGTGTGCTCTAGGTCGTTACCAGCGTAAACTAGAGCTGTGTGGGTTGTCGGATTGTCCTTACAGACTGCCTGCAGATGTATGGAAAAACGACAGTGGCCTTCGTCGATTTTGGCTGCATCTACGTCTAATTTCTGGAAACACCAGGTGAATACCCCACTTGTCACAATAATATTATCATGCCATTGCATATATGTGGTATTTTAGAGTTGACTAGATATTGATTAAGGCAATAAACTATGATATTCAGTACAGGAAGCTTAGCAACACCTA
Organism: Gymnodraco acuticeps; assembly: GCF_902827175.1. NCBI lineage: Eukaryota > Metazoa > Chordata > Actinopteri > Perciformes > Bathydraconidae > Gymnodraco > Gymnodraco acuticeps. The sequence goes on from NW_022990966.1 coordinate 4,454,111, forward strand.
GAAGGTGTACGGCTAAACCCTTGGCCTGCTTGCACCTCGCGTAAAATGGCAGATACCGGAAGTACGGTGTCGCCCTCGGCCCAATACCCGTATGTGTGTGTGAAAGAATACGGCCCGGGGGCCGGAGTTCCCCACCCCTGCCTTAAATAAACCCTACACAGCACATATAAGGGCATATGTGTTCCTTTATAGCATTCAGTTGACTGGGTGCGTACTTGTGGCACTGTTCCCGGACCCAGAGCAGGAGGGCCTTCTTGGCAGAGACCCTGAAGCGCCGGTGCAGTGGCGAGCCTCTGGGAGGAACCGGACTGCTGCTGGTCGAGCGGCTCGACAGCGTGGAGCGCGAGTCAAGACTGACCAGGGACTCCATGGACGACTGACGGGAATTGAACGAGAGGCTGCTGGCCAACTCCTCGATCTGAGAGAAGCACCAACACACAGTTTCTGTTCATTATTTTATGCATGGGACATTTGTAGACATTTAAAAAAGGTGTGAAACAGTAAGAAATACGTTCAAAATCAAGAAAAAAAAGAAGGGAAATCATTATCTTTTCAGAAACAAAGGAAACTTAAAATCATGAAAAATACACAAAAATCCTATGGCTTACACATATGCCGTGCTTCAGGTGTTAAGTTTAAATTAACGTGCTTAATTGGAGCATGTTGATCAAAAGTAGAAACATTTTGTAAAACTAAGAAATCTGCACAAATCTAATAATGATATCCAAAATATATTTAGTATAGAACACAGACAATAGGAGAATAACTGTTACATATTCATGCAGGCTTACATAAGGTTTTATTATTGTGAGTGGGAAAAAACTAAACAAAGGGAAAAACTCAAAGAAATATTAAGACAACAACAAAAAAGATACAAAATGTCACTTACATGATACTGGAGAATGATCGTCCATATGAGGCCCAGGATAATGGACGGTTTACCATCAATGATGTCAGGAATGTTTATGTTGACTAGTTTAATCTGGCAACAAAACAGAAATGTTTTGCAAAATTCCACAAAAGGGTCAATTGATACATACAAAGGAAAGAAATAATTGTAGAAATGTAGTATTCTCATTATTCCTTACAAACAATGCAAGCCACATTTAGACCCGTAACTGTATAACTAGTATGATTTTTATGGGAAAATGTGTTTCCAAAACGCATCATCCTTCTGGTTTTGTTAACAACAACAGTCGAAACATCCCTATATGGTTGATGATTGCATTTGGCTAACAGACTTAGTGTGTCATTTACCGATTTCATCTTCAGAAATAAAAGGGCCTTCTCGATGTTGCTCCTGTGCTGAAACATTCCCCGGCCTCTCTCCCGAGTCTGCAAACACAACCAGAGTCAGCCAGTCAGTGGGTTCGTTCAAACTGTCCGACGATGCTGAAAACATGTTGAGTGTTGAACAGAGAGTTACTCACCATGCGCTGACTGCTCATCACCTCCAGCAGGTCCAACAGCTTGGAGCCATCTCGGAAATCGTTGAACAGATCCACGATCATGCATGGTGGCACCCGCTGTCACCAAACACAAATCACACACATTTTAATTGTATTCATATTATATGTTTTACTTTGGAGAAAATGTACAAAAGGGATGCTAAACCTGCACAAAAAACAAACAAACTGTGTTAGTATTTGGGCTGTCCCGAATACCATTTTTCGGGCTCGGGATATTCGATAGTAATCAGCAGCGAATATTTGGCGCGCGGGGGGGGGCTTCAACGCGTGTATTTCGGTTTATTCAAGGCATTCATTTTGTTATCCTACAGTATTGTTGTTTTATAGTTATTTGTTAATGTATACAACCCATTTTGTGTTCTTTGAAATTGAAAAGGATATCGTATTGTGTTTGTTACTTTCGTTGCAGTTGTATATATGTCTTAAGTGTAATTTGGCTTGGCTTCCTATTTTGTATGGACATGCTTTTATTTTGAAGGAGAGTTAGCGCTGTTGACAGGAAGTGGTTGTTGCTATGGAAACAACGTGACGGAAAAAAAGGAGCGGAGATTAACAGAGAAAAGTAATATCTACATATAAAGACGGAGAAAGTAAAGGATAAAGTGTATGGTTAAGTGTTAGCACCCCCCGAAGAGGCACAAGCTCTTACGTTGATATTGGAGATTTCAATGAATTCAAAAAGAAAAAAAGCGAATATCCGAATAAGGAAATTGAAAACCGAATAGTAGGCCAACGACCGAATATTCGGATATTCGGGTACAGCCCTAGTTAGTATTAGTGCCACTACAGGTGAAATGCACCTCAACTCCTAATCAAAAAGCGTTGTGGTGCTCGTGTTCGATTCAAATATTTAAATAAGATGATATGAATGGAGCAAAATCTGCCCAAACAAATGAGCCTTATTGGAAAAACAGTAAATTCACAAAGATCATCACTAATAGCAACACACAGATTCAGTGAAATGAGTGTGTTCAGATCAAATTCTCTGCTACAGACCCCTTTTAAAATACTTCAGTTACCAAAAACTCTCTATCATGGCATATGAAATCCTAAATATGGTTTCTCTCTGTCATGTTTAACTTCTTTGCCTGAAGTTTTGAGGAATGCTTCTGCACCTTGTCAATCAGGACCTGTAGCTTACCGTCTGAAATACTTTTTCATTCTGACTTTGTTTTGTTTACTGTGCTCTTGGCACAGAGGCGACATTCATACTCTGCCTCATGGGTAATTGCACTCAGCTGATCAACTGTATTGGCTTGTTTGCGCTGTAACATCTTCATTAAATGGGACCTTGAGATGGGGCAGATAGCGGTTGGAAGTGATGTGTAATTAATGGAGTTTGTTTGCCCCTAAGAGAACAGATATCTTTGCTTGGACTATTGGTTTCTTTTGTCTCTAGTTTTTTCCAAAAACCCTTTCATAAAAAAGTCAAAGACGAGCAAGAAGCTTTTCTGCGACACAATTTATCTTTCCAAAAATCTGTTGAGATAGAAATCTTTTAGTCATGCAACTTTCCATGTCCATGAGGCCTGAGCTAAAGGATGACTTGCTCCTTCCAATTAAATTCAGTTAAAACTCTTAAGCATGAGGAGGACTAGTTCAAAACAAACTGTTTCTGAGAAGGTCTGTAAATGGGACATTTTCTCCAGATAATGATGCTTTGTACAGTAGTTTGCATAAAACAGGCAACAAATCAAAAAATATGAATGATATAAAGTAATGCATGCACACCCTTTATAATAATAGGTGACTAAAACATCACAATAAAAACACTGCCCTGTTTCTGAACAGGACAGCTGGCTGAGGACTACTATATTTTTGTATATATTTATTTTACTTTGAAACTACTTGGAAAATCTTAAGTTTAAATATAAACCATTCTCCAGAAGAATGTATTATTATGTTTCCTACACCACAAAATAATTTGCTTACAAACACTGCCGAATGTCAGCAACTTAAGTTTTTCCAAAGTAACATGGGACACAAGGTTATGTAACAACGTGAGCTCTTATGTGATCAACCACCAAAGGATTTACTGTTATCTCAACCCTCCATTTTTTGGCAAAGTCCCCAGTGTGCCCAACGCGAGCCCAGAGCAGGGTGGATGTCCGGCGGGAGGATTGGGGGGATGTGGGGGTGTGGCCGGTGGTGAAAGGAAGGGGTGTGTGTGGCGGCGTCTGTTGCTGTCTGTCTGTCTGCCTTGAACCTTGCTCCTCAATGCTATATTTATGAACACGGCTCCCCACCTCCACCCCACCGTCCTCCACCAACACACTCACAGCTGACGTCCAACACAAGTCAGAGAGAGAGCTGCTGCTGAATCATGTCAGGAGGTAGATTGGGGGGGGGGGGGACTGTTTTGCCTTACATTTTCAAATCCAAGCCATTTAAGATGTCCTGTAAAAGAGCTGCAGACTGGGAAACCCTCCAACTGTTATAAAAAGTAGGATGTGGATGTGTTATTTTATTTTTGCACATGTTGCATTAAGAGGTGTATGAATTTGTTTTCATTTCCTTTGCTCTTTGAGGCTTTTCAAAGCATTTAATATTGCCCACTGACACATTTGATTTAAGAAGTTAGCCAATATAAAATGTGTGGTGCTGTGTGGTTATTTTCCTAATATGTTAATTGAGGATATAAAATGTAGACATTTTGTAGAGATTTAGTTATCATGTAGTTATGGTGTCAGTGTAAGAAAAGGTTTTTAGAGAGTACATGACCATGGACAAGTGAGTTTGGCAATTTACTTGTCCGAATAAATGTTTCAGTATACTTTGCGCATGCTGCACCTATCTTAAATATTATTAAATATCAACATAAAGCATACAATAATCTGGGTTACTGTAACTAAGGTAAAATTGTATTGTTTATTTGTTCATATTTGGCAAGAAACATGCTATATAAGAATCTTCCTCTTGGGGCCACTGGAATCTTCTTCTTCGTCATTGTATTTTACATTTTCCCACGGTTTTACGACACCGCGTAAGTGAGCGGTAAGATTTGACTGCATCACACATCGTTTTATCGTTTTAACGGTACTACTACTTTTATCAATACCGCTTATCGATCCGGTCCTTTAACGGTACTCTTATCGGTTCTTTTGAGAGAAAAAAAAAAGGTAAATTAACTAGACAAATTGTAAATAATGTGAACTTACAGAACTGTAAAAAACAAATAATATACAAGTATTTACTGCAAAAATACAGTGGTACAGAGCAACACAGGTGGGGCAGACAGGTATGCTGCAAAAGGCCTAACAATTCTTCTGGAGGAAGATTGAGGTTGTGGTGGAACATTACGGGACATAATGTGTTGTTGTTTAGACAAAGTGCTCGTGTTAGGGTTACATGCTAAACTCTTATTGCTAAACTCTTATTGCACTTTTGGCAACAAGCATTGTCCACATCGAGACGGGTAAAGTTTAACCACACCTTGGAGCGCTTAGTTCTCTCTGCCGTGTGTGTGTGTGTGTGTGTGTGTGTGTGTGTGTGTGTGTGTGTGTGTGTGTGTGTGTGGTGTGTGTGTGTGTGTGTATGTGTATGTGTGTGTGTGTGTGTGTGTGGGTGTGTGTGTGTGTGGGTGTGTGTGTGTGTGTGTGTGTGTGTGTGTGTGTGTGTGTGTGTGTGTGTGTGTGTGTGTGTGTGTGTGTGTGTGTGTGTGTGTGTGTGTGTGTGTGTGTGTGTGTGTGTGTGTGTGTGTGTGTGTGGCAGCATGTGTAAACTGCCCAGCCCCCTCACACACAGACGAGGGAGAGAGATCTCTCGTCTGGATTGGAAAGATCGAAAATGCATCATAGACGCATTTTGTAGTCTTATTGCATATCAGAAACGGAGTTGGCGACACTAAAACTGCAATATAATGTTTATGCAGCAATAATACATATGACATATATGTTTTAAATGTCTCCAGTACCGATAAAAACACCGATAACGTCGGAGCTTAGTGGTACCACTGTATTTAATAATTACGCCGCGGGGCCCGTTTAATACCAGGGCTCGGTACCCCATCCCTAATCATACATGACAAAGAAGGAAACATTAAGCGGTCGCAAAAACAATGGCGGACACAGACAATTTGCGAATGAGTTCTGTAAACTGAATTTATCAATAATTTGTCAATAAATATGGGCGAAAAACGTCACTTGCCCGTCGGACACGTCAATGGAAAGATGTACTTGTCCGATATTGTAAATAGCACGTCCCGGACGATCGGACGTGCACTTTTTCACACACTGGGTGTGGTAAATAAACTGAACCAATATATTTTTGGGTTATCCCATAAATTATAATTATCAATTTTTTGTAGGAGGAGCTACAGTTTCCTGTCTTAGAGGATGTTAATATTGTTTTATCTATAAAATGTGATTGTCCTATCATTATAATATCTTTATGACCTGATTTCCCATCAAGAATGATTACATTGCATCCTACGCCATTAACATACCGGCTTCAGACAGGACAGATTTGAAGGACTTAGCTCACCTTTGCCAGCTGAGCGTTGACCCAGTTAGTGAAGGTCTTCTTCTGAATCTGTTCTTGTTCCACTGCGGAAGAAAAATAAGCACACAATGTCAATTTTAAATATATAGTTTCACATCCAAACACTAAATCACTCAAGTAGTTCGGGTATTAAAGTCAATATGCAATGCATTCCTAATTATCTTGAGTGAGTAGTCCTTTTTTGTGATTATTTATTATAAGCAACAGTGTTTTTGCTGTACTAAACACCTCACTGGAGAGCATTAACAAGCAGGGTCAATGGACAAACTGGACACAATTATCCCCAAGAAAATGTACAGAAAAAAACAAAAAAAACACCAGAACTCAACAGCAGAGGATTTGCATTTCACTGTTGGTTTCTTTTTAAGAATGACAAAAATGTGTCATTAACCTTAAAGGGGTGGTTCGGATGTTTTGAGATCAGGTTATATGAGGTACTTATCCAAGCTGGTGTGCTGACCGTCATTTACTCTAGGTAATACACTGAGTATGGAGTAGTAGCTCTTACTACCCCACACCAAAAGCTCCAACTATCCATTTACCTTAACATTGTATTTGCTTATATTTAAACAACTTCTGCCAAAGGGGCAAGAGATCAACAAAGTCATATCTGTTATTTTGGAGTATAATGACAAACTTTCTAAATTCTCATGTAATTGATGAGACACCGTCAACTTTAACCAGAACATACTTCATTCTGATTTAAAACAAAGAACGAGCTTTAGACATTGCACACACATTTCACTGTTCTACAAACTCCATGTGCATTTCCAGGTACATGTGGTGGTAAAACTCTGGAGACAAACAGAGACTAAAGCTAAACTGATCCTTCGCGATTATAAAATACCAATAGCGGCACAAATCAAAGCACACTCAATGTTTGTGTTCTTAAGGGTTGAAAGCAAGTAGTATAATAGTACATGTGTTCAGTGATATAACAAAGTTTGTGCAGTCCTCACAGCAGTCAAGGAGTTTTGTAGAGCTATTGTGAAATTAGTCGGGTGCTTACAAATATAACAACCTTGCCTTTTAAAGGCAGGTTATTACTGCAGCTAACACCCAAAGGTGTAGCCAATCAGTTTGGGGAACCTTTGGGTAGGATAATCACAAACAGGTATTTGATCAGTGTTGCCTGAACAAGCAGAAAGCCTCTGTGCAATAATGAAAGCCACAGAAAATAATTCAGCACAGGCAGAGCTGCACGTAACCATCAGATAAATCAAATAACCAAGCATCCCACTTTTTAATAATCTTTTTTTCTCTACAGCTTGCAATACTTTTCTGACATACATTTATAGATCTACAATACATTTTTAAAACCCTTAGAATACATTTGAAATTGTATGCAACAAGATATTGTGTACATGTATTTGACACACATGTAGATATTTTGGTGTACAGGATTGGCCACTTTAGATCTGTGCATTTGTGTATTTGTATACATTTAAAAGGGGCGTTTCTGACAAAAAGCATTCAGCTCAGGGATGTCGAGGTTCAATTATTTTTTATTTTAGATTGAATTTATTGATTACTCCTAAGGGAAACTGTAATATAAAGTATATCCATAAAACACCTTTCTACAGTACAAGCTACATAAATGCTTTAGCATTCAGATAAAATACAAAACAGTTTCAATAACAACAGATTTGGTAAGTAAATGCTCTACCACTCACCATTGTAAAGCTCAATGAAGTCATCCAGGTCACTGACAGTATGAAGGGTCTCACATATAATCCAGTCCTCATTTTCCATTTTCCTCAAATAATGAATTTATAATAACAAATTTAAAAAAATGGAGCTTCTCAAGAATCTCTGATTGATTACAACATACAGTATTTCCAACAAGAGGATCTATCCTTCAACGCAATTCTTCTTTGACTCCAAATACAATAAGCCAATGTAGTTTCTTTAATCAAGCTGTTCCATACGTTGGGAAGTCGTTCACATATTTTCAATCGGTACCAATGTCTTCTGAGTCTTCCGACTCTTGCTACCACCTATCTTTTTCTAAATTGCCCCATCGTCCCTCATCTTGAATACTGATATTTAGCAATATAGCAATCATATAGCAATATTGAGTTCCAGTCGAATTTTGATCGATTACTTTCTCAGTTTGTTAAAAGTTAGTAGTCCTATCATATCCGTGCTGCGCTCCGGCTCTCTCTCAGGCTGTCTGGTCCTATGAGATGCATCAACAGGCAGTTTACAGACTATTCTCTGATTTAATATCTTTAACAGCAGGCACCCTCTGGCTTCGGTTCACTTGCAGTCTAATCTTAAACATAGGGAGCCCCCAAGACATCTTATCGTAATTAATCTGCTACAGTATCATCGGACAAAACTGAGGGAGAAGGGGAAGGTGTTGATTTTCACTGATCTCCAAACCCACCAAAAAGATGAGGAACCTAAACATTTTCAAGAGTTCCAGTCTGGCCACAGTGGCAAGTAAAGATGATGAAGAAACTGGAGAGTTGTGACACACTTGAGAGTTTGCCAAGAAGATGTATTTTAAAAACAAACCCATTTGGTCACTGTAACCGGAGTGCCCTTTAAGTCAGTTCCAGAGTAGTACAATATATGGAGCTGTACAGTATAAGCTCATGAAAGAAATCGCTAGTTTTATACCAAATGTTAATAGAAAACGCAAATAATATCAATTAAAGAGGTAGCAGAATCAAGCAGGACTGTGCTAACAGTTAACGTTACCTACAGTAGCTCTACTTCGGCAGATTTCTCCAAGCATTTGTTTTTTGACAATGTAGCATCAGCATCAGAGACCTTAGCATGGGCCCGAAATTGGCCTTAGACCAGTATTATCTGTATTACTTAACCCCCCCCCTCCTTACAGTGTGGTGGGCTAATGCCTTCAGGTTAAGAGCTCTATAGCGCTTTCTGGTCCGAGACACTATCGGGGCAACTGAGCCGGTTAAGATGATAACTTGGCCATCTCATCGTTTGTTTCTGTGTAGCAGTCAACAGAAACGAATAGCATGTTCGCTAATCATATGTTTTGTTGGTAGTCAAGAGAGGACATGCTTTTTAGCTAGAATAGTGTCAGGCTGTTCAGTTAACTGTGGCAGTTTTGTTGAAACAATGATTTTCATGTAACTTTGTGGAAGTGTGAAGCATGGTCCAAGGAAGAACCTATTAGATTTTTGAACGCATCCACCTATTGGGTGAAGAATATGCAAATAATGTTTCACTTTTGATGAATTGGCGGAGGTCTGCACTTTCTCAGTAGCCTTCTAGATGAGTCCAAAACAGGACCCAACAATGTTTCTGGTGAAGAGGCAGATTAAGCTGTTTTAGTACTAGAAGTTTCTGAATGGTGGATGTTCTTAATTTTCCCCACTTTAATGCAAAACCAGAGTCCCTGTAAAGCAGGCATGAACAAACATGAACTTTCCTTAATGTCACATCACAGCTCTTAATGTCACATCACATCAAGGCGATGCTTTCTTAAATGATCTTTTCACACAAAGCTGATCAAAAGTAAAGACTCTGGACAGGAGCCAAGCTCTAGCTTTTTGTTCCACTGAATTTGACATATGACACACTGGCTTGTGTTTTAAAATATTCCCACAAATCGACATACCTGTGAAGTCCCTACACTGATATTGGTGGCTTAAGAAGTGAATACATGCATTGGTAGGACACATATGTTATTCTTATCAGGTACAAACCTGCCCTGGCCCTAAGAACAAACTTTATTTCAAAAGGAAAAAGAAGTCTGTATTTGACTTCTGATTGATTTGCTGATAAAAAAAATACTGATACATTAAATTGACACATCATGGTTCAGAGCAGAACTTATTTTCAGCTTATGATGATCTGAAATCCTTTAGTTCTAGATATATATCTTAGAATCAAATACTTATATAGCTGTATATCTCTACTGTTATAATGCACCACCTGGGGGGTAAACATTCTCACAAGGTGATATAATAGTGTGCATTGTAGTATTTTTAAAGATCTGCACAGTTAGTTTTGTTCGGTACCAATAAGTCAGACGCATAGAGACAAGTATAAACAACTCACCCATGATGGGATCACTCTTGCTGATGCAGCAGGGAGAGTTTCAGTCAGCAAACTGTGTTGCATGTGAATCTAAAGCAAACTGCTTTGTCTAATCAACACATGGTTTACCACACCGAGTCTAAAGGCTGCAGATCCATGACTTCAGGTGATGTAAAGAAATATATCAAATAAGTTTGAGAGTAAATCCTGTCTAACAGCTAACAGTCTACATTTCCAGCCTGCAGGTAAGCAGGAGGGATCAGCTGGGCTCCTCCTCTTTTAAATCTGATGCACAGAGGAGTCAGGCCTGCTGAAACATGACCTGCATCAAGCTAGATCTGCAGCTTTCTGGGTAATTGATGCTACATTGACTGGAAAATGTGGGTCAAATTTAAATGTCATATGCTGTGAAAACGTACCTTATCCAACCCTTGTACATTAGTGTTAGTTAAAATCACTATATATCTAAATAGTAAATCAAATCAGCAAGAATTATAGGTATAAGACAAGTCATTTTTAGTGTGTTTATCATGGATGTTGACCTTTACTTATTATTATTGAAGTGGAGTCACAAAGTCTCCCTGAGATATCACAACAATTGCCACTACTTAAGCTAACAAAACATCTTTCTATCTAATTTGACACAGTTCTTAATTTAAAAAACGTCAAATAAAACAGCTAGATTTCAGTTACCCAGTACAAGGAAGAATCCCTGCTAAATCTGATGACGCAGACACTTTAATCCACCAAACAATCAAACACAGTATCAGCTTTTCTTTACTGTAATTTCCCCATTATTAGCATTTCAAATATACTCCAACAAAAACAGGACTTTCTTTGTCGTTTTTAAATAAGCTTGCTTGTCATGAGGAGCTTAGAGCATTCATTCTTAAGTTTTACCAGCTGGAAAAGTTTTAACTGGAAAAACCGCTTTATAAGGCTTTAATAAAAATAAAAATAAAACATGTGTTCTTAATGTGAAGAGGAAATGTGGGGAGTCATGTGTTAAAACCTGAAATAAGTGAATATCGAAAAGATAAAGGCAGTTAGGAGGATAGACGTCAAGAAAACGTGGGACATGCGGGCAGAGAGTAGTTATATCAAGAGGGGATAAGGGGAGAGGTGGATGGTGACAAGACACAATACAAAGAAGTGAAATACAGAAAGGTTGAGAGAAGATAGAAGGAGATGTCCATGTCAGAACCTGTGCTGCCATCTATTCCTGGTGCAACTAAGACAAGTTCAAAGAAAAGATGAAACAGTGTCAGGTTACGAGACAGATACCTGCCCACACTCAGAGTTTAACTGTGACCTTGCCACGGTCACTAGAGGACAACTTTAACATTTAACCGAGACTCAATAATCCACCACTCAACCGACCACGAAACCAAAGGTACTGACACAGGAGATCAATCAGAATCTTCCTGCAAATATTTGTTGTCATGTTAAGTCTCCTAACGGTACACTAACAGTCTGTTCTGGGTGTGCGCTGAAAAAGTCTGGTATTCATACAAAGGCCTGGTTCTTTAAATGGGACACAAAATGGCCAAGACCGAGACAAACAGCCAATCAGCAACTCGTGTAAAGGACTGGAGAAAGGCCATAGATCTCGAGGGGTCTGTTTCTTTGGGTGTTGAGTTTTTAAATATTTACCATATAACTTATTAATCCAAACTCTCGTTCAAGTGAAAAAATGATTGATATAAATAAATAGCTTCATAAAACCAGAGGTCAAAACGTACAGACACACACACCATTAAAAAACATACAGTATGTTGTACAGACAGTGAGAATAAAATGAAGACCCCCACTCAAGCATCACAGCCCTGCTTCAAATATTCAAAACTGCCCTGTGAGACAGTGACTTAATGAGTGAAAGTGATTAGTACCTCCTCTTTCTTCCTGCTCTTTGCTTGGGGAAATGACTCATGTGTCTCTAGGGGCAGGGGTTCAGTTTCAGCAGATTAAACAAAGCATGACCTCAAAAAAAGTGACAAAAGTGAAACAGAACAAAGCCATCAGCAGACTGAGACTGATCATCAAACTGCTCCCCCGGGAGAGAGACGCATAACTGAGGCTAAAAAGTGATTATGTTGCCACAGTTACCAAGATAAAACAATGAAATCAAGACACATGGCTTTTCTTTTTACAGTTGCATGATCTCAGACTTCTCTTGCAGAGAACAGAAACAATGAATGCTTGTTGAAGTAAATCACCAATCTATAAAAGCCCCACAGCTGCTGTTATATCATAAAACTGAGACAAAACGTTAGTACTGTACTACGTGAGCACGCAAGTACAATCTTAGTAGTAAGTACATTAAATCCACCTAATTACATAAAATCACTATAATGTCATTTTGATTAGAAGTGGAGAGACACTGACCCTGCAGCAGAATCTGGACGTTGTCGATGTCCAGGGGGATGAACCCCCTCTCCACCAGCTCATCTCTGGAGTAGAAGTCTGACGACATAATTTATCATCCACAGCCTCCCGGCAGCATGGCACCACTCTGAAGGAAAAAGTGGAAGTTAGTGCAGTCCAGTATAGCTTAAAAGTGAAGCATCATCGTATCTCTCACTTTATAGTTGAAGGGCTCGAAATAAATAATGACTGATTGTATCATTATGACCAGTGACCATTGCATGTATAAAAAATATGTGTAATGTGTATTTGTAAAGCGCTTTGAGCATCTGGAAAAGCGCTATAATAAATGTAAGGAATTATTATTATTATTATGGAATTGTTGCCATAATTACAATCGAAGGCTTTGAAAAATATGTTCACATGCACATCTGGAATTTTAAATGCATATCTTAAGAGCTGAATTCAAACAACACTTTCAGGTGTATTCAGATTAACAGTATGCAGATAATCAGATTTTTATGTATAATAATGACCTCTGTAGTATTACACATATTTACTTGGATGAAAACAGGCCAAAGACCACTGTATGTACTTTTTTGTTTAGCATAAATACAGTTTATGGAGCAATGGCACACTGTCAGTTTACATTGAGTGTGGATGAAGGGTGCTGTGTGTTGCGCTGTGTTTTGTCTTGTTCTGTCCTGCCTTGGGATATGATTTAAAAGTACTGAGAAATAGGTGACATTTAGACATCCTTCCAAATACGCCTGCCTTAAGAAATCACACTTTGGAAACATAACAGGCGCCTTTGCTTTGACCAGAATATTTTCCTAATATTTGCTGATAAAAAACATGACTGACAGTTAGCAGAACAGACAGGTGAGCACGGCTAAAATAAAACAGCGTGATGTGGCACAACACCTCACTAATAATATGCACAGCAAATGTCAGATCAGGTCAGATAGAAGCGTGGTTTTGTTTGAACCTGCCTGTACTGCCAGAGGGGTTGGACCTCATTGAAATGGACAAATGTATAGTATGTTTCATCAACTTGCAGAAGCTTTACTCCCTGTGGCACTAAACAAGTCAAAATATGTACATCCAAGTACATAACTCCTAGCTAGAGGCTGAAAAGTATGAGGACATTAAAGGTCAAAGCTATATGGTTTTCAACAGGCTTGAAAGAAAAAGGTTTCGAAATCAATAAAAACAAGCGGAGCAGAACAAGATGTGTCTACATTAGCAATACATCTAAGTACAGTAGCATTATGATCAGTATCCAGATTCTGAACTGCATTGAAGTATGAGGGGCAGTGATGAGATATGTTAATGCTTCAGCAGTGAACACATTTTGAAAAATGTTCTGTGACTCATGACTCAATGGCTCAGCTATATGGAAGAAATCATTATCACTTTATATACCTCGCGGCAAAATAACTAATGCTAAGTCATTCCTACTCGTGGGCACTGAAGTTTCAAGTTATTGTCCCAGGAGTTTATTAACATAAGTTGGAGATTTCTAATGAACATACAGTGCAGTTCTTTCGGGATATAAGATAAGTCATTGCATGGGCGTCGCAGCCATTATATGAGGGTGGGACAAGTCCCCCCCACTTTTTCAAATGATTAGTTTAGACCCCCCCACTTTTACCATGTGGAAAGTCCGTGAATCGGTCTATCCACTCGCTGCACTTTGTAGAGCGCTGTGTCAGTGCTTCACTATCAAATCCATTCCACTTGCTTATTGAGAGAATGCCCAAATCAATGAAACTCCGTACCATGTTTTCACTGCTACTTTGTACCAAGGCAGATTCTCACATAGCGCGCGCATGTTCAAGGAGTGTTGTTGACAGCTCAGATCTGTTGTATGAAGCGATGTCGATAGCGGAGGTAAGGCACACACACCAAGTGTTCAGGACATTGTTAATACAGCGAAAATCAAAGCTGACGATCTCTTGGTTTTATATGTTTTCTCCCCCAGACAACATGGACATGAGAAAAACATTTTCAAAGAAGAGGAAAGTAAGTCTTCAACTGGTAGCAGTTAATCAGTTAACTTAACAGTGATGGCGGCGGCAGCGTCTCACTTCTGGAGAGGAGTTTCGTCTTTATGTCATGATAGAGAGATACAAATACTGAATAGTTTAGATGAGAAAAGGCATCGAAATGCCAGGTTACTAGTATTTATCATGTAAACAGGGAACATGAATAACCCGATCTCTCTACATGTCATGTAGAGACGCAGTCAGTGTGTTTTACTGGAGCCTCAGTTCGATAAGAGATTATTTTCTGAGTTCTTTAACTTAGGTACTCTCTCTCAAAATGATAATGTGCATTATGTTTTAATTATACTTCTTATCATTCAGAAGCTTTTTGTGTGTGTTCATGTTTTACTGAGTGCTTATAGGCAATTTCCATCCCAGTATTCAGTTAACTATTTATTTTCTGTGCACATTACATAGACTAGCTAATATTCTACCTACTGGGACTTTGAGTCTTCAAAATGTCCAATGTCACAGACTGGGACTTACTTTAGAGTCAGTTGTATTTACATTCAGTATGACTTGTTATGATTCAATGTGAAAGAGTATAGGCCTACTGCTCAATAAATAGTGATCACTTCACCACCTCTCTTGACATCTAGGCGCTTGAGAGTGAGTCAGAGGCAGAACACAGGGACAGTGGAGAGAGGTCCGTTGCTGAGGTGAGTGATGAAAGGGAAATGACAGTTTAGAGTCAATTGTGATGTGGACTCTCATCCCAGAATTTTAAGGAAATCAGTGGGGATATTGCACAGGAAGCATTTCAGTCAAGGGGCATTATATGACCAATATAGACAGAAGAGCAACATTTATTTGAACATTTACGTCAATGATACCATTCCTAGGTGAACTTAACATCTGTGGAGTCAGATCAGTCTCAATATTAATAAATGCTCACAGAAGGATTCACAAATGTATTTTGCGATTTATATATAAATGACTCTCCACAACAATATCTCTCAATGCACTCACAAATATTTATTGTTGCATATAAATGTACCAAATGGGCATTTAAACTGCTTTTTATTAATTCAAAGACGGGTCTGAATTAATAATCAAATATGTTTCCTTTCTTTACTACTGAATGAAATTACAAAATGTACCCATCATTTTCCTCATGCTAGTATAGCCACATAAAAGTATCAAACCACCTGTTAAAATGCACCAGAATACAGGAAATCTATTTATTTATTTTTCGTGGGGGGGGGGGGACCCCCCGTAAAAAATGTCCCCCCCACATTCAGGATGCTTCCTACGCCCATGAGTCATTGCATAAACAAGGCCAAACAAGCATCCTACACATTATTCTATGTGAAGTGGGATACAAATATGTAACACTGTCACCTCACCACTTAACTCCCCTTTAAAGCATTATTAGATTTCTGAAAGAGCTCTTTGCAACTCTCTGTCTGAATTATTAGAGATCAAATGAGTCCAATTACCCACAAAATAATGGAATGATCTGATTAGCCCACTGGTCACAATGCACTAAAACCAGTGGCGTTTTTATATGTACAAAAGTGGTGGGGCACAAAAAACTTAGATGTCTATAAGCTTCTGCAGTGAGGTTCATGGCTGGTGAGGCACTGGCACTGACTCTTCAGGTTTACAAATATTATATTTTGACCTAAATCAAAATATAATATTATTTTCAAAAGCTTTTTTTGTCTGATGCTTCAATTAATTTTAAACAGACAGTTCAACAAAAGGATACCCAAAAAATGTAATTTTATCATTTAAATATTGAATTGTTCTCTCTTAGTAAGATCCCATTTTCAATAAAATTGCAGTCTTACCTTGACTTGAAGATTAAGTCCATTTGCCTATCCTTCTGGACAAAAATCTCTATTACTTTTTTGTAAAAGTCCTCCTTATGTTCTTGTAGTTTCAAAAGTCTATTATAAATCTAATCTAATCAATAGATTTATGATTCGAAAATTATAAAAGTAGGGTAGACATGTGGATATTATCCGGCTGAACAAAACGTGCATTTATCTAACAGCTACGTTTCCCACAGACCTTATTTGGAGCTATTTTCTAAAATCCTATGGAGAAATCTCATTGCTCATTACACCAAGAAAGTGGATCACATCACTCCTGTTCTGAAGTCTTTATACTGGCTTCCTGTGTGTCAAAGAATAGATTTCAAAATACTGCTGCTGGTTTATAAAGCACTGAATGGTTTAGGCCCAAAATACATTTCTGACCTCCTGCTAAATTATGAACCATCCAGATCTCTCAGGTCTTCAGGGACTGGTCAGCTTTCTGTCCCCAGAGTCAGAACTAAACATGGTAAAGCAGCGTTCAGTTATTATGCTCCAAATATCTGGAACAAACTCCCAGAAACCTGCAGGTCCGCTGCAACTCTGACTACTTTTAAATCCAGGCTGAAGACTTTTCTTTTTGTCGCTGCTTTTAATTGAACTATTCATATCTTAGACTGCACTGTAACTTTTATCCATGTACTTTTTCTTTTAATGTTTAATTGAACCATTTATATCTTAGACTGCACTGTAACTTTTATCCATGTATTTTTTCTTTTAATGTTTATTTTATTAGCTTTTCTTTTTAATGACTGATTTTAAATGCCATTTTCTTAATGTCTTTAATTTTTTGTAAAGCACTTTGAATTGCCTTGTGTTGAAAAGTGCTATATAAATAAACTTGTCTTGCCTTGCCTTGCTTTTTTGTCGAGGGAAGCCATGCGCAGCTTACTTCCGGGTTTTAGGACGCCTCACTGCAGCTCTCTCGTCTCCTCTTCACACACCACACTTTTCGCGGCACACGTACTTCAGCTCTGAATGATGTGAGATGACGTATGGTGGGGATGGCAGCTCTATGCCCCTATGGTCATTATTTTTTTGCCACACACAATAAATAGGAAAATATTCTGAGCATGCGCAGTGTAGTTTTTACAGTCACCGTTCACTTAGACAGTGAGAGGGAGGGGCAGGATTGGGTTTTGTCCCACATGGCTCTAAACAGCTCAATAGGCACACACTGTAGACACTAATTAGAAGAACACAGACTAAAACAGCAATGTACAGACGAATCAGATGATTAAACATGATCTTAAAATATATTTTATATATTTTTTAATTTATTGTTTGCATTTTGTTGTAATCATTTTTAATACTTTCTGCTGACACTAGGTGGGGCTGTGCCCCACCTGCCCCTAATGACCAGTCGCCACTGACTAAAACAAAGCCAAGAAGTATTTCCAAACACTGTTAGTCCAAGTGTGCTCCTAAACATCTATATAAGAGAGCTGCAACAATTAACAAGTAGAAGAAATAGACCACCTCTAACATTAAAGCGTGAACATGAACACACAAGGACATAAAGCTACACTGAGAGCGCGTACGTGTGGGTTAAACCACTATAGCACGGTATTTGAGCTATCCGAAGGCTTCATGTCAGCTGCAGATGGAGGGACCGAGGGGGGAGATGAGAGTCAGGGGATAGGGGTGAGAGAAGAGAGGGAGGGAGGTTAGAAGATGGAAGTCCAAGTAAGATTCAAAGAGATTGTCTAATGGGAATCTGTCATTCATGGGACTCGAACACAGATATCACCCAAAGTAAAAGGACTTATAATAAAATAATATATCTAATACAATTAAACCTTATATGGTTGTTACACGGTACACTGATATGTCAATATTCGTAGGGAAAGGCAAGAAAAGTTACAAATTGTTGCCATTAGGTCAAATGTATAAGCAGCATCTCGGACTACCTATGTATGGACTTAGATATTGTATACCTTGTAATAGAGTGGGGCAGTGACGCATCCTAAAACCCGGAAGCAAGCTGTTCCCTTGACAAAAAAGCAATGCAATTTATTTTGGGAAATTGCTCGAAATAAGGTCTGTGGTTGACACACATTTAAGAGACGGATCACGTTTTGTTCAGCCGGATAATCTCCACATGTCTACCCTACTTTTATAATTTTCTAATCATAAATCTAGTCGCCAGAAGCAAAATGCTAACGTTATGCTATAAACTTAAGATCCATATTCAAACATACAGATTCAAAATTGTACAAGTTGAAGCGTTTGTCTTAACAGTTTGCAGGAGGCAGGCATTTGCTTTCAAGCAGAACAGGGCAAACAAACTTAGCGGGAGTGTTTACGTGTTCGGCGTAATGACGTACAACGTCCTCGACAACTTCTGTCGTCCTATTCAGCCACACAACAACCATCGTTTTTCAGACATGTAAACTCTTCAAAAATCACCAGTGGGGTCCACTGCTGATGTATTTAATGTCGTAGAACAAAACGTGATCCGTCTCTTAAATGTGTGTCAACCACAGACCTTGTTTCCAGCTATTTTCCAACATCCTATGGAGAAATTGCATTGCTTTTTTGTCAAGGGAACCGGAAGTGGTAAAATACTAACTTACTTCCGGGTTTTAGGACGCGTCCACTCTATTTAGATCTGTTAAAGAAATAATGTGATAGGATTGGTCATCTTAGCGTGTGCAATTTTATTTGATATCTGATTGGTGTTAGCATTGTATGCATAAAAATCACTTTTCTGTTTTACTTTCATGTCTTGATTTCTAACGGCAAAAGCAAAGAAATCATTTTCAAAACGAACCAAAAGAGAATCTGAGGGAAGTGAATGAATAAGTGAGGAGGAACATTCAGATGAAGATTGACAAATGGATCAAGAGAGAAGGAATAGGAAATGCAGTGGACTTTAGTTCAAGAGCGTGGCAGAGAGAGATGAAAATAAAGCAGAAAAGATAAGAGATCATCAGAAATAGACAGATGAGAGTAAAAAGAACATAATAAGAATCACACAGAAGAAAATGAAGGGCGAGTTTACAGAAGGGAAGGGACAGAAACGGAGAGCAAGTGTGTGACAGAGTTTCCCTGAGTCAAAGTCACAAGTCTCTCCGGTCAGCTCTAATTGTAGCAACAAGGCAAAGGGCATTGAAACACATAGCACTGTGGAAAAAGCACAGGGTGGGGGGACGTCATGAGGCCAAAACACCAGCAATCAATGCTTTAAAAACATATTACTGCATGTGTGTATCAATATCATTTACAGTACTAGCCTGTGGGGAGGTTGATGGAGGAGATGTTCACACCTTAATCTTCACAAGTCAACTGATTCAATCCAGATCACCCAACAGCATGCATATTTATTTAATAAGTCTGTCAAGTATGTTTTTGCTAAGGTTGGTTTGGCTGTTTGTCAGCAGTATTAAGGGGAACTAAAGGCCAAATGTTCATGAAACTTGGGGGAATAGTCCAAGGAAGAACCCGTTTCCATGTTGGAGCATATTGACCTTAATAATGATAATCATCTTAATTCATAGCCCTTAAAGAAGGGCCAAAATACATTTCTCAGTTTCTCCCACATGGGTACCACTCATCCCTCAACAACCAATATGACTGGAGAAATAAATTACTTAAGAAAGCATAGCAGTTGTATAGCATTAAGTCATGTACAGGAATAACAACATTTAGATGTACATATTTAATAGGGGGAAACTGTTATTGTGTATATATGTTAATGTATTTTTCATCTTAGAACAGTAAAGTATGAATTGTAAGTGGATTGAAATGACTGAAGTGGATAGAACCAAATTAAACTGAGCGACTTTAAATAATAACATGTGACCACCAACACAAGTCGGATCTGATTTGATGTACTAGAATAAATGCTCTAACACAGTTTGTACAGTACATGTAGATGTAAACAAACACCTGTGAAAACCGCACCCACCACATTCCCATACAGCTTCAGGTTTGACAACACCACCTTTCTCTTGTGATGTTTCCATGTCAGTGTCAATGTCGTGACTTGCTCTACAACAACACACTCTCATATGTTCTCTCTAAATTATTTCCAACAGGTCTTTGGAATCTTTTCAAGGCGGAACAATAAATCAAAGGCTTGTGTTGCTGAACCTGTCACATAAAGTGTTCACACCCTGTAGGATATGATAATAGCAACAGGGAGAGGCATCCTCTGCTTTCACTTCACTAAAAACACAACACGAAGGTACATTTTGGAAAAATATCCTGCAGGCAGATAAATAGCAGAAGCATAGACATGAGAGACTACTTCATCTAGCATTTCTTATTTCTACTGATAAAAAAGGTTTAAAAGAAATTAGACTAAGGATTTTCACAGTAGGAAGCGATGTTGGATGGATTCTAAGACAGTTGCCTTGATCCATCTATTGGGCCGCTGAGGAACTGCAAAGATTATTACATTGTAATTGCATTTTGGGGTAATTTCCCATGGTATGCTCAACAATTCACAAAAAATAAATAATGATTAATAAAAAATGCCTATCGTTCCAATGACCAGATATTTAAATTAACTTTTTTTTTTGTTATCTGATATATGTGTTCAATAACAAAAGGTTAGGATCCCCTGCTCTGATTGATGCAAAACAATCAGTTAACAATGTGAATAGGGTCACTGCCACCCCTTTGTAACAAGTCACTTGCAAAAAGACAGGTGTTAGTAACGGTCCCTATGCAGCTTTTCCTTTAAGGTGGAGGTTCAAATCGTTTGGACAGCATTCAGCTTTAACCTTTGTGCTGTTTGTCCATCACATCCTCAGCATACAGCCAATCCAACCAGGTCACACCAATCTGAGAGTGAGACGTTATATAAACACTGTAACTCTTGATAGTCATAAAAAAACAATAGCGTGCATAGTGTATATAAAGCTACAATAAGGCAGTTCATCCATTTGAATATTCTCCTCTATTTTACAATGTGACAACACTAAAGTGACTGAAATGATCTGAGATGGAGGAGCCACAGTGTGGAATACAGAAGTGGTGTAACAAACTATAAGCATCAACAGTTATGTAATTTCAAATCACTCAAAGCCGGAAATTCTATAAGCAAATAAGCATTTAAGCCAAACAAAAACACACTTCAAAAAACCAACAGTTAATATTGAAATATTTCAGTTTCTGAAATATTAAAACTTCTGATAGTTTGCTCTTCAGTATCTTTGTGTCAAAGCAGTCATCCTAAGAAGTATTTGTTAAGTGATGCAATATAATGCACTTGTATTAAGATATGAAACATTTTTTTATTTGTTTTAGACATATTAACAAAACGTGAATTCACATTAATGGAATGAGAATCACAATCTATGATTACACCATGCAAAATATATACTGTATGAACATATGCATTAACATGTCTGATATCAACAGACTTAGAATGAGCTATTTTTTATAAAAATGTTACTACATTTGACTCATTTAAAATGTTACATTTGTAGGTTATAAGTGTTACAAAGTGTGCAGCATTGGCTTGCAGGAATGTGAGATTGTGTTGCTGTTATGAAGCTGTCGGGCCCCAAAAATAGCAGCAGGGAAGTACGGCTGTTTTCAGATCAGTTCAGCTAAGCCATGTAATGAGTCCTTGAGGAAAACCAGAGGACTTTATATCAAATCACATAACAAGGGGTTGCCCTGGAGGTTTAACAGGACTGTAATGAGAAATTATTTTTTGAAAAACACACAGCACAGTAAACGCAGGGGAGTGGCGCAATGACATGATAACTGGCACCAATTACAGCTGGATTATGTGAACCTCGCCAGCAAATAACTCAGCAGAGCCAATGCATTCTTAACAGCTGCTATTCGTCAGTGTACACTTTTAATAAAACATTCAAAAAGTTGTCTGTACTTACATGCAGCAAAAATAGTTCCTTTAGGGGTGGATGAAAGATGCAGGGATGCAGGTCAGTCCAATAATGATTTCCGATATGAAAGAATAGATGTTGCTCAGTAGTAGTTGGCGGAGATGTAATCTGAAGCGCAGTTTGACGGATCTGCAGTCTGCAGATCTCCAGGCCGGGCCGGACTGTCACCGGAGAAGCTAGAGCCATACCGATGCCCAGAAACAAAAAAAGCTCACTGGGAGACTAAATATAGAAACCAGTCAGGGGCTAACACTCACATACCCTACTCCAGTTTGGCACCGGTGGCAGTTACTGGGTCATACGTTAAAGCCGTAAAAACCAACAAGTGCGTGTAACCTCAAGTTTAATGTCAACTACTCTGGAACAAATCCCAAATTTGGAAAACTGAGTGCACCTCTCCTAGTCTCATTTGGATCCTTAATAAAGCTTGAAATGAAAGGGAGAATAAAACCTATACAAAAAGCCATGCCAATTTACTTCTAAAAGAGACTAATTAGGTTAAGGAAGCTAAAAGTGTACTAGACACCCTCAAACAAGCATAACCAAGTAACAAGCATAACCTAGCAACGGTAACGTTACCATGGCGCGGTTAACGTTAGTCCTGTTAACCAAATTAAGAGTTGAAGTAAACTATCACGTTTTTATTAATTTCCGTAAATTCCCACCAGTAAGCTAACTGTTAGTTAATGTTACATCATTAAACTGCACTCAGACTAGCCAAACGTAAACTTGCTACAGTGGCAGTTAGCTTACACATATAACGTAAATGAAGCATACCGACAACACTTCATTGAACTATGCTCACCAGTAGCCTACTTTTTAGCAGAAAGTTACAAAATATTTAATGTTATCTTTGTAGACATCGTGTACAGAGATTATACTTTACATTACTTCGGTAATGTGATATGTACTCCCGTCGCCGAAAAGAGGGTAGGCCAGTGACTGCTAACATTAGCTACATTTTCTCGATATCACTTGCTAACTGGTTACTAGTTATCAAACAAAACGTTGCTAACTTCAGTGCTCAAACGTTAGAATACTTTAAAGGGGTTTCCGAGGAACTACTGAATCAACTGAAACCTATAATTGTCACACTTTGCACAAATGTACATGCATTTTCGAAACGTTAAGCCTGGCAAATGTCTGCGGGAGTCATCACCGTAAACTTCGCACTTCGCACTAAAAACAAGACAGCCAGGTAAGTGAAATGTGAAATTAAATGGGAGTGGGAGTTAAAATAGCCTATTAGAAAAAGTAAAACTATTACAATTAGGAAAATAAATTCAACTACATACTCGTTTATTAGACACGAATAAATGCAAATCACATTAAATAAATTAAAAGCAGCCTTTTTGTAAGGGTGTGGGATAAACCAGTCTGTAAACTTGTTGCTGGCTGTATACATCCTTTATAAAATCCACAAGCAAAAGATGTACAACAAAAATATAAAGATACAAATAAAAGATGCATCTAAAAAGTTTTGTAAAAATGGACATACAAGTGTATGCATTTTATATTTTTCCAAAATGTACGTCTTTACATTTAAGAGAAACATAAATAATTAATTGTAAATAACAACGAATAGGCTAGTGTATTTAAAAAAAAATTAAACGTAAATACGTTTAAGCTCTTGATTTGCACGATCTTACACATTTTGCAGATTGTACATAACAGGTATTTTCAATAAAACAAACATTTTAAACTTTATTAAGAGCTCCAGTGTCCTGACAGATGATTTTTTTATTATCCAAGATGTATCAATCAAGTCAGTTATGGACAGAAAGGCCGAAAATATAAGGACAACACAATACAAGTGGTGTGGATAACATTAGAGCAGGGGTGGGGAACCTTCGGCCCCCGGGCCGAATACGGCCCGCGAGACAATTTGATACGGCCCTCGAGATAACTCACGCAAAAAAGAAAAAAAAATAAGAAATCTAGACCGCAAAAGAATTAAACAAGCGAGTGCCTGTTTTTCCTGGCCAAGGTCAGGGTCCTTGAACACAACACGAGCCTAACGTGTCATCACGTGGTATATGTCTCGTCCGACAGGGGTTTAGAGCTGCCGGAGAGCAGAGCACCAGAACGCTGCTCCGGGCCGGGACATCACAAATGTCAGTACCCATAAGGAGCCGTACACATGCCGCAGTTTTGCGTGGCTGTGTCTTTAGTTGTAAGCCCAGTGGCGATCTGTTCATCTGTCATACTGATCATATAGTCAATAACTGTTGTTATTAGCATCTGGTTAGCTAGCTATGCTAACGAATATAAGAAGCTTTTTCTCCAACCAGTGAGGTAAAGGCACATCTTTATATGATCATTATAGTTATACAAAAAATAAGAGAATACAGTAAACAGGTATAAAATACTATATGACAGTAAAAAAAAGTTGTTATTAATAAACAAGAATACAGTTTGAAAGGGGAGTGATTTGTAAAATATCCATAAAGAAAAAGGAAATCTGCTTACAGTTCTGTTTCTGGGTGTTGAGAGATGTATCCATAGATCTCTTAATGTTGCTCTCAAAGTGCACCAGATTGATGCTTTTCACTTCCCCCCCACTTAAATCATATTCACATGGATAGGATACTAAATTGCACACATCTTGTGTCTATATCTTTCTGTTTTGGTGGTCATGCCACAATCGTGCACGCGCGAGTCATGGTAAAATATCTGGATTAAGAGGTTGCTTTTTCTTTGCACAGCATGAAAGAAAGGCCAAATGAATGGGCTGTGATTTTAGTATTTTTAAGCAGACGTCAATAATTTGTACGGCCCTCGGAGGATGTTGAAAAAATTGAAATGGCCCTTGAGAGGAAAAAGGTTCCCCACCCCTGCATTAGAGATTTGAAATCATCAACAGAGGAAGCAACCGGGTCCCTGGTTGTTTAACCTATATTGATATCACCTCATGTTAGACAGCAATGTATTTGCCTATAATATGTCTATACTTGTGTTCATTGAGCCATGAATAATTGATCATTATTGGGTATTTTATATACACAGTCTATGTTTTTTTCCTGTGTTTTCGCTTAGGTCTTTGGTGAGAATCATTACTAAACAGCAGAGGTCAGCACAACATCATGTTCATTTCATTTAATTTCAAACCTTTATTTATACAGATGAATCCCATTGAGATCATTGATCTCTTTTTCAAGGGAGACCTGCTCAAGTAGTTCCACATGAAACATAAAAACATAATAGAACAACAAAAGGACATCATACAGCATCATTTACATAATTATCCACATAAACAGGTACCAATAGCTTCCGATTGACTAGCATCCAACCGAGCTTTAAAAACATTTAGTGGCACCAGATTGTTCAGTTTCCATTTAATTTGCAGACTATTCCAAGACAGAGGAGCTGCGCATCTAAAAGCTGTCTTCCCTAAGACAGTCCTAGCAGTTGGCACATTTAATAAAACCACAGCATTCGATCTCAGGCAGTAGCCACTTACAATTTTCCGTGAGATCAGGGAGCAGATATAAGATGGAAGTTTCCCTAACATGGCTTTGTATATTAAAATGTACCAGTGACTGAGCCTCCGTATAGTTAGTGAAAGCAAACCAGCCCTTGCATACAGGGTACAGTGATGGGTTAATGCTTTACAGTTTGTCACAAATCTCAGTGCACTGTGATACGCAGCATCTAACTTGACCAGGCAATTGGCAGGTGCATTCATATACATCAGATCACCATAGTCCAGCACAGGTAAAAAGGTCACAGTGACTAGCCTTTTCCTGGCCTCAAGCAAGAAACAGGACTTGTTCCTGTAGAAGAAACCTAGCCTAACCCTCAGCTTTTTAAGCAGGTTATTGACATGAAGTTTAAAAGTGAGACAATCATCAAGCCAGATACCAAGGTATTTGTAACAGGTAACCACTTCAAGTTTTATTCCTTGCATAGTTACAATATCTAAAACAGGCTCTGGTGTCTTTTTAGCTTTAGAAAAGAGCATTACCTTGGTTTTCTCAACATTTAAAAGAAGCTTTAGTTCAGAGAGCTGAGTCTGAAGAATGTTAAAAACAGCCTGTAATTTAACACCAGCCTCCTTAATGGAGGGACCTACATCACGGTATCATCCGCATAAAAATGTAAAGTAGCTTCATCCACATTTTCACCTAAACTGTTGATGTCGATGGAGAATAAAAGTGGACCTAAAACAGAACCTTGAGGAACACCATTTGCAATGTTCAACCACTCAGAAGACAGCCCATCAAAAATGAACACATTGGGACCTTTCAGAGAGGTAGTTTACAAACCACCCTACTGCATGGCTGGACATGCCTATACTGGCTAGCCTCTGCTTTAAAATGTGATGATCGACGGTGACAAACGCTTTTGAAAGGTCAATAAATAGAGCTGCACAACTCTGCTTATTATCTAAAATACTCGCCACATCATTCACCACTTTCATTGTGGCAGTGATGGTGCTGTGTTGTTTTCTGAAGCCTGACTGATGTTTAGACAGGATATCATTTGTACATAAAAACACATTTACCTGTTCACTCACTAAGCGTTCAAGAACCTTAGCCAGAACTGACAACTTAGAGATTGGCCTATAGTTATTTAATAAGGTGGCCTCCCCTCCTTTTAGCAAAGGCAGGACATAATGTTACTGCTGGGCAGATGATGTCTGCAGGTAAAAGCAAAACAATGTCAGTGTTGAAGTCTTTATTTATGAGTAAAGCTGACAGAGCTTTCATGATATTTATTTTTCTGTTTCGTTATGAGCTGTTTAGTATAACTGACATCTTCCAGGCCACTGTGCAGTTTTACTAGGTCAAAAAGATGAGGAATCCAGAAATTGCCTTTATGCAAGTCACTGGGCTCAGAATAATAATAAAAAAAAGCCATATGGGTTTAATTACGAGAAGGATTTCCCCATAAAAGTTAATATACAAAAATAATAATAGCCAAAGAGATAGAGTGTGGAAATCCAAGCTTACCCTCTTTGTACTGGATAACAATTAACCTCGTTGTAATCACCACTGTTATCCAATTACACGCATTCTGTTAATTCACTCCCTGCACATTGTTTAATAATATCCTCCACATGGGTAATTCTTCCTGATAGTGAGGAGGGCAGGGTGTCTGAGAGGACTGTGAACCTGTCCCCGACTCGTCTTATTCAATATTCCTCTCTAATCTAACTTTAATTGCTTAGCCTCAACTTTAAACTTTACTTTTAAAGATTAATTTCCTGAACTACTTGATAGCAGTTCTGCTCCGCTGGCTCCACACGCTGCCCGCAGGCCCTCTCCTCTGCACGATGGTAATTTCTTGATGAGCTGCTTACTCACCCAAATCAATTCTTCCCCTTCCTCTCTCCTCCTCTTGTCATTGTCTCCTGCGAGGACTTGATACATCCTTTCTGTCTTAAGTGAAGCTTTACCATGCCTGCAGGACACTGAATGAGTAATAGCCAGCTCTGTGTGTGAGGAAATGTCACTGGCAATAAAAAAAGACATAATGAAAAGTGGGATACAAAGTGTTGGAGCTCAAGGGTGAAGTCATCGCAGTGTGCATGTGAGAACAGGAGCTGGGTCTCTGTCTGGAGCCAGCTAATTGAGTGCGGATGATTGAGAGTAGACACAGGTAGGCGCTGTGTTTGAATATGTTGTTCCCCGCTCTTCCGTTTCAATGACTATGAACAAAAGGGCACTCTTTTCCCTAATCAAGCTAATGGAGTGATGAGCTGCTGATGGGCAGCGACAGGTAGAAGGGCCTCCGGGGGATTTAAGGGGGTCAGGGGGGAAGAGAAAGACTGAGGTGAGGACTTCAGCCTCTGATTGGCCGGGCACGGATAATAAAAAGCCCTGATTTTGTGCTGTCAGATCCATTAGCAGGTGGTTCTGGTCTGAGGAGCATACAGGGACAAGGTGTTAGCCACCCACACTGAGAGAGAGAAACTTCAGAGAGGATACTGCAGGCCCGGTACTAAAACAGAGAGAATAGTACCAACTAACTTATTAACCTTGAGTGTGTCATTATATTTTGTAGCTTATATTCAACTGTCACTAGATTTGTAAGTCACAGGTGAGATGACCCTGCAACAGAAGAAGTCACAATGGTGAGTGAATTCAGTTTAACTGCATTATAATGGAGTCCAGTTTTACCCTGTTGTTCCTCTGTTCTTCTTCAATAGATTGAAAGAGCTCAGTCATTGGATTGTACTGTGATTTGCAAATATCATTCTAAATGTGAGATGATCAAAAGGTCTAGCATATTTTTTACTGCTGTTCAAAGGTCAACATTGGACTCAAACTATTCAATTTTTAAGCAAAATAGATCAGACGTCCTGAAAACTTGTTTAAAATGGACCATTTACTCTCAACTCCATTTATTGTCCATATGTTGATATGACAAAAAGCTCTACATATCCTTATTTCTATTTTAAATACAACAGTTATTTATAGGTTTTGTTATATTTCAATAATCTGCTACATGCATTGAAATATATTTAAGAAAGTACTCACTTCATAATGTGTTTGCCTGACATGGGACCATTTTTCAGACTGGCATTGTTTCTTCTGATATGAAAAAAGACACCCTTAGATGCTCCTGGTCTTGTATTAGATGTCCTGATGAGTCAAATGTTCTGTGTTGTTCACATCAAGATGGGAATTAGAGTCAGGAAAGTCAGATGATCTCTTATTAAACAGCACAAGGTGCAGTCTGGCTTCAGAGAAAGGAGCCCAAGTTCAACCGAGGTCCATGTTCCTTGAATTTGCCTGAACACAATCTAACAATAAACATCTCTTATTAATATAAAATTGGAATAAATGTAGAATTCTTGTCATATAAATAATTCAAATAATTGAGCTAGGGGAGTAGGTAAGACATCTTGAATAAGACCCCTTCACAGTGACATAACAGACCTCAGAATACTATGTGGTTTCAAAAGCCATGAAATATAACTATCCTGGACCTTGAGCTGTTTGAGATTGATTCTATGCCCTGCTTTAGTGTCCTTGCGCAGGTTATTGACATTTTGTGCCCTTCTATGCCCATTCTTTAAGCCTGAGGGTTACAGAATCCTCCTTCAATTTATTTCTGCCTTCACATATGAAAACACTGTAAAAGGTCTTCATGTTTTGCTGCATCTCTTCTCTCACCCTGAGGAGGCCTGGCCTGGTGCTGTGCTGGTTCCTGCTCTGCGTCTCCCTGCAGCCACACTCCCTGCACCGGGCGTCAGCCGTCAACCTGCGGCACTTCATTGGATGTGCCGTCCGGGAATTCACCTTCCAGGCCAAAAAGCCCGGCTGCGGGGGGCTGCACATCACCACCGACGCCTGCTGGGGGCGCTGTGAGACCTGGGAGGTGAGTGGCAGGGAGGTAGCTGCTGTGCTACACACACACACACACACACACACACACACACACACACACACACACACACACGCACGCACGCACGCACACACACACACACACACACACACACACACACACACACACAACTGACAACTTTATAGGACAGACATTAGTGTGTTTGTGCTGTTTGCATGGATTACATTTGAAGAAAAAAAGAAGAAGATGATGATGGATTGAATGAAGATTCTGCCACTCAGACAGACATCAGACAGAGAGGCAAATACAGAGGGATGTGAGATCCCCATGGAGAAACTTGTTCATCTCCATCCTCCGCAGGGAGGGTGGAGATGGTGAATTAACACAGATAGATAGATAAATAGATAGAGGAACAGATAGAGAGATCTATATGCATTTGATTCCGAAAAACAATACATTCTATTTTTATAATAACTGTAACTGATCTTATTGTTGTCTCCTAGTAATGGGAGGCTGTGTGAAGTATGCATCTTGCTTAAGAATGCAGGAGGAAAGTGTGCTGAAATCGAGTTAGCGTTCTGCCAGGATGGAAAGCAGTGTGCAATCCGGAGATTGAAGTGACAGCAGCGGTTTCCTTAACAATGCCTCAAGTGCATAAATGACACAATTGGATTTTTATAAGCCAACGCATAATGATTACAAAAAAATGCTGTGAAATCTCAAATTTTATCTCAGATATTGTATTGAGTGGCAGGAGGTATTAGGAGACTCCAAAAGTCATTTTGTGATTCTCTTTAGATCCCCTTAGGGAGGAAAAGCTTTTTTTAAATCTGCTCTGCCGCTCAGAGTGGTCAGCACACACTGCAGGGAGTCAATGTCTCAGTTTAAAGACATGTCTGTAGGACTAATAGGTGGTCAGGAGTTGCAGAACAGTCTCTTATTACACCCAGCTTCAGGATTCACAAAATCATCTTCTGCGCATCAAGATAATGGCAAACTTTCCGCAGAAAAATATTAAATTCCTGGAATACCAAACCCACAAGCAATTAATAGAGGCTTTGCAGATGTGTCACAAATCTCTTTACAAACACAGCTTATAGCAAAACGGAGGTTCACTGCCAAATTAGTGATGTGCAAATAATGAGAAGCTTAGCAAAATACTTTATTAAAAATGAAAAGTCTAATAAGGGGGATAAGGTGTTTCCATGCCAAGCTACTGTTGAGAAACTAAAGGTTGGTTTGTAGTTAGAAAATACTCATTAAAGGAACCTGGTGATGTTTCTGAACACGTTGTTTGGACGAATGGGGCCCTACAATTATTTTATACACTTACATTTTGCATAAGAATGAACATGAATGCCATGAGTTTGGCAGTGATATGATACATACAAGCAATGCAGGGGGTGAATAAAAAGGAGAATAAGAAGAATGCAAAACCACATATTCAATGTGCTTGTTGGGTCTTAAGATACACAACAGCAACACAATAAACTTGAGCAACTTTCAAAACAGTACAGGTTCCATTTTTAAGGTTTCACTACATCCCATGAATCCTCATAAATTTGTATTGTTAGCTAAGTACTCTGCAAGCATGCAAATTCAGGAACGTAATGACTCAGACTTAGTCAAGAATAATTGTTTGTTTGTTGGTGGTAAAGGACAGAGGGTGTTGAATGCTGTACAGATGTTAGCTGGCCCCTATAGAAGCAAATTAGGGTGTATAAATAAAGACTTGACGTCTTCTAACCTGAACTAACAAATGTATTAGGCAGGGGCGGACTGGGGGGAAAAAGTGTGCCGGGGATTCATTGACAGACAGGCCCACTTAATGCGCGGCATGTATTGGCCGGCCGGCGACGAAAGTATGTTACTTAACAAAAAACCCTATGCATTTAATGTTATTTTGGACCATTATTCATATAGTAATCACATTACCTGAGCCCTTGAGTTGCCTAAGCAAAATAGTTACAGCATATATTTAGTGATTTTAATGTTAACAGATCATTGATGCAATAACATTTGGACCCAATTTGCCTGACTTGACGCATGGAATAAAACATGGGCCAATGAAAATCATCCTCAATGTGGGTGAGACAATTTAACAGGGGGTGTGGGCAGGTGGTGGACCTCGATCACCTCCTCTAGGGGGGTCCGGGGGCATGCTCCCCAGGGAAGAGATTTTTTTAAATGTTGAAGTTAAATGCATCAATCTGGTGCACTTTGAGAGCAAAATTAGGGACTAAATCTATGGCAGTCAGTAGGGGCTTGGACTGTGAGCCGTAGGGTCGCCGGTTCAAGTCCCCGACCAGACCTACATTTTGAGTGTGGACTTCTACTTGGAGAGGTCCCAGTTCACCTCCTGCCCTGCCGTGGTGCCCTTGAGCAAGGCACCGGACATCCCCCTTCCCCCCTCACTCCCATTGCTCCCCGGGCGCTGTACAATAGCTGCCCACTGCTCCTAGTACTAGACTCCTGGTACTTGGATGCTTGCTTATCTTTCTTACAGTGCAGACGCTTTTCTGCTTGCTCTTGCCTCTGCTTACTTTTTATGCTGATTTTCCTATTCTTATTCTCTGAAAACTTCGAGCAGCGGCTCCTGGACATTAACTTATCACTGGGACAGTTCATCTTCGTAAATAGACGGAGGGTTTCAGCCATATTTCAACATTTTTACGACGACGTCAGTCTTACAATAGCGTGGCCTAGCAACAGCTAAAGCCTGGTAGGCTACTGCTATTTAGCTTAAGCTAGTTGGTAGCAAAATGCCTCCGTTCTCTACAGATGACTTCCAGAAACTTATACAGAAGATGGCTGTGTTGGAAATGAAAATGCAACGGTTGGAAGTTAACGTGGAAGTGAATGGACTATGTCGTGGGAATGACACAACTTTACCAGTGTTGCTAAGTAATGGAGAAGGGTATGCTAACTCACAGCTAGTTAGCAGCTACAAAGATTCCAAGGAACAGGAGGGCTGTGTACCGGGTAATAAATCTACAAGTGGTAGTCCTCCCTGGAACTCTCTGGGTGCAAAGCCTAAGAGTAAATCACTTCCATGGGATTTGGGAGGACGGATAACAGGCAGAGCCCAGAGCTCCGAAATCTGTGATGCGACCGGCTGGCCTGCATTGTTATCACCCAGGAAGAGCGCCTCTTCAACCCCTATTCATACTAGGAAACAGCCGTGGACAGCTGCTAAAGGGAGAATTACAAACAATCCTCCTAAACCACCAAGTGTGCCAATCCAGAACAGATACGCTCCGCTGACCGAGAACCGGAGATCTGATGACCTGGATAACCTGTCCTCTTCACGCAGCAGGGTAAGGACCAATAGCTACTCTAAAAGTAAAAGGCTAGAGGGAAAGCTAACGACTGGGCCTGAAACTCTGATTGTGGGTGACTCTGCTGTAAGAGATGTAAAAGGTCTGTGTAATAAGAACAACACCAAAGTACTCTGTTTTCCCAAGGATGTGGTCTCTGACTTGGCTGAGAAGATCCTGCATATTGGGGCTGAACATCCGACTGTGAAGAATGTGGTACTGCACATTGGAACAAATGATGTTGTGAAACAACAGTCAGAAGTGCTGAAAGAAGACTTTAAATGTTTGTTGGAAACTGCCAGCTCTCTAAATGCAGAGGTGTTCATCAGTGGCCCTCTACCGCCAGTCAGAAGAGGAGTGGAGAGATTCAGCAGATTGTTTGCACTGAACACGTGGCTTTCAACTGTCTGTACTGACCATTCTGTTCATTTTATTGACAATTTTAACTTTTTCTGGGATCGCAGACATCTTTTCAAGGCAAATGGAGTTTGCCTGAACAAGTCAGGAGTGAAATTGTTTATCTCTAACATATTCAACTGCCTGCGTCATCAATCTGTTCCCTCTGCCAAGGACAAGCGGCAGGAGGAATCAAAACACGAGAAAGACACAACACATCACGCAGAAAACCCTGAAGAATTATCACTGCACCCGCATGAGGAATGTTCTGATTATGGGAGACATATGAGACACATGGAGGAGTCTCCACTGCCCCCCCCCCCTGTCAACGCCTTTGAGGATACTCCGTTCACCCTTTCACCCTCGCCCACCCTCCTGGAGATCGATGAACACACAAAGGAGATACAGAGGGTTGGCACCGATTCCTTCCTGGAGTTCAAAGACCAAACGAAGGCGATACGCAGGGCTGGCACCATGTCCTTTACCCCCGCTCCTCAACGACGCCCACCAAAATCACCGCGGAGACGCGCACCATCTCCCCCGTCCTCATCACCGCGCCTACGTCAACCACCTCCCCCCCCTGGCAGCATGTCCTCTACCCCCGCACCATCTAGCCCGTCTCCATCACCGTGCCTACGTCGACCACCTCCCCTCCCTTCGAGGGGGCTTCTGCAGTCTCCGAAGCCTGATAAGGATGTGTGTGTACAAAACACAACAAACTCTTACTGATATGTGATGGGTCCAGGCTCAAGGGCGTATGGCACTCTCAACTCTTTCAAGGACATGTCGGGGCCCTGCCTGCCAGTAGCTTTGCCGATATCTGTGTTGATAGGTAATAGATTAAGAGCGGTGAATCATAGAAACAGGAAGCGCTCAAACGTTTGTGTGAGTGTATCTAATTTAGCAGTGATTGCATGTCAGCCACAGCTTGTTACAAAAAACATGACTGATAGTGTGTTTAACAAACTTAAACTAGCTTTATTAAATGTCAGGTCTTTAGCAGGAAAAACATTTTTAATCAATGATTTTATCACTGAGCACAATCTCGATTTTATGTTTTTAACAGAAACTTGGATTGAACAAAATAACAGTGCAGCTGTTCTTATCGAATCAACCCCTCCCAACTTCAGTTTTATGAGTCAGGAAAGAATGCATAAGAAAGGGGGTGGAGTTGCTATTCTGTTCAATGATTCCATTCAATGCAGGAAGACATCTTATGGAAACTTTGATTCTTTTGAATATGTGGCCCTTCAGCTGAAATGCTCCTCTCGAGCTCTGTTCCTAAATATCTATAGACCACCCAAATACTGTGCAAGCTTTTTTGATGACTTTACTGAACTGCTGTCTATAGTGTGTATTGACTTTGACCGTCTAGTCATTGTTGGTGATTTTAACATCCATGTTGACAACCCCCAGGACAGAGGGGCTAAAGAACTGT
Source organism: Gymnodraco acuticeps (assembly GCF_902827175.1). Classification (NCBI taxonomy): domain Eukaryota; kingdom Metazoa; phylum Chordata; class Actinopteri; order Perciformes; family Bathydraconidae; genus Gymnodraco; species Gymnodraco acuticeps. The sequence continues at coordinate 4,488,637 of NW_022990966.1, forward strand.
TTTGTGTTCTTGATAGCTATGGACTGACTCAGCATGTGACGGAGCCCACGCACAATAAGGGGCACACTCTGGACTTAATTATCTCAAAGGGTCTGAATATCTCTAAGGTTGTGGTGACTGATGTTGCACTCTCTGACCATTCCTGTGTTTTCTTTGAGAGCTCTATTTCTGTTCACAAAAATGTTCAAAAAGAGGTAACCACAAAGCGATATTTAACTGAAAACACTAGGGAAATGTTTACTCAGAATTTCTCTTCCACACTTGCCCCTGCCAACATCTCAGTAAATGAGCTAGTAGATCATTTTAATTCAAAAATTAAAAATGTTATAGATGCCATTGCTCCAACTAAGGTAAAGGAAGTGTCTGGCAAGAAAATATCTCCATGGAGAAAGGCCATGACCGTGAAAACAGAAAAAAGAGAATGTCGAAAAGCTGAACGCAGGTGGCGAAAAACAAATCTCCAGGTTCACTTTGAAATCTATAAAGAGAGACTTGGCCTCTATAATTTGGAATTGAAAAACGCACGACAATCGTTCTTCTCTGACATCATTACCAAAAACAAAAACAACGCACGTGCCCTGTTTGCTACCGTCGACAGACTAACTAACCCCCCAGTGTCAGTAGCCTCTGAATTTCTATCCACCAGGGCGTGCAATGATTTTGCCTCCTTTTTCACTGACAAAATTCAGAAAATCAGACAAGCAGTCAGTGCCTCTGCATCAGGAACAGTAAATGTGTTGTCCCTATCTCCACTTAACATCAATTCAGACATCATGACACAATTCCATCAGATTAATGATAAAAACCTAGAGGACATTATTCAACTTCTGAAATCCTCCTCCTGCTGCCTTGATATTATTCCAACAGGATTTTTCAAAGATGTTTTGCCTTGCATGGCCTCAGATCTACTTCATATAGTAAACAAATCTCTTCACTCAGGTATTTTTCCACAGGCCCTGAAAACTGCAGTCATTAAACCGCTCTTAAAAAAGAATAATCTAGATGCTTCAGTAATGAACAATTACAGGCCCATATCAAACCTCCCATTTCTAGGTAAAATCATTGAAAAAGTTGTTTTTCAACAGTTGAGTAATTTCTTGCATTTAAATGACTGTTTTGATGTGTTCCAGTCAGGCTTTCGTCCAAACCACAGCACTGAGACTGCTCTTGTAAAGGTCTTTAATGACATCCACTTAAACACAGACAGTGGCAGAACTTCAGTGTTAGTATTATTAGATCTCAGTGCTGCGTTTGACACTGTTGACCACAGCATATTACTAGACCGACTGGAAAACTGGGTGGGACTTTCGGAAACAGTTCTGAATTGGTTTGAATCCTACTTAAAGGACAGAAACAACTTTGTTTCTATAGGTAAATACACATCTGAGTTGACAAATATGACATGTGGGGTTCCTCAAGGCTCCATCTTGGGGCCTCTTCTCTTTAACATCTACATGCTACCACTGGCTCAGATAATGAAGAACAACAAAATAAGTTACCATAGCTATGCAGATGACACACAAATTTACGTAACAATTTCACCAGGAGACTATGCTCCAATTCAAACACTGAGTAAGTGCATTGAACAAATCAATGACTGGATGTGTCAGAACTTTCTCCAATTAAACAAAGATAAAACTGAGGTAATGGTTTTTGGAGCCAAGGCAGAACGTATAAAAGTTAGCGCTGAGCTTCAGTGTGCAATGTTCAAAACAACAGATAAAGCCAGAAATCTAGGTGTAGTCATGGACTCTGACCTGAGTTTCAACAGTCACATTAAAACTGTTACTAAATCAGCCTACTATCACCTAAAGAATATATCTAGGATTAAAAGACTAATGTCACAGCAGGATTTGGAAAAACTTGTCCATGCTTTTATCTTCAGTAGACTGGACTACTGCAATGGTGTCTTCACAGGTCTCACTAAAAAATCTATTAGGAAGCTGCAGCTAATTCAGAACGCTGCTGCTCGAGTCCTCACTAACACTAAGAAAGTGGATCACATCACTCCTGTTCTGAAGTCTTTACACTGGCTTCCTGTGTGTCACAGAATAGATTTCAAAATACTGCTGCTGGTTTATAAAGCACTGAATGGTTTAGGCCCAAAATACATTTCTGACCTCCTGCTAAATTATGAACCATCCAGATCTCTCAGGTCTTCAGGGACTGGTCAGCTTTCTGTCCCCAGAGTCAGAACTAAACACGGTAAAGCAGCGTTCAGTTATTATGCTCCAAATATCTGGAACAAACTCCCAGAAACCTGCAGGTCCGCTGCAACTCTGACTACTTTTAAATCCAGGCTGAAGACTTTTCTTTTTGTCGCTGCTTTTAATTGAACTATTCATATCTTAGACTGCACTGTAACTTTTATCCATGTACTTTTTTCTTTTAATGTTTAATTGACAGCACTGTAACTTGTATCCATGTATTTTTTCTGACTGCCATTTTCTTAATCTCTTTCATTTTTTGTAAAGCACTTTGAATTGCCTTGTGTTGAAAAGTGCTATATAAATAAACTTGCCTTGCCTTGCCTTGCCTTGCCTTGCCTTGGATGGGTTAAAAGCAGAGAACACATTTCACTGTGTGCTCTGCATGTGTGCCCATTAAAGAGGGTTTCATCCCTCCCAATTCTTCTTCTTCTTCTTCTTCTTCTTCTTCTTCTTCTTCTTCTTCTTCTTCTTCTTCTTCTTTCTTCTTCTTTCTTCTTCTTTCTTCTTCTTCTTCTTCTTCTTCTTCTTCTTCTTCTTCTTTCTTCTTTCTCTTCTTTTCTTCTTCTTCTTCCTTTTCTTCTTTCTCTTCTTTTTTCTTCTCTTCTCTTCTTCTTCTTCTTCTTCTTCCTTCTTCTTCTCTTCTTCTTCTCTTATTCTTCTTCTTTTCTTCTTCTCTCTTCTTCTTCTTCTTCTTCTTCTTCTTCTTCTTCTTCTTCTTACACCCATATAAAACAGAACTGTAAACAGATTTACTTTTTATTTCAACATGTATTTGAACAGCAAGTGGAGGCAAAAGTGACTGCACCCAAAACAATAAACCTGCTAGCTAACTAGCCTAAACTCAGTAACAGAATGTGGGCAACACGTTCTACTCCACAGCTGCGTTGTAGCAGGACAGGGAGAAAGTAAACCCACTCCTCCAGATTCCCTGAGAAAAAAGGGAGTGGCTAATCAAGCACCCCTGAGAGAAACTGGAGGAAACAATCAAGAGAATGATTGGCACCTGTGTGCTGTTAAAAGGAGGACAGCATGTCATTCGAAAGAGGGAGAAAGAAGCAAAAGGAAGTCGGAATCGAACAAGGAGAAAAGTGGATTCTTGAGGACTTCATCAGCTGAATCAGGCTATTTTTTGGGAGTTTTTGCCACTGAACCCAGGAGCTGTTGGGGAAACATTCAACTTTCCCCTTCCAAGTTAACCCTGCAATCCATTGAGCTATTCTGGCCTGTCACCCTCAGATAAGTGGTTCTCACTACACCAATATCATTTCTCCTCCTCTAGCACCACACACACACACACACACACACACACACACACACACACACACACACACACACACACACACACACACACACACACACACACACAGAGGACTGGAAAAGCTGAACTTTACAACTTTGCTTTCACACATCCTTATCCCCTGAAATACACTCCTAAACTGAGTGACAAAGGACAAAAAAGACTTCTCCCCTCCCCCACACTCACTCACAGTCAATCCCCAGGATTTATTGATGTTTTGTGAGTTAACTTGGCTTATTTGTTTGTGTATGTATTGGAGTTACGTTTATCTGGTAAATGGTCTGTGACATGAGTTTGTTTGATGTACTGATTTATTATTTGGAGTTAAAAAAAATACAGACATTTTATGTTGAAAGTGAATTGATTTATTATTTTTCCTTTGTAAAATTCAGTAGCTATGTCACCGGGCTATCCCTCTGTTTCTGTGAGTCTAAAAAGTTTAATTTATTCGTTCAGGGATAAGACCTACGCTACAGCGTAACCTCTGAGTCAGACGTCACTTCCCCTTTTTCTATTCTACGGGTACAGCCACTCCCCCTGAACCCCCGTTTCCCTGCCAACCAAAAACTAAAAACATTTGCCTGAAATGTGTCATGGGCTATAGCCAATCATCAAGAACTTCATCACAATTTTAGGTTCCTAAATTCTGTTTTCCTATTTCCAGAAGCCCGTCCTGGACCCTCCCTTCATCGAGTCCCACCAGCGTGTCTGTACCTACAACGAGACTCGCCTGGTGTCTGTGAAGCTGCCAAACTGCCAGCCCACCGTGGACCCCACCTACACCTACCCCGTGGCCCTGAGGTGTGACTGTGGTGTGTGTCTGACCAGCACCACTGAGTGTATAACGTCTGTCTGACACTGATCTCAACAGGCAGACAGAAAATACACTTTTTAAAATATCAAATCAAAATGTTGAAGATATCTTTTCATTTGGGGATAATTCAAATATATATATGCAAGGAGGAAGAGGGTGAAATGCTATCGAAGTTGGTAGTTAGCACTTTAAAATACATAGTTTTCATGGCAGTTAGTACAATCAAATTGTTATTTGGCATTGCTTTTTAGATTCAGATTGCTCTAAATAAAAGATTTTATGACACAAAATAAGATAACCGTCAATGTCATTTGAGGTCCATATATTGTCAAAAAAGTTCTGGAAAAATTATTATTGATCTGCTATGAACACTTAAACTTACAGTTCATTGGGTCATTGTTACCCTTAATAACTTGCTTTCATTTGTTTCTGCTGTAATTTTAGCCTTTATAAATGTGTGCCATTTCTCCATAAAAAATAAAAAACAATGCAAAATATTATTTTAATTAACAGTGTCTTGTTTATGACTAACATGAGAGCAATACTTTTTTACTTCAGGTTGCTTGTCCCTTTCAGCTAACAAGCAAAGTATTTTTTAACATTGGTCTTCAGGGAGGTCTGAGGTCAGACTTGGCTGCGAAATGCCTAAATCCAATATTATTCTTTTCACTTTTTAAAGTATCCTTACTTTAGCTTATAAGCAAAACAATTAAGGTCACAGAGATTCTTGTAATTTGCTAAATTAATAACAAGCCTTTTAAAAATCAATCATCGCCGTCTGATGGGACTTGTTAGCGCTTAATTAATTGACTGGAGCTCTGAGGCCAAACTGGTAAGTCTCAGTAAAAAAATGAGAGTTTTTATTCGTCTTATTCCCAATGCTTACGTGTCACTGAGGAGCGGCAGGGCTCATAGAAACTCTCCCTGCACTCTGTCTTTATTTGGCTTCGCTAGCTATGCCAGTCATCATACTTCAGCCATGAACTGCTGCAAACATCTTATTTTATATAAAGGTGGCATATTACATGTAGTCTATATCTAATTGTTATTATAGGATCGAACTTAGAAGATGACCTTCTGATCTTTCCGACCATCAGGTGACCTTAATGACACAGAGAATGTGCTATCACCCTGACTGACTGTAGAGGCTTCTCAATACTCAAATTTCCCCTCCTCGACTCCTCGGTCCTCCGGTAGTGACCCGGAAATGAATTTCAGCGCGCCATTTTGAAGGACGTCTCATTTCTCTAAATGCACACCGAGGACCGAGCATCGAGGCTCTCTGGAGAAGCTATAACCGAGGATACACTGATGGTTCCTCCACGGCTCCTCCGCGGATGCATTTCCGGGAACGGTGGAGGCGTGACGCACGGCCGGACTTATCTCAGCCAATGACAGCTCTGCATGCATCCTCTGGATATTATTTTAGAAACTGCTTTCATCGCGTTGCGATGTTTACAGTGAGAACAGCTGTGAGGTCCGTGCAGAAAGCAGAGCAGTGTACAATATCACTCAGTATAACAGGCCTACATTACTCTCTTTATTTGCTGTAGTACAAAGAGTCGATATTTTTCTAAGACCATTTAGTGCGTCACATAATAAAATACACAACGGCTGTAGCCTGATTATGCTTTAGGAGCTGTAAGTGTGTGTTGTAGGCAGTGTGTATGTGTGTGTGTGTGGTACAGTACGTGTGTGTTGTACAGTGCGTAGATGCGGCGGACAGACGGGTCTCAGTTGGTTTGGTGTCCTCTGCTTACTTTTAATTTAATTTCAAATCTTTATTTATACAGATGAATCCCATTGAGATCATTGATCTCTTTTTCAAGGGAGACCTGCTCAAGTAGTTCCACATGAAACATAAAAACATAAATAGAATAACAAAAGGACATCATCCAGCATCATTTACATAATTATCCACATAAACAGGTACCAATAGCTTCCGATTGAGTAGCATCCAACCGAGCTTTAAAAACATTTAGTGGCACCAGATTGTTCAGTTTCCATTTAATTTACAGACTATTCCAAGACAGAGGAGCTGCGCATCTAAAAGCTGTCTTCCCTAAGACAGTCCTAGCAGTTGGCACATTTAATAAAACCACAGCATGCGATCTCAGGCAGTAGCCACTTACAATTCTCCGTGAGATCAGGGAGCAGATATAAGATGGAAGTTTCCCTAACATGGCTTTGTATGTTAGGGAAACTTCCATCTTATATCTGCTCCCTGATCTCACGGAAAATTGTAAGTGGCTTATTATTATTACAAGTTAATACTTGTAAATACAACTTTTGGCCCGTAATTTCAATTCCCCATTTCAGCGACCAAAGAGAGGGGGGGATATATCCAGTCTCTGATTGTGTTACGTTATTATGAGAGTTCTGAGCTCTCATACTTTAAATTGTATATATTTATATAAATATATTTGTGTGTGTGTGTCCACATCTGTGCCTGTTATTGTCTCATTATACGGTATACCGCACTCTTAATGAATTCAAAGTAAATATGTGGGGGAACAATGTTCAGCTGATTTAACAGAGATGATAAAATACAGCGCTATGACAAAACACTCGACAGCTGATGCAGCTGTTGCCACGTAATAATGAACGGACGTCGCTTTAATATGACCGCTCAGAGGAGAGGAGTTCTCATTTCTTTAAACGTCTGCTGCTTCCCCTCCTCGGTCCTCCGCTCGCATCTCCTGTGGGCGGGTCTAAGTCTCGAGGAGGGGAACCGAGGAGGGGAGTCGAGGAGGGGAAATTTGAGTATTGAGAAGCCTCTTAATTCTCGAGGAGGGGAACCGAGGAGGGGAGTCGAGGAGGGGAAATTTGAGTATTGAGAAGCCTCTTGTGTGTCAATTAGTGCAGAGATAATCATTGGCTGGTATTGATCTGCTCCATTTTTAGAGCCTCAACCAGTATTGATATAAGTGGCTGCCTAACAAGCTGACTTTCTTGGCTGAGGTCAGTTCAACACCGTGAATGACAGTAAGTTAAACTACTTTCTAATGTACGTATTGATTTTTACCTTATTTTTTACAATTGAAAACTCAACTTAATGTAAAAATATCACAAACAGCTCAATCCATACACTTTATTTGGTAGCTTTGAATTTAATGCAAATTCATCTTTTGTAAATAAAAAAAACACAAGCTTAAATCCCTTTACAAAAAGTATCTAAAGTCTGTGTTTCTCCATGTTAACAAAACTACCTTTTTTGCTTTTTCCTTCTTCTGTGCATATGGAATTATGTAATGCCTAACACAGTAGTGGTAGTCGTGTGATCTTCTGTGTTTTATGTTTGATCTCCTGCAGAGTAGGAGGGTGTGCTGTGAACCCACTGTGACCCTTCATGGTTATATAATAATAATAATAATAAATAATATTTTTATAGCGCCTTTCAGGAAACCCAAGGTCGCTTTACAAGTCGGGTAGGGGGGGGGGGAGTAGGGGAAAAAAGGCAGACAGGTTAAGGGGGTGGGGGGGGGGGGGGGAAGTAGCGGAAAAATAAACCTATTAAACTAACTATACAGTGGCGAAAGCCTTGGTAAAAAGGTGCGTTTTGAGGGCTTTTTTGAAAATGTCCAGGGTTGGGGCGCTGCGGATTTCGGGGAGGAGAGAGTTCCAGAGGGTGGGGGATGCCACACTGAAGGCTCTGTCACCAAAAGTCCGCAACCTGGTGCGGGGGGTGGAGAAGAGATCCTGTCCAGATGATCTTAGCTTCCGGGATGGAGTGTGGTAGCGGAGAAGTTCAGACAGGTATTGGGGGGCGAGGGCATGGAGGGATTTGTAAGTCAGAAGAAGGAGTTTATAGGTGATACGGTGCTTGACTGGGAGCCAGTGTAGGTGGATCAGGGTGGGGGTGATGTGCTGCCAGGGCTTGGTGTGAGTGAGCACCCTGGCAGCCGAGTTCTGCACATACTGGAGCCTGTCCAGGGCTTTACTGGGAACCCCGAACAGGACTCCGTTGCAGTAATCCAACCGGGAGGAGACGAATGCATGAATGAGGGTCTCGGCCACGGAATCGTGGTCGTAGATGGGAGATGTTCCTGAGGTGATAGAAGGCAGACTTAGTGACGGATTTGATGTGTGACTGAAATGAGAGAGTGGAGTCAAGGATGACACCCAGGTTACGGACTTCGGGAGACGGGGAGATGGAACAGCCGTAAATGTGGAGGAGGAGATCCCCAACCTTCCGGAGCAGTGCTTTGGGGGCCACAACCATGAGCTCAGTCTTCTTACTGTTGAGTTTGAGTAGATTTGCTGTCATCCAGGTTTTTATGGCGTGGAGACAGTTGACCAAAGACTGTGGAGGGAGCTGGGCGGATGGTGAGGTGCTGAGATAGAGCTGAGTGTCGTCAGCGTAGCAGTGGAAATTGAGACCGAATTGACGTATGATCTGGCCAAGGGGGAGCATGTAAATGGTGAAAAGTAGGGGACCAAGCACGGAGCCTTGGGGGACACCATGGTTGACTGGGGCCGAGGGGGAGGATGAGCCGCTGATGCTAACAAACTGAGACCTGGTTGATAGATAGGACTGAAACCATGACAGAGCTGTGCCAGTGATGCCAAGGTTGTTAGAGAGGCATTTCAGGAGGACTGTATTGCACTTCAATGTTAACATAGGGCTGATAGGCTGATATCCTGTGGGACTGCAAGTGTGGAAAAATGCTCATACAATTCTCTTTTTCCCTGAGTCTCGGATTGATTCAATTTCTCTTCAGTACTTTTCAATTGTTGAAACATTTTGGATAATGTAGGTCCAAACTCAACTAAATTTAAACATCATTTCAATATAATTTGTACGTTTTGAGATATTTTAATGCCAAAATATTACTTTATAGCTAGTTTTATTTCCCTGTTTTGCATGTTTATAAATATTTTTCAAATGAATGCCGAAGTAACATGTCTGACTTTCATGCAGGAGATCAGAGTTGGCATACTGTCACATACATGTAGTTAGTGCATGCCTTTTCATTCACTCTAAATGCAAATAGCTAACTTATCTAGCAGTGCAGCAGTATGTTTCCCTTTGGAATTAATCAGATTCTCCTCCTTTGTCAAAACTAAACAAGGAAAGTGGTAAATTAGTGATTTCCTATGAATCCACAGCTGAAAAAGATGATGTAGTTTCCTGCGAGTTCATCAATCAACCCTCTCCCACGCCGCCTCCTCATATCATATGCCAATGGTAATAAAGGTGATAACGATCAAAGGCAGGGTCTATCCCAGGGGACATCTCACCCACCAGAGCAGCTCTTCCATTCTCTCTACGTCCCTCACAGATCCTCCTCCAACATGCCTCCTGTATGAGCGACTGTATAATTCATGATCACAGTTGGTATCTGTCAGGCTGCTTCAGGAACAGCAGAGGGGATGTTGCCCTTAATCCCAACCTGCAGTTTACTGGTAAAAGAAAGAGAGAAAATGACCCTGTTTTGTGACCTAGATGTGCAGTGGTATGGTCAGGCACATTACATCACAAGGTTCGAAGATACATTTAAAGCATTAAGACATACTGCCACAGAAACACATTATAAAATGACATTTAATTACATTTGAAAACACTCTAAAATAGAATAAGAGAGGTATGAAATACAAGATTAAAAGGTACATTAAATGGATTTATTTCCGGTGTTTAAATACCAGGCTGAAATGACAATATGATGTTGGTGAAACTATGGTTTATATATTCTATATCCGACAAATAAAACAGAATTTTAAGGCGTTTGTAGTTTGTGTGATTTACTACCTGACATGTTTTATGATCACAATCTATAATATACATTCAATGTTTCTATTAGTTAGACCAATAAATAAACTAGGTACTGAAATTGTGCAATATAGGGTTATTGCTGATATATTGGTATTGATGTGTCTTTTGATAAGTAATTTTTGTAACCACTTCCATAAGGGACCACAGGGACCATGTTGGAGAGGTGATCAGACTGTCTTAGAGTATTTTGATATTTAAAATTAATGTATTCAATATCAATTATTGATAATATTTTTATAAGCTCATTCCATCCTGATTAAAAGGTCTCTCAGTCATTGTGTCTCTCTCTGAGCTCTCAGAGGAGCTCACAGACTTCAGGTTAGAAACCTCCGTGGATGCTTTATCCTTTTCCTCTGCTCCCCACCCACAGCTGAAGGAGGAAGTGGTAATGTCAGGGAGGAAGTGGTAATGTCAGGAAGGATTATGGCGGCGGGGGTCATCAGTGCGACTCTCCTGTCAGGGTTGTTGAAGATAACAGAGGTCTCAGGAGATCCAGCAGTCAGACAGCTCACCTCTCCTCCGCTTGTCCTTTTAACCTCCATTTACTCCGAAACCTTTAGAGGTATTACATGTTCGCATTAAGATGTCTAGGAACAACTACAACTATGTTATATATACTGTTGAATTTTGTACTAACATCAACCTGAATGTAAAATCTGGTGACATTCAGACTCCAGAGGAAAGCATAACATATGAATCTGCAGGGGGCAATTAGCCTAGCTTAGCACAAAGGCTGGAAGTGATGGGAAACAGCTAGCCTGTCTCTCTCCAAACTCTCAAAATACAACTACCAACACCTCTGAAGCTTTGTGATTAACACCTTGTTGGTAGCATCTTACAAGGTATTGTGTACCAGCACAAGACACTGCACAGAAGTACTGGGTGGTTGGATCAATTGTTTTCAAGAAAAAGTAACCATGAATTGTTTATTTAAGCGCAACTTACTTTTGCAGCATTAAATGGAGCGCCCTGTGGTGGAAGTGATGACGGCTCGGCTGCTCAGCTTCAGATCCTGGATATCTCCCAGTCTGCTTTGTTTCCACTTCCTCTTTATGATGTAATCTTCTGAAATCAGAAAAGTGTCTCATCATGTAAGAAACAGGAGATGGCCAGCTGTGGGATTCTTGTTGTTAAAGACCCCCCTGGTGCTGTGTCTTCTGTCCCTGGAATCCTGGGGATGAATGTGATTCGCCGATGCTATGGAGAACTCTTTGGTACCTTTGGTCCCTCTCTCTTTGACTCACCCACTGTGACACGTGCGCCTGTCACAGTCATTGCAGCTCTACAGGAGTGCCACCAGTCTTCTGCTCAGATTCTTGGGAACCCAACTGGCACTGTGAGGGTTCGAGGAAAGCGTGCGGTGCGCATACCTGGAGGTGTGATGAAGCTGGTTGCTAGCACTTGTGCGGCACAGTTTTCCAGTCAAAGTGCTCTGTTTGAGCCCCCTGAGGCAGGGTTGCCAGCTGGGCTGGTTGTGTCACCTTGACTTGTACAGGTAGTCCGGGGTACTACATACGTCCCAGTGGTCAATGTTGGGACCACTGAGGTTCTCCTTTACCCACGGACTGGTCTTGGCACGTTGAGTGCCGCGCAGGTTGTAAGTCTCCCTGCAGGTGTTACTGAGGTGGGGTCAACCTTTGCAACTGTCTCCTCCCAGACTGCTGTCCCCTCCGTGCATGACAAGTTAGAGTCATTGGATCTGTCTGCCTTGCCTGAGCACGAGCAGACAAGGTTAAAGTCCCTGTTGCAACAGTACCAGTCTGTCTTCTCGACCCATGATGGAGACCTGGGCTGCACTACACTCATTTCCCATGACATTCCTGTTCTTGATGATGTGCCTGTAAGGCAAGGCAAGGCAAGTTAAGGAAAGGCAATTCAAAGTGCTTTACAAAAAATGAAAGACATTAAGAAAAGGGCATTTAAAATCAGTCATTAAAAAGAAAAGCTAATAAAATAAACATTAAAAGAAAAATACATGGATAAAAGTTACAGTGCAGTTTAAGATATGAATAGTTCAATTAAAAGCAGCGACAAAAAGAAAAGTCTTCAGCCTGGATTTAAAAGTAGTAAGAGTTGCAGCGGACCTGCAGGTTTCTGGGAGTTTGTTCCAGATATTTGGAGCATAATAACTGAACGCTGCTTTACCGTGTTTAGTTCTGACTCTGGGGACAGAAAGCTGACCAGTTCCTGAAGACCTGAGAGATCTGGATGGTTCATAATTTAGCAGGAGGTCAGTAATGTATTTTGGGCCTAAACCATTCAGTGCTTTATAAACCAGTAGCAATATTTTGAAATCTATTATTTGACACACAGGAAGCCAGTGCAAAGACTTCAGAACAGGAGTGATGTGATCCACTTTCTTAGTGTTAGTGAGGACTCAAGCAGCGGCGTTCTGAATCAGCTGCAGCTTTCTAATAGATTTTTTAGTGAGACCTGTGAAGACACCATTGCAGTAGTCGAGTCTACTGAAGATAAAGGCATGGACAAGTTTTTCCAAATCCTGCTGTGACATCAGTCTTTTAATCCTAGATATATTCTTTAGGTGATAGTAGGCTGATTTAGTAACTGTTTTAATATGACTGTTGAAACTCAGGTCAGAGTCCATGACTACACCTAGATTTCTGGCTTTATCTGTTGTTTTGAACATTGCACACTGAAGCTCAGCGCTAACTTTTATACGTTCTGACTTGGCTCCAAAAACCATTACCTCAGTTTTATCTTTGTTTAATTGGAGAAAGTTCTGACACATCCAGTCATTGATTTGTTCAATGCACTTACTCAGTATTTGAATTGGAGCATAGTCTCCTGGTGAAATTGTTACGTAAATTTGTGTGTCATCTGCATAGCTATGGTAACTTATTTTGTTGTTTTTCATTATCTGAGCCAGTGGTAGCATGTAGATGTTAAAGAGAAGAGGCCCCAAGATGGAGCCTTGAGGAACCCCACATGTCATATTTGTCAACTCAGATGTGTATTTACCTATAGAAACAAAGTTGTTTCTGTCCTTTAAGTAGGATTCAAACCAATTTAGAACTGTTTCCGAAAGTCCCACCCAGTTTTCCAGTCGGTCTAGTAATATGTTGTGGTCAACAGTGTCAAACGCAGCACTGAGATCTAATAATACTAACACTGAAGTTTTGCCACTGTCTATGTTTAAGTGGATGTCATTAAAGACCTGTACAAGAGCAGTCTCAGTGCTGTGGTTTGGACGAAAGCCTGACTGGAACACATCGAAACAGTTATTTAAATGCAAGAAATTACTCAACTGTTGAAAAACAACTTTTTCAATGATTTTACCTAGAAATGGGAGGTTTGATATGGGCCTGTAGTTGTTCATTACTGAAGCATCTAGATTATTCTTTTTTAAGAGCGGTTTAATGACTGCAGTTTTCAGGGCCTGTGGAAAAATACCTGAGTGAAGAGATTTGTTTACTATATGAAGTAGATCTGAGGCCATGCAAGGCTAAAACATCTTTGAAAAATCCTGTTGGAATAATATCAAGGCAGCAGGAGGAGGATTTCAGAAGTTGAATAATGTCCTCTAGGTTTTTATCATTAATCTGATGGAATTGTGTCATGGTGTTTGAATTGATGTTAGGTGGACATAGGGACAACACATTTGCTGTTCCTGATGCAGAGGCACTGACTGCTTGTCTGATTTGTGTCAGTGAAAAAGGAGGCAAAATCATTGCACGCCCTGGTGGATAGAAATTCAGAGGCTACTGACACTGGGGGGTTAGTTAGTCTGTCGACGGTAGCAAACAAGGCACGTGCGTTGTTTTTGTTTTTGGTAATGATGTCAGAGAAGAACGATTGTCGTGCGTTTTTCAATTCCAAATTATAAAGGCCAAGTCTCTCTTTATAAATGTCAAAGTGAACCTGGAGATTTGTTTTTCGCCACCTGCGTTCAGCTTTTCGACATTCTCTTTTTTCTGTTTTCACGGTCATGGCCTTTCTCCATGGAGATATTTTCTTGCCAGACACTTCCTTTAACTTAGTTGGAGCAATGGCATCTATAACATTTTTAATTTTTGAATTAAAATGATCTACTAGCTCATTTACTGAGATGTTAGCAGGGGCAAGTGTGGTAGAAAAATTCTGAGTAAACATTTCCCTAGTATTTTCAGTTAAATATCGCTTTGTAGTTACCTCTTTTTGAACATTTTTGTGAACAGAAATAGAGCTCTCAAAGAAAACACAGGAATGGTCAGACAGTGCAACATCAGTCACCACAACCTTAGAGATATTCAGACCCTTTGAGATAATTAAGTCCAGAGTGTGCCCCTTATTGTGCGTGGGCTCCGTCACATGCTGAGGTACCGACACATCCCTCCATCAGAGTATGAAGCCGTGAAGGCCCATATCAACCAACTCTTGGAGTCCCAGGTCATCAGGGAGAGCAGCAGCCTGTATGCATCACCAATAGTGCTGGTGAAGAAAAAGGATGGGAGCCTGCGCTTGTGTGTCGACTACCGCCTCCTCAACAGCAAGACCAGGAAAGATGCTTTCCCCTTGCCCCGCATTGAGGAGAGCCTGGATGCACTTTCTGGGGCCCGCTGGTTCTCCACCCTTGACCTTGCCAGTGGCTACAATCAGGTTCCGATGTCGGAACCCGACCGGGCCAAAACTGCCTTCTGTACACCCTTCGGCCTCTTTGAGTTCAATCGGATGCCTTTTGGCTTATGCAACGCCCCAAGTACCTTCTAGCGGCTAATGCAGAGGATGTTTGGCGACCAACAGGGCCGGTCGTTGTTGCTCTACCTTGATGACATCATCGTCTTTTCATCCTCTGTTGAGCAACATCTGCAACGGTTGGAATTGGTGCTTGGTCGACTTGAAAGAGAGGGCCTTAAAGTAAAGCTTGACAAATGTGCTTTCCTTCAACATGAGGTTAAATACTTGGGGCATGTCATCTCGAGCCAGGGTGTTGCAACCGACCCTCAGAAAGTTGAGGCTGTCGCTAATTGGAAGCGTCCCCGTCATGTTTCCGAGCTGCGTTCCTTTTTGGGTTTCACCAGCTATTACCGCCGCTTTGTAGAGGGCTTTGCAAAGCTGGCAGGACCTCTGCACCAGTTACTGGCTAAACTGGCAGGCACCAAGACCAAGACAAAATCAGGTCAGCTTTTGGCTGCCGAATGGACTCTTCAGTGTAAGGAAGGCTTTGAGGCCCTGAAGTCAAAGTTGGTCTCAGCCCCAGTGTTGACTTATGCGGACTTCTCACGCCCCTTCATTTTGGAGATTGACGCTAGTCATAGTGGCCTTGGGGCTGTCCTCTCCCAGGACACGGACGGTGCTGTGAGACCAGTCGCCTATGCTAGCCGAGGCCTTCGGCCCACGGAGCGCAACATGTCCAACTATAGCTCCATGAAACTGGAATTCCTTGGGCTCAAGTGGGCCATGACGGAAAAGATTCGAGAGTACTTATTGGGGCATAAGTGCATCGTTTATACCGACAACAATCCATTGAGCTACATCCAGTCGGCAACACTTGGGGCCACTGAGCAACGGTGGGCGGCCCAGCTTGCCTCTTTTGATTTTGATATCAAGTACCGCTCCGGTCGAAGCAACCGAAATGCTGACACACTTTCACGCCAGTACAGTATGTGCCTGGTACTCCCGTCCCTGATAGCCTTTACCACAACTCACCTTCAGGTTCTGTGGTGCCTGTGTCTCAGTCCTTGATCTCAGTCCTTCCATCCCACTCTGTGCCAGATCTCCGTTCATTGCAGGAAAATGATTCCCTCCTAAAGGAGGTGTTGGTGTTTTGGCGATGTAAAACCCCACCTACCTCAGCCAAGAAGCGGCAACTTCAGCGGCCAATCATGGCAATTTTACGCCAATGGGACCGCCTGGTGGAGAAAGATGGTATACTTTTTCGACAGGTGTTCCGCTCTGATGGGGGGGGAAGAGTCTTTCCAACTCATTTTGCCTGCAGTTCTCAAACCGGAGACCTTAACGCAGCTGCATCAACAGCATGGCCACCAAGGCATTGAACGGACCACAGAGCTGGTCCGACAGCGCTGCTATTGGCCGGGTATGTCCTCCGATATAAAGAGTTGGTTCCAAGAGTGTGAACGATGCCAAGTGGCCAAGGACTCAGGCCAGGTGCCCCATAGTTTTATGGGCCATTTGCTTGCTTCACGGCCCAATGAGATCTTGGCTATCGATTTCACTCTGTTGGAGCCTTCCGGAAATGGGCTTGAGAATGTATTGGTCATGACAGATGTGTTCAGCAAATTTACTGTAGCTGTTCCTACTCGGGATCAACGGGCCTCTACCGTGGCCCAAGTATTGATCTGCGAGTGGTTCTACAAGTTTGGTTTTCCGAGCCGTCTTCACTCAGACCAAGGCAGGAGCTTCGAGAGTTCCCTGATTCAACAGCTTTGCTCTTTGTACGGCATCACAAAATCCCGTACGGCCCCATACCATCCTGCGGGTAATGGGCAATTCGAACGGTTTAACCGAACTCTGCATAATCTCCTTCGCACCCTGCCAGTATCACGGAAACGGGACTGGGCCTCCTGTTTGCCTCAGGTGTTGTTTTGTTATAACACTACTCCTCATCAAGGCACTGGTGAATCGCCCTACTACCTGATGTTTGGACAGGAACCCCAGCTTCCTGTAGATTTCCTTTTGGGTCGAATCCAGGATCCAGTACCAGGTGAGGTACAGGACTGGGTGGTTGAACACCAGGCCAGACTCAGGGTTGCTTTTGAGGGTGCTCGTGAGCGGGTGCTCGTGAGCGGGTGCTCGTGAGCGGGTGCTCGTGAGCGGCTGCTAGCGGCTGCTGGCCGCCGGAAAGATCCGCACGATCAGAGAGTCCGGGGTGCACCTTTCCCAGTGGGCCAAATGGTGTACCTAAAGAACCATGGTGTTAGAGGTCGACATAAAATACAGGATCTCTGGAGCTCTGTGGTCTACCAGGTTGTACGGGCCCCCTCTGGTGAAGGAACAGTTTGTACTGTTGCCCCTGTCAACGACCCACAGAGGGTACGGAATGTACATCGGGATATGATGAAGGCGGTTCTGCAGCCTGAGAATGCCACTCCTCCATCCCGCGTGCCATCTCCACCTTGCCGTGCCCGCATTAGACCTTGACTCCTCTAGCGACAGTGACCTTTGGCTCTTGGTTCCTGATAACCACATTCCACAACTTTCAGTGGCTCCAAGGGCCTCTGGTCCCTCTGATTAAATCTTGTACCAGTCCCGACCAGTGCCGGAAGCCTCATTGCATGGAGTCTCCTCACCCTCAGTCCCTTCTACATCCACGACCAACCAGCCGAGTACTCGCCAGCAGGCTTTGCGTAGAACTGTCCGCCCTACTGCTGGCCACCATTCTAATGTCCACCATCTTCCTCGTCCTTCTGGTCCTCAGGACGATTCAGCCAGTGCACATGCAAGCCCTATGTCCAACGCCCAGTCTGTAGTTTTCAGGCCTTGGTGTTAATTCCACCCTTTTTGAAATCCATCATCGGGTCGATGATGCAAAAGCTGGGGGTGGATGTGACCAGGGGCGG
This sequence comes from Gymnodraco acuticeps, assembly GCF_902827175.1. Lineage (NCBI taxonomy): Eukaryota > Metazoa > Chordata > Actinopteri > Perciformes > Bathydraconidae > Gymnodraco > Gymnodraco acuticeps. The sequence continues at coordinate 4,506,248 of NW_022990966.1, forward strand.
ATCTAGACAAATATTCATGGGGTGGCAAGAGGGTGGCAGGAGATTTTAAGGGGTGGCATCCCCTGACAGAAGTATATGCTGATTTAAATCGCAATCATATCAATCAATTAGGGGTGTAACGGTACCCGTACTGAAATTATTCGGTACGGGCCCTTCGGTTCGGTACCGAACGAATATAGCGTTAAACGTAAAAAATTTAGAACATGAACAACTTTCTGGAAGTAATCTCAGGTATATATCATAGAGCGAGCAAGTCATTTCATTGGACGAGAGGCATACTATGAGAGCTGGTCACAGGGATGCGTTCAAATGTAGTCAGTAATTTGAGGAACTGTCGAAATGGCGAACGCAGATAAAGTTGAGCTCGAAAATCCTCCAGCATCATTGAAGTCTCCGGTTTTGGAACATTTTGGTTTCGCAGTTACGTACAAGGATGACGGACAAAGACAGGTGGACCGAACCAAAGCTGTTTGTCGGCATTGTTCAACTAACATTGGTTACGCGGCTGGCAATACATCACACTCTTGAAAAGGCATCACCCGAACGTGAATATCACCGGTACCAAAAGAAAAAAGACTGAAGTGCAAACCCAACTCCCACTAGCATTTAAGCCTCCACCACTCGCAAAGAGTTCAGACCGAGCCAAAGCTATTAGAAACGCCAAATATCCTTATGTTGCCATGTTAGCAAAGCGCTACCTGGCTGTATCTGCTGCCACTGTCCCTAGCGAGAGGGTGTTCTCCACAGCAGGAGACATGGTTAGTGCCAGCAGATCTGCCATTTCAGCAAGCAATGTGGACAAGTTAATCTTTCTTTAAACAACATGAAAATACAATGACAAGCAAGTCCTAATGTCATGCTGGCTGCTTAGGTACTAGTACAGTTCAAATACAGATTATTTCAGTTCATCGAAATGCTGCACCTTAATGTTTATTTTACTATATTTTGTATTTATTTGAATACATTAGTCACAGTTTAATAATAATATTTAATGTTTTGTGATAATTTTTTCTGCTGTACCGAAAACGTAACAAACCGAACCGAACCGTGACCTAAAAACCGAGGTACGTACTGAACCGAAATGTTTGTGAACCGTTACACCCCTACAATCAATGTTAACTTGGAAAGCCACAATATTAATATTTTAACTCAATCACATAGGTGATATTATTGTGGCACATCAGTAAAGCCTTACATATAAGGTGGCAGACGTAATTTAATGAATTTTAACTCAACAATAACTGAATGAGTTTGTCTCACTCTTAGACCAGCAGGGGTACCAAATCTATGCAGACTGCTGCAATAAGTACATTAATTAACTGTCTCATTGATGTTTGTCTGAATGAATATGATACTATTAACAATCATATTATTCCTGTCAGCTGTCAATCACTGTTAATAAATAATAATAATAGATTTAATTTGTTAGCGTTTTTACAGGTGCTCAAAGACGCTTTACAGATATAGTGAAGAACTGTTATGATTCACATATTCATTTATTATTGAATAAACTATATGTTTTGGAGGAGTTAATGATGAATGTTCATCAAGATGCTTGCTCGCCCTCCTTCAAATTTGAAAACAAGTAATTATATCATTATTGATATACAGTTACAACCTTGACTTTACATCAGAAAGAACAAACATTAAAGAAGTGACTAACTGCATCAGTTAGGGTTAAAAAACGTGTATTCAGCTAAAACATCGCTGCAGTTATTATCCAGTGGAAAGTTCTTACCTACTGGCCTAGTTAAATCAAAGTGGTTACTTTCTGTTGGCTGGGCAGTGTAGTTTTACACACCGTCTTATTTTACTTTCTCAGGATTTAAAACTGTTTTTTGGGGGCAGACCCCCTCAAAGAAAAAAAATATACACGCATACAAGGTCATCATCTTAACAGTTTGTTATTCTCATCGAGTCATCCGTGAGCAGAGCATCAAGTTGGCATGTCTATTACAGCTGAATGCGGCGATTACTATTTTGTTCAGCAAAACGCCTCACAAACTTATTAAGATCAACAGCCGTAGTGCGTTTTGATTCAATGCTGAGTACAGCCAAACTTGACATTCTCTTCTCTGTCATTGTAGACCGCAACTACCTCATTCCTTCAGTGCTTGGGTCCGAATGCTTCTCGTTTTGCGCCGTCCCCCCGTTCAAGTGAATTCGCCACCAATCATATTTCCACTCTCGCGCCAGGATCGGGGGAGGGGTTACATGACGCGCATCTTGTGCTAAATTCACTTGCACTCGGACATTAGAGACTTTCTCTCATAAATGTCCGATGAGCCACAACTTTTCTTTCAAAACAAAGATGCCAACTGGGGTGGCAGCTGGGGTGGCAAGGCTATTGTTTAGGGTGGCAGTTGCCACCCCATGCCACCCCGGTAGATCCGCCCCTGGATGTGACAGGAGGTTTTCTCCCTCCGTACCGCTGCACGGCATTGTGCCATGCGCCTCCGGATTTGTCACTGCTGGGCGCGCCGGAAGTATAAATACAGGGGTGTGGCGTAGCTCGTGACTTACCTGTCAACCCCTTCGCTGGTGGCTGGAGCACTGCGTGGCCCGAATGAATTGTTTTGTCGTGGCAGCCGTTTCGCAACACTCGCATCTGGACAGCGCATCTGACTGCCGGTGCAGTGGTGGAGAAATTGCTCCGCTGAGGACTCCCCTGGGCGCAGTGTTGTTATCACCTGGTGAGTTGCCGTTGTCTGCCTCCCTTTATCATCTGACACTTGGCTCCTGGCTTATTTTATATTATTTATTGCGGCAGCGGGATTTTGCCATGGCCTGTGCGCCCCTCTCCCCTGACGGCTCGGGTGCTATGCTGTGGCTGAATGGATTGTATGTATGGGAACCTGTAAATTCAGTTATTGATATATGTGTTTAATGGGCCTCTACATAATATTATATGTACCTGTGCCCTTTTCAGGGGTGCTATTAATTGCTAGGCCCACCTTCGGACAACTGGTCCTGCTGTTTTGGCTCTTTGCAATGACTCACTACTGGAATAACTTGCAGTTGCGTTGCGAGCTCCGTGTCTGGTGACGTGCCCCCCCCCCCCCCCCTTCGGGACTCTGGAGCGGTTCGGGCTCTCAGGGAACTCGCCAACCAAGTCTCCCTGATACAACTCACTGTTTACTTCGAGAAACTTTATTTTAGTTTTGTTATTTTCTTTTGTTAATTTAGTTTATATACTAGTGTTTTTCTTATTTTATATTAACCATGGTGCACCGACTTTATTTGAATACCTTCATTCATTTGGTTTTGTTGTTTGGTTATTTATTTAGTTGTATCTAGTTTATTTGAGTGTAATACTGTGTGGAGGTTTTAACCGTCTTCCTCTTGTCAGACAGGTGCTGTGGGCCTGAGGCGGCAACCCCAGTCCCTGGTGGTGGTCTTCACAAGTACTATTATTTGGTTTGCGGTGTCACGGGTGGTTTTGAGTTGGACCCTTCCCCCCTATTTATTTATTGCCGCCTGGTAAGCCCCAGCCCTGTCTTGTAGGGCTGTGCGATTATGGCAAAAATCATAATCACGATTATTTGGGTCAATAATTGATATCACGATTATTTTGACGATTATTCATTGACCATTTATTGAACTTTAAAACAAATAATATTTTACCAATAAACAAGATCAACAAATATGTTGGAGCGCACTTCCAAAACCATACTAAACATATATTATTAATATGATAAATAAAAATAAATTAGACCAAAATAAATGAAATCAAATATGATGCAGTGCACTGTCACAACCTACTGAAAACTCCTTAACATATAGCCAACATTTTGGTAAAACATATTCAACATATTCCACTCAGTTAAACGTTGAAGGCTGGCCAACCGTCATGGTCCAGAAGTAACAGGAAATAAATGTTGAACTACAATTTAAGACCAAATAAAAATGTTTTGGCCACCATGGCAAATGCTGGTAGGGCTGCTCATGTCATCTCTTAAAGATGCTTTTCAAGAAACACCAGGCTGTTTACATGGTCTGGTTTCAGAGATGAGCGCAGGCAGGTGACAATATTGCCACTTGTACTGAATACCCTCAACCACATACCCTCAACACATGGGGTGACGCCGGCCAATGACAAAGCTTTGATGCGTTCAAGTGCATTATTCTGACACAGGAAGATTATGTTACAGGACATTAACGATAAAACAGAATATTGTTGTTCTATTTTTAGACACATCTCGCGATCGACTGGTTGGGCACCCCTTGGCTAGACCATAGGTCTGTTGTGGTCGCAAAGTAGTCAGCTGAAGCCACATCTCTCTCAACTTCCCCACGGCATTTGTCATATAGCGCAGGCAGCGCAGACCTGCTGAAATAATACCGAGACGGCATCGCGTAACGCTTGACCAACGTGTTGACAAGTTGCTTAAAGCCCTGGTTGCTAACAGTGCTAACTGGGCACATATCTTTAGCGATGTGAAATGTAATGGCAAAGTACTTGCAAATAGTGGAAATAGTTTGACCCTTCTTTTTAACGAGTTGCTGCTCTTGTTCTGACATCTTCGCTCGCGCTGAACACTCACAACACATGTCACTCCCACGTGGCCGAGTGGGCTTTTAGGGAGGGGCGAAAGCGCACCCAGCAAAATAATCGTATTTTGTCAATTATGCTGTTTTCATAATCGTCGCAAGCCATAATCGTAATCGCGATTAAAATACGATTAATTGCACAGCCCTACTGTCTTGTACCTCCTATGCCCCAGTATGAACTTTTAGCTGATTGTATTATGTGGATCTGGTGTTTTTAGAATAGTTAATTGATTGTTATAAAGTAATTGTGGTAACTGAAACTGTCTCTGGCCCGTTATGTAAAACGAACCTGTGTTCCTTGTGTGGTAAATCTTTTATAATCAATAGTTAGTTCCTAGAGGTGAAACTCCCTTAGGTGGCGTTGTTGGCAACACAAACTCTTACCTACACCACACCGTCACACAGGCTTGCTAAAATGTATTAAGTTTATAATAAATAAGCCTATTGCATTTTGAATCTTAGGGGAGACATTTCCCGTTAACAGTCCAATTTTCCTCTATATCTAATAAGATAATTAAAGGTTGTGATATGAGCATGGGGGCTTCATAACAGTATTTCCTCTGATACAGACAGCAGCTAAGGGGAAGGATAGGATAACACAACTTTAGTTTCCAGTCTGGAGCAAAAACACGTTTCATCCTCATGAAGCTCTGAGGGCAAACTGCTGAGAAATCAAAGAAGAAGACACATCAAGATGCTCCAGGGCCTGATGGCTGACTTTCAAGAGACCCAACGAGTGTTTTCAAAGCAGCTGACGCTAAACCAACACTGTGAAGATGAAATGATGCATTTGAACCCTACACTCCTGCAAACATGTGTTTTTAAATCTGTACTCTAACATTAAAGTCCTTTAAAGGGACGATTTCTGAACAAAAACAAGACAAAAGCAACACTTTGAGCCTTGTGGTTGCCTTGCATGACTAAAGAGTCCCAGTTTGACTCGACTGATAAAATTGAACATCATCATATTAACGTCTTGTTTTGCATTTTTAACGGGAGAGTTGTATTAGGTTGCCATATTTATGACGGTTCTCTGGCTTCTGCATTGGAAACAAAACAATTATTTCACAGATCTTATCTCATCTTCTGCTTCCTGTACTTCATGTTCAATTAATGAGAGAGCCACACTAAAAACAAAAGCCAGATGCATGTTAGATGCATGAGGTGGAGCTGAATTTCTTCCAAAGAAAAGTCTCTGAGCACCTTTTGACTTTGTGTAAAAGTGCAAAATCCCCCTCGTGGGAGCTGGATCGATAAAGAATAACAGGAAGTTTCCTTGATCGTTTCTTTCTACTTCATTGGATATCCTTTCCCCTTTTGAAAGTCATTTGTTGTCTCCCTGGAAAGTAAATAGTTGTTTGTACAGTAATGGTCATTCCCTGATTGTTATAAGTCAGTCCTCAATCAAGTTTCATGGTTTATTGTGTGTACTGAATAAATAAGCAGAAGAAAGTTTTCTCCTCTTTTGTTTATCTAAGAAATGTGCAAAGAATCTTCTGCTTTTTAGATATATTTCAGCAATTTTCTGAAGCGCAAGACACTTTCCCGTGATGGTGGAATAAAATCGAAGTCATGAATCTTTAAACTTAATATCACCCCTGACTTCTAACTCAATTACAGTCTCTCATTCTCCAAAATGTTGATAACTCTCACACCTAATCATTCATGTCATCAAATCTTCAATGAGAAAAATACAGATTAATAATACATTTGTTTCAATATGGTCTGTTAATAAGGCTGTCGTGAGAAATGTCAAGTTTTGTAAAAAAGTACCAGACATACTTTTCACACATTTTAAATAAATGGTGGTTATTTTGAGTTGGGTTTCTCTACCACACACTCATCCCCCTGCCAGAAAGGCCTCCATTGGACAAGTGACATCACTATGTAACACTCTCACTTCTATTGGTTAGTGCTCCTATGTGATCTGACATCTCTAAGCGGTTGACCAATCACAACAGAGCCGGCCAGCTGACCTGAAATAAACAGCTTTTTGAACATTAAAGCATGTCCCAGTAAGGCACAAAATACAAATATAAAAACTGTTAATAAGCACAATAGGGCACCTTCAAGATGAATTCTACTCAATGATTGTACCCAAACTATACCATTTATTTTTTATTTTGAAACCACATCTTCCATTCAAGCTGGAATATTTTGGAGAAACTAAGGTACTCCTTATATTATGATTGACACCGAAAAAGAAACAAATCTGGAGAAAATGAGCCTCAAATGCACCTTCACTTCAACAGGCCGGTACATCCCGAGCTGACGGGTGTCAGTTTGGGCAAAAGTCTGCTCTCCCCCTCTCTACTCTAATGGGGATAAGCGTCTCTCTGCACCAGAATGAGGCTCAGCTGTAACCTTTAACGGACAGCAGAGGCTTCATGCGTCCATGCAGAGCTGCAGGTGGGCCCGGGGGAGCTGCTGAAGACTCCTGACAGGATAATGTCTCCTCTGTGTTTCCTTTCCATGTTAATAATCTGACTTCAATTGGCTGTGAAGATTTAAAGCCTCTCCCACAACGAAACGCTCCCTGATGTCAGAGAAATGCCTGATTGGATTAGCTGGATAGATTAATGGATACAATGGCAGACATGTAAATAGCTAACTGAAAATAAATTGGCTTTTGAATGCTGAAACAACCTAAACTAAATATGACTACACTTAAAGCATGTGCATATGTCTGAACTGACAAAGCACCTCCATGTGATCTGTGGTGTTAAACTAAAGATAATTTCATATTAGACTGATCCTCTTAAGAAGAAGCAGCAGCAGCAAGGAGCCTGTAATATCAATTCTTCTCACAGATAGAAAGGAATGAGGGGTATTTAGATGAAGGAGGAAGAGGAGACGAAGAACAATGGAAGTGTGTGAAAGGTTGAGCTGCATGGACAGAGTGGAAATGAACAAGAGTTGAAGTCTCCGAAGTTTCCTGACAGAGTGAATGTGACCTGCAGAGAAAATCCTTTTGTTCAAGTTCAGAAATAAAAACGTCCATTTACTGTATTTCTATTTTTACCTTACCTGCAGCGCTGAATGTCTGGAGGATACATCTGCACTCCTCTGACCGGAGTTTCATCCTTCAGCCGCAGATTCTGTAACACTTACAGTATGTTCATGCAAATAGTCTGCATACATCATGAACATTTCAGGGTCAATGGGTTTATTTATCATTTGCACTTTCATACATTTTCAATTAAAGAGCTTCTTTATTACATGTTCTTTGTATGAAATCAGAAAATGTATTAATGTTCAGTTAATTTGAATATGGTAAGCCCTCTGTGCTTAAGCTTGAAAGAATATATTAGTGATGACAGAGTTTATTATTATCATTATTAGAATGGTTGCTAAGAAACTGGCTTTAGATTTAAAAATAGGATTTCAAGAAAATGCTAAAAGCAAACAGTTGATTTTATTTTACATTCTGTATCGCAATCAACAATCAGTTGTAGTTTAACAGGTAAGCTAAAAATAATGAAGTCTTGCAAAAAGTTCCCTTGAGAAAAGTGTTAATTAAACTACACGGTTATTTTGGAGGGTATTTATATGACTTTGTCCACCCTGTTTATGTCAATAAGGACAGGATAAATATTAGAAACACGTCTTGGTAATACAACATAATTCAACAGCACTTGTGCATGTCCTTCAAAATGATCATAAAGTTATGGAACAAAACAAAAACAGAAGTTTATAACCTTCCCAAAGAGGATTTATTGCAGAGCTTGTGTGCTGGATAACTATTAGCTAGCGGCACCTAATAACATTTAACTTTCAGGAGCTTGATTTGTCGAATTCTTTGTTGTGTTGTTTTTACTTACAGGCAGACACAGCTCGGCAGGACAGATGAAGGTTAGGAGTCGTCCTGTTTCAGCTCCTACTGGCAGCCAATACAGATCAATAAAGGTCATTGATTATTTAATGCCCCTTTCACAGTGAAGAGGAAGATGCTTCTAAAAACAGAGCGAGGCAGACGAAGGCAGACAGGAAGAATGGAGAGTTTCCCAGACGGCTGTTTATTATTCGGACACTACAGTTTATGTGTGCAACTGTAAAACAATTCATAAGTCAGAGTGGGATTTCAGTGCTGCTCCCGACCGTCGCTTTAACATAACAGTAGAAATAGAAAACATTCCAGTAGAAAAAAAGAGAGAATCTTTACCCAGAGGGCCCCGTCTGTTAAAATCATCCAAAGATTTAGGAGTGAATCTGAATCAAAAGATTGTGAAAGGATGCATCTACTGTATGTTCCAAAATATCAAATAATAAAAAAGATATCACTATCCGGGAAATGACTTTGAGGAAGAGGATTTGGGCCAACCAAAATTTTTCTTTTTAGATCTGAGCAAGTGCGTCCTTTTTTTTGTTCTGAGATTAAACTCAGAATCCTGACAAAAAATAAAGAATCAAATTATTTTCAGAAAAATCTTAGAACAAATATTTTTCTCGGAATTCTGAGATTTCAGAAAAAATAAATTCAAATATCTTTTTTATATTGACTTGTTCTCAGAATACTGACTTCAATATTAGTCAGATAAAAAAAGAAGCTATTCACATGTGGGCCTAATCCTCTTCCGAATGACTTGAAATACTTTCAGTGTCATATTCAATGCAATATACGTAATTGGATAAAGCCAAAGGATGGTTTTAATAAATGAGGCCCCTAAGTCGAGCTCACCCATCCCCAGAGCGCTGGATCTGTGATGGCAGTCAGTGGGCATGACACCATCAGCATGCTGAGGAGAGGGTGATAAAAGAGAGGGAAAGGGACAGAGAGAAAGAGAGCAGAACAAACTAAAAGATAGAGGAGGTTTTTGTCAGAGAGGGGAGACAGAAGGACCTCCTTCCAGTGTCAAGAAGGATAGTGTCAGAGAAAAGTAAAAAAAATAGACTTATTTCAAGAAACAAAGGGAGACATCAACATAATCATCTTTGCTCCCAGTGAAAAGTCTGGGAGAGCAGAGAGGGGACAGTGAGGTGTACATTCAAGTGGCAAAGCCGAAAAAATCCTGCGCTGAAAAGTGTGTGTGTGTCTGTGTGTGGTGTGTGGTGTGTGTGTGTGTGTGTGTGTGTGTGTGTGTGTGTGTGTGTGTGTGTGTGTGTGTCTGTGTGTGTGGGGCTCAGATTACAGGCCTTCATTCTCTCGTTAAATGAATAAAGAAGGAGATGAGCTTTCTGCTGCTGGTGTCTCCTCACAGAACCAGACAGGTGGTAAAGTTTCAGGCGAGTTCGCTGACAGGGAAACTCTCACACTGCCTACGAGTCCCTGTCCTGCAGATCTATCCAATCATGCACTTTAACCGCTGAGGGAGCATCTCCTAAAATACAATCAGTGTATTGCAAATCTAAAATAAGCCATTTATCCAATACTATATTTCCCCTGGCCCTGGGGCTCTGAACTTCTCATGTGCTCCATCTGTCACAGTATGAACACACTTGAAGTAAGTATAAACTTGAACTCATTTTAATTTCAGTGGCATAAAAACAAAATCTGTTTCACTGTTTCAGGACATTATGTACAAGTTAGTAGTATACTTTGAATTATATTTGATTTTGTAAGCTGTCTGATCGAAAAGTAAAATATCTGAAAGCCAACTCAGCTTTTGTTCTTTCTTCAAAAGATTGTCCAGTCATTTCTATGTAATTCCTTCATCACTATTTGTGTCTTTTCAGTGGAATTAGGAGCCTGCAGTTTGTACCAGAATGTCAGGTCATGACAACCTCAGTCTTCTCACAAACTCTAATACAGACCTGCTTGTACTCTTTGCAATCATCGTGAAAAATCTTCAACTACTTCTCAGAAAACCTAATAAACTAACTTTTAGATGCGATATGTGGTCTTTCTACACTGACTGATGTCAAATCAAGTTACCTCTTCAAGGCTTTTACAGAGAAATGACCAGCAGACAGAGAACCATATCAGATCGGACAGACTTAGCTTTACTTAATTAACAGTAAGGATGTCCATTTATTTTAGCTGGTTATTAGCAATTTAGCATGATGGCGATCATTTAAAATACAAGTGAAGTTAACCAGAGTTTGGGTGTTTGTTTTGGAGCTGTCCTGTCAAAAACTTGAGTGTAGGAGGGAGGTCTTCAACTAACTGCCTTTCATAACACATTTTTAAAAAACATTATATTCTACCAATCTTTTGGTGTGTTATGTGTCATGTTTGATTGTTGGATATAAATAAAGATATCTCATCTACACACGGTAACACATCCTCCATCCCGCATACAGATATATCTATAATAATAAACGTAATACTGGCTTGCCTGTTGATATTATATACTATCGGACGATAAAGGTCCATATTCAGCCTGTAAGAGAATAAACTGTTGCATAGCATTGCATGATATTCAATATAAGTCACATCTACGTGAGATAAAAGGATATGAAACCAACTGGTATGTGATGCTCAACACAGGTACAGTGGTAGCCATCATTGAAAGATACATTTCTGCATTTATAGTGGGGGGCCAGATTGCCTGAAACTGCTGCTGACGTGTCTCTGAGCAAGGCACTTACCCCTGATTCTTGCAGGGGATCCGCTCAGTGGCCAACAGCAGAGAGGAGGGGAAACTCTGCGTGTGTGAAGCAGGATGGTACAGAAGCCATTAAACTGCTTATCTTATATTAATATGTTCCGAACTGCTTTCTCTGAGGAAAGCTTTTTGTCCCATCTTGAAGTGAGGCAATTTTAGAATAGTAAATATTTTCCACATAGACGTGTCATCTACAGGAACATATATTAGCGTAAAGCAAATATTTCCAAGCATATGTCGGCCTATAGACTTCCTGGATCAGCAATGTCAACATCCTGGCATCCAACCTGTCATGCAGGACGTCACTGATGCTGGGAAACAATTTAAAGAGGGCAAATACATTCTGATATACCCGTCATTGTATCTTTAACATCTGAAGTCCTGACCACCTCAGTATTATACTGGTATATCTTATCTACCAATCTCTTTTCCTATCATCCTGTGTTTGTTGAATTGGGGCATGTTGAGTACTCCGAGTATGGCACTAGACTGAAAGGTATGCAAAAATATATTTCTTTCGCTTAGATTTGTTATCTTTAAAAAAAATATATCACTTGCTAGCAGACCCTGTGACCTGGAGGTTTAAGGTGCCAACCGAGAACAACTATATCCTTAGTAAAAGTTGGATAAGGGAACGTTTTTTGCTTGTTATTCACCGTCTTCCTCTCATCGTTTCAGTTTTTTCTACTGTTGACTGTCTAATACAGACAAACATCCAAATTCATCTATTAGTTTATCCTAGAGGGCCAATGACAAACAGGAATTAGCCATATAACAAGGTCCATTGGGCAACACCTCTAATTCACTGTTTTCTGCCACCTGTCCATTCACTCACACTGTAGATAATGAAGCAGGAATGACATGAACCTGCTCATTATAAACTAATTGAACCTTACATGATGGCCACCATGCATCTGTGTTCTTCCTTATTCTTATTAAATATGATTGATGACTGATCTCCCTTTCTGTGAAGAAAGGCCTTTGGGGTTCACATCAAGAGATGCCACCATACTGTGTGCATGAAGAGTGTGTGTATATATATATGTGTGTGTGTGTGTCTGTATATGTATAAGTACGCACTCTGGAGCATAAAACTTCTCCTTTTGCATGCAGATTTAGAAAACTGATATCATAAAAAGTACAGTATTCCATTTCTGATTACTCGAGCTCTTTGCGGTGAAGCTGCTAATGGGATTCAGAGCGGGGATTCAGAGCGGGGCTTCAGAGCGGGGCTTCAGAGCGGGGCTTCAGAGCGGGGCTTCAGAGCGACGCTCGCTGGTTAAGACTGCCGTGTGTGGTGCAGGGGCTGAGGGATTACATGTCTCTGTGCTGTGAGTGATCTTTAATGTGAACTAAACTCTGGTTTATTTCCCCTAAGCCTTCATCGTCGACCAAACCTTACCCAAAGTGCATTCTGCCATCCCTGAATCATGCAGAGGAATGGACCAATAAAAGAGGAGGAAAGTCCTTCATTCACAGACATGATAACTTAAGGTATAATATTCTCACGGCGTACCCGAGCGATGCATAGACACGAGGAGGATCCTAACAAAATATCCATTTAAGGGTTCACCCGACATCAAACTGAGGCCTTTTTGTAATCAAAAATAGAAAATCAGTATTATTATAAGAAGCAAATTTGATAATATAAAACATACCAGAAAATTCCACTTAAGTGTTGCTCATCATCACATTTGTGTTCTTAGGAGGGTGAGGCGAAAGCAGAATCATCTCACAGGCAAAGAAAAAACAAACATCCCATTTCGATTCCTCTATTTATAAATAATCCATGCACAATCCCTCTGCCAGTAAACCCCTTTGTTACTCAATGTCTATAGTGCTACCGGTATGCAAACCCTGAAATGTCCACATAGTAAATTATCAATGAAAAATATTCATATGTACAGTGCAGCTCATTAAAATGTCTCTTTAAATTAGATTTGCATGCAGTCAACTGCATAATATACAGGCGTATAGTAAGTACGATCAGTAGTTGTTTCTTTGGCAGGCCAGAATCCAGCTGGACATGCATTAAGAGGTATGTACAATCACAAAAACGGGACCCAGGTCAGTACGGAGAGAGGACTCTCACTCGACCCGGAGATAAAAGTTAGTGTGCAAATGTTAGAAACTTTAACCTCGGAGGATTACGACCAGTGGCGTAACTGATGCCCAAAAATGGATAAACGTGATCATAGTAGAACAATGTGCCATGTGATCAGTGTTGGCTCCGGTACACCACTGGGTGAGCCCCCTTCACAGCCCCTCGTCCTTCTCTGAGTCCGGAGAAACAGGCCTAGAAACGGTGAAAATGTCCTGACGTTGTATTTTGGTTTTGGGTGTGTTGTGTGCCGACGGCCTCTCGGGGGTCGGTCTCTTCTTGTCCGACAGCAGTTTGATGATCTCGGCCACCTGACCCTCCAGAGCGCCCAGCCGGCCCCCCAGAATCTGGATGTCCCCCCGGAGCTCCAGCCGCGTCTCGTGCAGCGCCGCCTGCAGGGCCTGCTCCGGGAATGGGGCAGAAAGGGTGAGGGCAGAGGGACCCCACCCCCCCGGGCAGAGGGCTGTGGAGGAGGGGGGAGATGGCAGTGGGGGTCCGTGCCTCCCCCGCCCTGTCTATCCGCAGCTCACTTTTCGTAATACCGCTGTCGCATGAGTCTGTCTTTCGGAGCGGATTGTTGCTGGACACCCCGCCCTCTCTCTACACCCCCGCCGCCTATCCTGCCCTCCTGACCTTTGCCCTCCTGAGAAGCATCTCCACGGAAACAGCCTTGTTGTTAATAGACCCCTCCTTCCTGGGCTCGCTGGCGCTGCGTTGCTTCTCAGACGCATCCACGCGCTGGCTTTCACCACGGGTTTGGTCAGCGCGGGGCTGGTGCTGACTTTCACCCTGACAGTCTGCTCCCCTGCAGCCCCCCCCGGCACTGGGCTTCAGCTCCATGATGTCGCAGTTGTTCTGCTTTACGGGGGGATCGACGTACACCAGCGAGCTGTGCATGGGCGTGACCTGAGACACCGTCAGCACGCTGCTGCTGAGCGGAGCGCCGTTCTGCAGGGAGGAGGGGGGGCGCTGCAGGCTGAGCGGCAGGGAGTGCTGCAGGCTGGAGTGGCCCAGCTGCAGGCTGTGGGGGTGCAGGTGCTTGCTGGTGCTGCTCCACCTGCAGCTGGTTCTTCTCCACGTCCAGCTGTGAGGTGGCCGTCGCCCCCTGGGCTGCGCAGCTCCTTCTGCTGCTTGAACTTCTGGAACAGCTTCCCGGACTGGGTGGTCCTGCGGGATGGTGAGCTTGCACCTCGTTCTTCGCCCGCTGCCTCTCCTCTTCCTCCTTCTTCACGTCACTGATTTTGCGGAAAATTATCTGCAGGGGAAAGAACAACATGGCACTTATCAGAACACTTTCATATGAATACTATGAATAATAATTCTATCTCCCGCTTTCTACGCTCAGCATTGCACATTAATCATGGGAGATAAAGGATTTTCCCTGAAAGAGTGAGAGACAAATGAATATTTGTTATTATGAAAATCTGTCAGACTTTCTCTACTTGAGCACATTCACAGGAATTCCTTTGCAGTACACTCAGGTACTGTCCTTCTGGAGATCCATGTTAAATTATCCATCAGTGCTCTACACCCCCCCCCCCCAATATTATTCAGCGCGTCTGGCGCCACTCTTTCCTGGCTCCCCTTACACACTAATTACATTGGGAATGAATGGCTGTCAGGCAGGCACCCAACCCTCCTATTGGTGATTCAAGTTATTCTTAGTTAAAATGATGAGGCTCCCAATAACTGGGAAGCTGAATCAATCTTGGAATTACAGACAAAAGGCAGGGGAGTTGCACACCTTGCTGTCCATCGATAATCTACCAAACAACCACTTTACCTCCCAAACTCTGCTTTCATTTATCTACACTTCCTGCTCATACAGCCACTGCTGCTGAGAGATCTTAAGCCAAGTAAAGTCTCCTCTCTGTAGTTTATCATCAAATCTCCGCTGCTGCCTGCAGGCATAACCGGTAACATAAACACTTTTAATTTAATTGAATTAACTATGACAAGTACATTGTGGTTTGAGTCATTAAAAGTTTGCACCAGTGGGTTTCTTTTTCCCGCATGTCTAAAGAGAACAAGAGTCTACTGTCTTTGTGTATAAATCAAAACAAGAATCTGTCACAAGTGAGCCGATGATGCTGATGTGACTCGATCAAACACAATGAACCTTCATTAACTAACCATCACTTTGAATTATCTTCAGCGACTTCATGGTATCATGGCAACAACAATCTCAACAGTCAAGTGAAGAGCACTCCAGTGTATCTAAAAACCGTAGAGAAACTCCCTCAGGAGGAACTATGGGATTTTAGATGGACCATAACCTACAGTGTATAACACACTAGAGGAAAGGGAAAACCCCAAAAAGCAATATGGCCCCTTCAATTTATTTTCACAAAAAAGCTAATTTATTATATGAAATGTACATTTTCTCGAAGAAGTTATCATTTGTTTGAAAAATGCATTTCAAACAATTCAAATCGTCTGATGTTTTAAATAGAAGTATTACAAGGAGATTTTAAAAAGGGTTTATAAGCATTACAAGATTAAGTGGAAGCACTTAAGGATTTTCTGTACTTGGAGTAGAAGCACTGAAGAAGAAATAATTGAAAATAAGCAGAAGCTCCACTGTAAGTGATAAAAGGTGTTTTAGGTGAGGTTTCACTGTAAGCACTGAATGGATTTGATGCTACTGTATACATGACTTGCAACTGTTTCACCTCTTGAACCTCACAAATACTATTTAGAACCGAGTATAGAAAAAGAAGAATGTCAGTACTGAATGACTGCAAAAACCCAGATTTGTATTTCCAATTCAATACATTCTTGGCAACAAGGGTAGGGCAGCGGGTTGATCAGAGAAAGTGCTTGGAGAAAGAAATGTTGCTGCTTTCTCTCAATTGAAAACTTAACTTTTCCTGATACATTAGACCAACTTTATTTCACTCAGATCCATCCCTTTACTTTATAGACTTGGCGGCCAGCAGTGGTTTTAAAAAAGTCATTAAAAAATATGTTGACTTTGCAGTTATTGTTGGCAGCGCGAGCGTCTTTAAGCTCCGCGCGATGAGAGCTTTGACCATGTGGCTCCTGGTTGAATGGCCTGTCACATTTCTCACATTCAGACTAATTTCTTCTGACCCAATTATTCCATCCTTCTGCTCAACATATGGTCTCATTCACAGTCTGAAGTCCTGCGTGACACATTCACAGAATAACACAGAGTTATGACTAATGCTTCTGAATGGCTCTCTTTCTCGTCAGCGTCTGAGAAGTGAGGAGTCATAAGAGGCGGCGAGAGAGATAAATGGCTGCTAAAGATACACTCGGATGAATAGCTGTCATATTAGCGCAGTATATGATTACTACAAAGATTAGAAGGAGTTATATTAAATCAGCATCGCGTATTAAGGCCTTTCAAATTGAAAGTTTGAGGTGACATTATGCCTGCATTGATTAATCACATCATCAATTATAAGAACTTCCTGATGACATAACGCAAAGTTAATTTAACAGCTTTTTGAGCTGAATAGGTTATGTAATTAGGTTACATTATTGGACACTGACATAAGTGGAAGTCCAGGCCTCATAGTAATCAGAAGGGTAATAATCTCCAGCAGTGAAACCACTTGAATTTGATTTCCTCCTGATTTTCAGAAACTGTTTAAATGCTAGCTAACAGCTAATGACCATTATTGACATCTTTTAAAATGGCACTTCATCTCCCTTCCATATTTTCAAGCTTTGCGCCTTGTGCTTGTTAAAGTTATTTATTTGTGGGCTTTTCTAAAAATGTCAACAGATTGACATTGATAGCTTTGTATAATGTTGCTATGTCTGTGTCATCTTAAAATGGCTTGAAAAATGATATTCTCATGGCAGTGGAAGCAGTGGATGTGGAACAGCTGCTTCCTGCCAGCTTGTGCACACCTGCGTCCTCCAAGTGTTTTTGAAATATAGCCAATGAAGAGCAAAGCACCGTTTTTGTGTGTGTTTGTGAAATTGACTCAAAACAAAAACATAAAACTTGTGTTCGTCTAAAAAGTAGCAGACTACCAGGTTGTCCCAGATGGTAACAGGTTGGAAAACAGGAACATCAAATGTTTTTACCCAAAATGTGTGTTGTCTTTCCGTGAGTTTTATCTTTATTTTTCAGTTATATAGTACATCTTTAGTTGTGATCACCAGCTTTAAAGCACAGAATATGTACTGCCGTTAGCAGATCACCCTCCCACGCTTCTCTCTTTGAGTTCAACACTGCAGAGGTTATCTGAGAGCCACTGTGCATTAAATCAGTGCGGTCCCTTTATAGTTAACCTCACACACTCCTGAGAGCTCAGCAGCGTTCTCCGGAGAGATCCTAATGCAGATGTGAGGATGCATGCTTATGGAGAAAAATGTGGAGGGGATTGGCTCTGCCCCAAACAGAAGGACCACAAAAACATATCCAACAAAAACACCATCCTAGACCACCCTTTCGAAAAGAGCCAGTCAGACAAATGTGAGATTAAAACATTAAAACAACTACTTTAGGCTACAAGTGGCTACAATTTGTCCTGATTTAATCCTTGAAATGTGCTTATCCGAGACCAGCAGCCTCCCAAAGTTATCACACACTATCAATAAATCAATCAAATAGAATTTATACTGCACAATATTAGAAATAACACATTTGTCTCAGGAGGCTTCATGGCGTGTACAGCATACACCACCCTCTTTCCTTATACCCCTTGCATCGTACAAGGAAAAACCCCCAAAGAAATGCCACAATTAATGGGGAACAATGTTAGAAGCCTTGGGGAGAGCAAAAGAGAAGGAATCCTCTTCCCGGACGCACAAGCGTGTGATAGTCAGATTATAAGACAAAAATGATACTGTGAACGTACTGTATATAAAAAGGTGGATCAACAAAGATGTCAACACCTCTTGTTTGCTCCGTTCACTATAGTTACCAGTGGCTGCCCAATGTTGCTTTAAGACAATGGTATTATATTATCATGTTGTCAACAGAAGCACACCTGTTAGCTCTCCTTGCTCCTAAATGGGGGGAAAAGCTCCCCAATGACATCAGGACAGCAGATTACGTCTTCCATCGCAGACTGAAGACTCCACTGCACTTCAGTCATTCAAAACCAACAAAATACAGATGTAATTTATTGCTGATCTTGGATTTGTATATTCATGGTTAATATCATTTATTTGAAGTTGCTGAATGTGTGAAATATGTTGTCTGTGTCCTCTGAAAACTGCATTACAAATACAAATCTTAATTTATTTCAACCAATTTGTTTCAATGATTATGCGAAGGGCGTCTGCTAAACGGATTTCGGCTGTAAGAGTAAACACTAAGGCTGCCGTCTTGCTCCCCAAAGACTTTTAATACGTAACATGTTTTATGATCTAAGATTGTCAACAAGAAGTATCCTGCTGACCCTAAAGTCTTGTACCAGAGTAAACATATCTCTTTATGTTTCCTTTACAGCTTCTCTCAAAGGATTTAAACCATAGTAATTTAAAAGGAGTAGGAATAAAAACAAATTGACATCAAATTAATGAGGTTTATAATTGGATTTGCCCAGGAACAACATCATATCAGGGACAAGAATACAGAACTCAGACATCTAATTAATGTTGATTTACATAAAATAAAAATAAAACACTGTTTCTCTTGTTGTAAAGAATCCAGGGTCTTGAACATATTCGTGGATTTCTGTAATTGTGGCAAGATGTGATTTGGAATTACAAAAGGGAATGGTTTCCCTTCTGCTGAAACTGATGGTAAACCTGTATGGAGGCATTAGTTCCTTCCCCTATGAAAACAACCTACATGCAATTTGCCTTCCAGTCAAATGGACCAGATTGTTGTTTTGTTTCTCTCTTTCGTCTTTTTTAAAATTATAAAAGAAAACTTAAAGGGTTAAAGACCAATTTCAATTCCTGTGCTACTAACTATGACACTTGTGATATATACATTTAAAATGAACATTAAGCGGCTGCAGAGGGGGTTGGACTGTGACAGGATATTATGGCTCAGATCTAGTGTTTCTTCCTTTTTGGTGCCAAAACGACACATACATCTAATAAAACATTTATAGAGAGCTAAAGTGAGTTAGAATTAACTAGTTATCTTTAGCAATAAAGTAATGATGCTCTTAAAGCTCTCAAAGTGCTTGGTCAGACTATATTGCCAGATTCATACAGATAATTTATAGAATAATTAAATGGAGCTATTAGACGAAGAGACACAAAAATGGAGGAACATTTTAGAACATATCTCAGAATATCATAGCGGGGATGAAATGAACAAATTACTCAGCCCAACCAACGTCACTCTGTGAAACTCTAAATAAACCCAGACACTGCTCTTGAATATTTAAACAGATCTGACGTACATTCAGGCAGCTCGTAAACACAATGTGTAATTTTTTCTGTCTGTAGCTGGTGCTCTCATTATGGGGAAAGGGCTTTACCAATGCAAAAATACAGTTTATATTGGAACTATCTTTGGCTTTGAAGTCTGGGACAAAAATAGATATTTGGTTGGTTCTCATCTGCGCCCACAGCGGTCTGAGGCTGAGAGAGCAGAAAACAAGAGTGTAAACATGCTGCTTCTTTTATTTTAATACCTACCTGCTCTTATCTCTGGTTAAAGGAAGAAGATTCAGTCAGGCAAAACACTTCACACTATGAAGCAGAAGAGCATGCATCACTTCACAAGATGCCACGTTTTAGCTTTTGGCACAACTATTCTTTTCTGAAATGTACAATAACTTTTGGTTTGACCCTTATAGTAACCTTAAAGGGGCCCTATTATGCTCAGACACTCCCTCTGCGGGAGCTTTGGGAATTTAGCCTTTGCCGACCATTTGCATGCACACACACTTTTATAACACACTACAGGAAAGGGAAAACCCCAAAAAGCATAATAGGGCGCCTTTAAAACCTCTTAAGCCCTGGAGCCCCCCCAACTTTTTTTTCGAGACTGTGTCTCAGGGCTTCTTAACATTTATGAAACTATTAATGTGTAGCACCAGATTAACGGGAAGAATCTCAGCTAACTGAAGATGTGAACAATTTTTACCAAAACAAAACACAAGTCTCATAAGAAGCGTCTAAATGACCCCTGAGCGAAAAAATGTCGTAACTGCACATACAAGATATCCGATTAAAGCTGAGGTTCCACAGATTATTTAGGTATAGTATCATCACTGAGCGATCAGAACTCGTGACAGGGGAAGCAAACACAGACATCACAACACGTACCTTTACGGAGTTTTTACGGGAGATTATCTCACCGTAGCTGTCAATCTGATCAAAAGACGTGTTCAATGGCATTAAAACGAGAAAAAACGCGGCTGAATCGGTTGATCCATAGGTTAATAATGTTTCTGTCGCTTTGAAAAAATTATTTATAATCCATAATTTCCATTTTGATGTAAAAAATCGGAGAAAAAACAGTTAGCTGCTAATGGTAGCCAACAGATATGCAGCTTCCGGTGTTCGGCCACGCGTCACTCTCACTCCTTATTTGGTAACGTGTTTGTGTGTGTAGAACTTTCCCTCTATTCCATTGGCTCTAGCGGTTAGAAAGAGATGTCATTCGTCAAAATCGACAAAGGGGGGCCAGATATAGGTCAAATCCACCCAAATAACCCCAGAAGTGGGTTTCTTTTGCTAAATCTCTCTAAAAAGGTCAAATTTCACTTGTTTTGCATCAATCTTGATACAGGGTACTTATTATATGTTGTACTTTGGATTCCTAAAGCTTTTAGTCTACTAACCCATCATCCGAGGGTAGTTTTCACTATAAGTACAAAATAATTTTTGGACAGATACTATAATTTACATTTGTTTACCATGTTCAATCTGAATTTTCTTTAAAATAAAAAACATCTATATTGATTCTGACTTTTCTACATCCAACTCACAGGTTTATCATTACTTTGAGATAAAAGATTATTAATTTAACCCTTTTAGAAGGGGAAGATATGGTCATTTGTTCTGGGAATGTCATTTTCGAGCCTGAGACCTGAAAACAGGCTCAGGGTTGAACAGGGTTAACCACCTGCCCTTTATATAGACCACCCTCGGAAGCCAGCCTCTTCGACGTAGGACCAGAGATGCGGGCATGGCTACACAACACCGAGTTGGACCTCTGACGTTACACGAAAGAAGAAGAAGTGTATTTTTTATTTAACAATCAGCGGCAGTATCATAGAGTTTACGGGTTATTTAAAAGTGTTGAGACCCCTACCGATACTTGCTGTATTTACACACTGGAGAAATGTGTTACAATGAAGAATGGCGTGAGAAAATAAACAAAAAGAGAAATAGAGAAAGGATCAAGAGGAAAATAAATATATAATATTATGGCCACAAAGTGATCGAGGATGATTTCTAAATTCTTATCTAATAATCTCAGTATGAAATGTGTGCGGAATTAGCTGCTAAGCACTTTGGATCGTGATTACATCCAGCCTCTGGTCTGTGAGCACTTTTATTTGAAGTGTCCTCAGCTGATGTCCCTCTCCTCCATCACTCTCTCTGTTCAGTGTGCACCGTCTCCTTTTTTTATTTTATGGTTTGTTGTTTATGCAGAGCTGCCGGCGGTCACACGGCGCTCTCCATCACTCATTCATCACCATAATCGTCCGGCAGGAAGCGGCTGTGTGTGAAGTGGAGAGAGAGAGAGAGAGAGAGAGAGAGAGAGAGAGAGAGAGAGAGAGAGAGAGAGAGAGAGAGAGGAGAGAGAGAGAGAGAGAGAGAGAGAGAGAGAGAGAGAGAGAGAGATGAGAGAGAGAGAGAGAGAAGAGAGAGAGAGAGAGAGAGAGAGAGTGTGTCGCTCAGGAATGACGGAGGGGCCCATTAGAGAGGAGCGTGACTTGTTTGGTACGGTTTCACATTCGGATTAACCCAGAAAAATACAGATCTACAGAGCGGAGAGAAACCACGTTTATTTCTGCGGAGGCTTCAGACAAGAAGGAAAAACACATTGTGAACTGTTATGTCATCATATACTTAAACTATCAAAAATCCCATGGCCTTTTGTGAGCCCTAACGATGCTAAGGTACACCTACAACAATGACACCACTGTATAACTCTAACTATAACTATGCTTATGAAGTTCATCTAAAAATACTTCAGTGAACTTTAACAGCAGCGGAATTAATCAGTAGAAAAAAATTACACAATCTTAGTAAGCTCAGAGGTTCATAAAGATGGTCTGAACAGAGGTGACACACAAGGTCATAACATTTAGATTAAAAGCTGGGAACTGAACCAGAAGTGAGTAATGGCTTCTGTCACTTCCACCTCAAAAAGTGAAAATGACTTTTAACTCTTTTGATGCGCTAATATTTATTAAATGTTTAATTATGGTAATGAGGTATTGAGTTTTGAGTCGTCGTTGTGACCCTGGTTCTGGGGAGAAATCCTATGTTGCCATGGTTGTAGGTTTTAAACACAGTAAGTTACATTAAGAAAAAGAGAATACAGTCAGTTTTTTAACTCCAGGCTTGTTTGATTGAAGAGAAAAGTCTAAAAAAGGAGAAAAATCCAGACTTCAGAAAGGAGAAAAAAAACAGATAAATTGACTTTTTCCTTTTGAGTTGATATTGAAGTGGGTAGAGGAGGAAGATCGGGCGAAAAGGCCTCACATTTTTTAATGAAATACGTTTTTAGCCTAGAGCAGAAGATAAGGAGTCTGTCTGACTGAAGTGGGATTGAACAGGAGGCCTACAGGTTTGAAGTTTGACTCTGATTCTCAAGTTACAATCTTTCAGATTGTTTGATGCTGTTCATGTAAAACAAGTAGAATCAAATCCGGTGATTCTAACATCACTTGTAATACATATTTGTATTCTAACAATGTATCTACAGTCCAATTTGAAATAACTTCAACCTCATCTTCATAGCGCTTTACAATGAGATTCAGATCAATGTTTATCTGTCCGGCCCACAACTTTCCTGTTCAGGTCCAATTCCACCACTTTCATAGTGTCCTTTTTTGTTAAAAAGCTCTTAAAAGCTACTTAACACTACTCAGGAGCAAACAGCAGAAGTTAGAGACAAGCTGGAGAGAATAGTGGAGTATTAAGCAGCTTAAGAGCTATCATTTATTTGGGAGTAGGTGGAGACCAAACACAGAACAAAATGGGAGTGAATATCTAAACTTATATTCGTCAAGTTTCTCTGTAACTGCTAGATGTGAAGGAAATGCTTTCAACAAGTTCAATATAAAAGGTTTATATACAAGGTGATGATATGTTGAGTTCACACATTGTTTCCCACGTCCTCCATATGACAAAAAAACAAAACAGGTGCCACTTTTCCTGTGAAACCCCAAAATGCTTATTTTCCCAAGTAAAAACATGTATATCCCCATGAGTTTATCAAATTCAATGTTGCTGCAGTGCATGCTGGGTGTCAAGATCTCTCATCATTGAGGTAAAAGGAAGAGTTTGTGCTCATCTGGCTCATTTTGACAAATATGAGAATCAAAAGCTGTGCTAACTCAGCTTACTCTGCAGGCTGATGTAAGGAACATTTTTTTTTAAATATAATTAACAGCAGTGCGGCTGCATGAAGCCAAAGCCAGCTCAGCACACTGAAACACTTACAAACCCATCGATCTGCAGCTGGCAACCCTCAGTCCATCAAACTGTGTGAATTATACGGAGTACTCATAGTAATAAAACATGATCGAACCGCGATGTAGGCGCTTTTTGCTTTCATGCAATAACAAAATAGTTGGCGGCAGCAGGAAGTGGAGGCTTAACAGCTCTAATAACAGGCAGCGGGGAAAACAGGATCCAAATGCAGACATGGGTGGTTGAGTTATGTGTTTATGTAATTAAAAAATCAATGGACAGGCTTACAGGTGTCAGAGACAGCGGAGGAACCTGAGGGGGCTGAAGCCGGTACGCAGGTTAAGATGTGGGCAAAGATTGCATTTAAAACAGTAAGACGAAACTGGAGTATGTTTTCAGTTGACAGGTAGTAGACAAATGCAGTCTGACTTCCAACAAAAATGACAGCATAGTTGTGTTTAAAAGCTTTAAATCTTAATATGAGTATTTCTAACTGACATGGACCTCTCGTGACCATGTTAGTTATCATCTATATGGAAGAAGAAGAATAGGGAAGCTTGAAAATGGCGTAAAGCAGCAATGTTTCTGAAAGAGGAGGTCAGGGGTGACAGTGATGTCTTCTTTGTTTTGCATTTAGTATCGAGAAAGTTTAAATGGAATTTTATTTTTATCTTATCGATAACATATGCTGAAGGTTTGAATCTAAAAGTGTTATTGTCATAATCATCCTTCTGACAATTAAAAATCCTGCATTTGATTACATTGGAATCACCAGAAGTGTTTCTGTTTTGTCTAAACCAACTCACAAAAAGAACTAATAACTATAATAATAATAATAAATCATGACATTTAAATAGCGCTTTTTATAGTGCTGACAGCTGATAGAAACTAAGTATATAGTACAACATAAACACTATAAAAAAAGACCCGATTTGGAACACGAGTGAGATGAAGCCCATTTAGTTAACATTTTTACCTATTCCTGAATTCTATAGAGGCAGAGAGGCAACAAGAGTACATAGAGAAAGAGAGAAAAGACTATAACATGCAGAAAATCTCCCAGGCCAGAATCAGGGCCGCTTCTGGCCATATGGGCGTCACAATGGCAGGTTTAAGGCAGGTAATACCTGAGACATGCTGAGTGTGTGGGAAGTTTAATCCTGAATGCTGGAGGGGCAAAATAGTGTGTGTGTGTGTGTGTGTGTGTGTGTGTGTGTGTGTGTGTGTGTGTGTGTGTGTGTGTGTGTGTGTATGTGTGTGTGAACGTGAACATGATATGTGTGTGGGAGCACTCAATCCTGCACATGATTACATTTGTTCCGTTGAGTTGTAGTACACACACGCACGCACACAATCACACCACACACACACACACACACACACACCCACACACACACCCACACACACACACACACACCACACACACACACACACACACACACACACACACACACACACACACCACACACACACACACCACACACACACACTAGCTGGACTAATGATCTTAGCTGGACTGCTGGATCTGACTATTGACTGCAATACATGATAAAATGAAATAACAATAGGACCGAGTGGCGGTGAAGGGGGGGTTGGGGGGGGTGCAGCTAAAGCTCTGTTCTGGCAGACGTGGAAGCAGCTCGTATCATGAAGCTGCTAAAAATAGAAACGGAGAGAGAGACTGCCGGGCAGGAAACACTAGAGCAAGATGAGATACAATTTGAGTTTACAGAGGGAGCGACTGCATGTAACCCCAGTGGATATTAAGGCTTTTTTACCTCTTAAAGTAAGATGCTTCCCACCAAAATATTTGATCCTGCAAAAGTGTACTTGAATCAAAGCACATTGTTCTTTATGATTATGTTTAGGCACTCGAAACAAGGGTTATTCAAAGAATTCGGTTTGAATACAATAAGATGGCTCAAGTGTTTATTATTGTTTAACTGAAACACTCGTGTTTTCCTAAACTATAAACACTATTTCAATCTGTAAAACAACTGTGTGCAATTATTACTGTTATGTACAATCAACACATTATTTCTTTAGAGTTTCTAAATGTTCATTACTGATTGTAATTTAAATACCTTTATATGTTCCCGTTGCAGGAACGTATTTTTAACCAAAGATTTGTACTTATTTGATATTTATTCTATTAATGTATTGACGCCGTACATGTCTCGAGTTGAGGGACGAATAAATGATTTCTGATTCTGGTTTTGGACCTTAACCAAAGGGATTTTGTGGGAAATCTGCCCACAGACAAAGTCAGGGCAACTTCCACTCTGACCATGTTTGGGACTCTATCTGGTGTATGATTTCTATGTATGCTTGGATATTTTTGGACTGCATGAGTCATTTTTAATCAAAACGATTTTTTTATTTTGGCCACAGGAAACCTTCATCTTTTACTATGAAGCATGCATTATTGTCCACGTGATTCAGCAAGGGTCCGTGAGAATTTCTCAAGGCCATAAACAAAAAAACAAGAGCTGCTGGACCAATCTTAGCTTACAACACAACAAGTCCACAGGCCTTTAAAACTATTTACGCTCTTTTAAATGATCAGAGTAATTAGTGGTCCTCTCCAAAGTGACTTGTACACACATATGTGCAGGGAGTAAATTAAGTGTCAGCCGTTCGATCCGACACCCCGCAGTCAACATGTTGAAGTGGAGAAGCAAAAAATTGCTCCTGTAGTCATCTCTGGGTATTGAACTTAATGTAAGTCGCTTTAGATTAAAGTCACAGCTAAAATAACATGTGATATATACTTTACTGTGCACATACTGTGTGAACATGTAGCTTGTTATCACAGCTTTTTGCTTTTCGCCCACATGGCTCACAAACAGTCCTGAGAGAGTGAGGGAAACTCTCCCTAGGTAATACTGCCCGCTCGCCCTTGCTTCCATTTGTATTGATTTACTGGATCAATGAGGCGGCGTGTGGCGCAGTGGACTAGTGCGTTGGTTTTCGGATCAGGGGAGCACAGGTTCAAACCCCACTGCAGTCAGCATGTCGTTGTGTCCCTGGGCAAGACACTTCACCCCAAATGGCTCCTTAGGGGATTGTCCACAGTATTGAGTATGTAAGTCGCTTTGGATAAAAGCGTCTAACAAGTAACATGTAATGTAATTAAGTCATTTCTTAACCAAGGAATTGTTCTGGCACATACAGTGAAATCAATCACACACAATCACATACTGCTGCCGCTGCGGCATTAGAAGGACAGCATGTGGACTCAGTCTTTTAAGAGCGTGTTCGTTTTCCTCTTTTCTGGAACATCTAGAGGCAACTAGAGGAAAGCTTCCCTCGTCTTTCTTTAATGCAGATCCGACTTCTCCGGAGGGACAAACACCGGAAGAAAGAAAAAAAGTTACTTTTTCCTCTGAACTTCAGCGATGTATTATTTACCAGACAGGGAGGAGGGGAGGGAAATGAGACTGTGTGCATGGATGGCTTGTTTTCCTCTCTGCTGCACCTCGTACCCAATGCTCCTGCCGACTCCCCGCGGTCCACCAGATGCACACACAGACACATGCATAGTAAATGTTTCCAAATGTCTCCCAATAGGCACGTACAGTACAAGACAGCCATACACTTCACAGCTCACAATCATTTGGACACCCACACTGTATATTTACTGACACACTAATTATCCAATGTGATTCTAATTCAGCAGTTCAATCCAGGATTATATAATTGACTTTGATTTAAGTGTGTTTGAGTACTGTGTAAAGCACCATATACATCAGAATTTGAACATCTGAATCAGCTTTATTGCCAAGTAGGTTTACACGTATTTAATTATTTAATAAAATGTTACATTGTGTTTAAAATCTTCCGAAAAATATTGAATTACAATAATTATTTTATCAAGTATAAACTACCAAGACCACTTGAGTGTAGTGAGAGGATAGGACTTCTCTTCATGGTGCAATTTTAGGACTTTAATGCTATTCAAAATAAAAACATCTCCAAAAATTAAAGGACCACAATGAACATGTTGAAATTCTAGTCTGCTGGTCAAATTAAATAGTCCTGAATATGTTTGTTGTTTATTTAATTAATACATCTTATGATAGAAAAACACAAGTTGACATATTTTATACATTTCTTAAACATGCTGCTTGTATGTTTTCTATAATAAGAAATTGATTTTGGTATAATAATAATAATAATAATAATGCATTACATTTTTTATTAGAGCGCTTTTACAGGTGCTCAAAGCGCTTTACAAGTACACATACACATATTAGACATGTAAGAGTCATTACTGCGGACATTACCCACAGGAGCAAATGTGGGTAAAGTGTCTTGCCCAAGGACACAACGGCCTGACGCAGTGGCGGCCGAGGCGGGATTCGAACTGGTATGTTAGACTGCTGGACCAATCAAAAACCACATTTAGAGAATTCATATTAGAATCTAGGACCACAATGTATGCATGAATGCACACACAGCGAGTTTCTACACACTCCTGTGCACATACTCGACTTTCTTCATTATTAAAACTGCAAGCTCAGCCAACTTGACAGTGGGGACAATGCTGGATAGAGGGAAAGAACAAATATAATGGTACCGTTGAAAATAAATAAGTACAATTAATACAATGAGTGCACTTAGTTTTCATTGTGCACTCCTGAGCAAGTCGTAACTCATTTACATTTGAAATCTGTCAGCCCCATCTGAAGAGTGGTGCTACTCTTTGTTTTTGCTTTCTGGGCTCTACTGATGATCTGCACTTGCAAAGCTTAGCATCAGTTTGGTCTAAAAGAAAAATGAAATGGTCACACTGAGTTTTTGCCCTTCTTAGGTGGAGAGATGGGAAAAAAGTTAAATGACGAGCGCAGACAAGAATCTGCAGGGATCAAATGTTTTGATTTCACTTTTGTTCCTTAAAGGTGGTGGCTGGTTTGTCTTTACAATATCAGGTTTGTTTCTATACGTTATTAGACACAACCCACTTTGTGGCTGAGCAGCTAAACATCTTCTTTTATCCATTTCTTGTATCATGTTATTCCGTGTTTTCCTATCCTAAATGCATTAGACACTAAATCCAAGATGTGTCCATCAATGTGTGCTTAGAAAAACTAATGTAACAAACATAGACTTTTTTTCAATCACAATCCAGACACACTGTGTGTTTAGTCAACATGCAAACTTGAAGTGATGAAAGTCGAGCTGAGCATGACAAGTTGTGTCTTCAATGCCCTTCAATTTGCACCAAATTGACCAGGTCAATCGTTTTATCAAGATAAACCCATCAATAAGCAACATTTTTTATGTTATCTGATATTTGAGCCTACAGCTTCATGAGGCTGCCATTAACATTCGGTTTCATTCAATGTATTATGGTCAGGGGAATCACCAACAATCTGACATTTGCAGAGGTCACATTTCACTGTGTTACGTAACTGTAAAGGAGACAGATGAGCAGGTAATGGAAGAGGAAAAATGGCTTATGTCACTTTCTCACAGAGAATCATTAAATACTGTGATCATATGAGAAGAGTGTACATGGTTTTAATGGCCTTTGGACATTTTGTTTTGTTGGCTTGGTCCTGCAGCTCTTGTTCAACCCTCTTTAACAATAAGCCAGTTAGCCCATGGTCACATTTTACATTTCAATTGTTGGCCTTGGTTAAGTTGGGGCCAACCAGTCTGCCAAACCAGGCTTTAGCCTACTTTAGATTGCACCCTAGGCCTTGGACTAATATAGATGTCCCAGAAAGTTACCAGCTCAGAGCTAAGTTTAATAGAGACAAAAATAGAAACAACAGTTGCTGAATTTGAACTGAAATACAACTTTTCTTTTTTGTTCCGTCATTTGATGTCAACACTACAGTGAGTCTGATATATTACACTTGAAAATGCTTTAAATGAGAAAGAGACACCGGTAGAAGAATGAGAGTGGGCCGTAGCCCGAGAGCACACAGATGGCCTCTTGTTATTAGTGTGAGTCATGAAATATACTTTGCATAGCGTGTAATTAACTAAAACAGCTAGTGTATTTTTGGTACGTGATGCAGATGATGCTTTTTTAAGAGCACACATCTGCAGCTCGAATGACCTAAAGACTTCAGTTTCTCTCTCTGTTGTTTTTTATGTGATGTGAACTGTAGAGACACAGATACAGCTAAGAATATGCCCAGGCTTTTTTTTCTACACACCAAATTCAAGAATCACAGTGAAAAATAGCAAGTAGAGGGTTGACCGGCAGATATCCACCACTCTGCCTGCCTGCCAACAACGCTTGACTTTCCAAAATGTCAAAAATAAAGGGAGATAGTGATACAAAATCTCCAGCAGAAAGGGCTGCAGCAGATCCTGACCTCTGACCTTTTAAAAAAACAAGTTTGTCTGCTGCTACTGTAGACTGGTTTTTCCAAACATGCTAAAAAATGCAGTGAAATCCACGAAAGAAAAACATCTTCTGCTTGCATCGATCGAGGAGAAAACTTTAAAAATAAATCGATAAAGGTGTTATTTTTCTGAGACAGACCTCCACTCGGGCATACAAGTAGCTACATCTATGCATAATAAATGTTAACTGCCTGGTTTTTAAAACAAGGGAAGTGGGTTTTTTCAGAAACTTCATTTCAGGGATGCGATTAATTATCGCGTTAAACTTTGTTCTACTGCGAGAGAGCGGAGTGAGGATTTTGGAGAGCTGTGCCCTGAGCCGTCGACAGCCTGTAGATCTTCCGACATCTCTGCAGAAAACTACAACATCAGTGATCAACTGAAGAGTGTAAGAGTGAGCATTTGCACACAGATACACACACACAGAGGTGGAAGTAGATAATTGTCCGTTTTATGTCCTCTTTTCAACTTTTAACTAGAAGATAATGAGTAAAATACAAACACTATCAAGCATAAAAATAAAGAAGTGTATCGTTTTTTTCCCTGTTGGGTGAAAACCATGAATACCACAGTTTAGATCATTAACATGTTTATATGAACCTCTTTCAGGACACGCTAGTTTGTTTAAAACACTGTATGAATTGTTTTCTGAGGCGTTTTGTTTATCCGTTAACCTGAAACGTATTCGTGCTTTTTGTAATGTGTATTGTACGATCAGAAACTGAGAAGAAACTAGTAACTAAAAATCTTAAGGGGCCCTATTAAGCGCCTTGTGGTTTTCCCTTTCCTGTGGTGTTATATATGTTTTTGTGCATGTAAATGGTCTGCAAAGGCTACAATCCCAACTCTCCCACACACACAAAATTAGCACAACATCAAAACTGTAGAAAGTATTTATGTGAATCAGCACCCACATCTCCAATTTTTCAGCAACATACATACAT
Organism: Gymnodraco acuticeps; assembly: GCF_902827175.1. Classification (NCBI taxonomy): domain Eukaryota; kingdom Metazoa; phylum Chordata; class Actinopteri; order Perciformes; family Bathydraconidae; genus Gymnodraco; species Gymnodraco acuticeps. The sequence continues at coordinate 4,537,294 of NW_022990966.1, forward strand.
ATATATATATATGGGGGCGGGTGGCGCAGTGGTCTGTGCATCCGATCATCAGATCAAGGGGGAGTGCTGGGGAACTCCAGTTCGAAACCCGCTCCTGCCGCCACTGCGTCAGGCCGTTGTGTCCTTGGGCAAGACACTTCACCCGGATTTGCTCCTGTGGGTATTGTCCACAGTACATGTATAATACTAATGTGTAACTGTAAAAGCGCCTCGATGACCTCGAGGCGTGAAGATGGACGGTGTGGCGCTGTGCAATGATCATCAGATCAAGGGGTGAAACCCGCCGCTGCTGCGTTTGTGAAGCCGGTGTGTCCTTGGGCAAGACACTTCACCTAAACTTGCTCCTGTGGGTATTGTCCACAGTATCTGCATGTATGTGTATGTGTAATGTGTGTATATGTAAAGCGCTTTGAGTCATTGAAAAAGCGCTATAATAAATGTAAGGAATTATTATTATTATTATACAGTCCGGTATTGGGTTCATTGACTGTTGTTTTCTAATTTCCCAATTTGGAAAAGAGCCGAGCCACTCAGAGCTTTGTTGGTGGGACTCTGACGTCATAGAGGCAGATAACCACTGAAAACAGATCACAAATATGGTGAGAAGTATGAATGAGATTGATTCTGCTCAATTGTAATTATTTTGACGGGAAAGTTGGCTGTTTCTACAGAAAAACTAAGTTGATAAGACAGATATGTCAGCTTCTACAGAGTAACAGAAAACGGGTATCACACAATGTCAGGCTCAATATGTGAAACAAATTCTACTGTTTTTACTTAACGTTTACTGTACTTTACTTGACCTCCTCTCTGGAAAACATATCACCAATTTTGTGGATGTTTCTGCTTTCAGATCTGATTGCATGTGTCTCTTAGGACTTAAAAACGTATCTGAAATTGCTAAGATAACAAGAATTGTGTCCTTTTCAAAGGTCCTTAAAAGTTATGGTTGCACTTTTTATCTGACAGCCATATTTTCTCCATCTGATCGTTTCGTTTTGACAAAAATAAAAAAATCGTAATCTACGAATTAACGAATGCGATACATTTGTTGGATTAAAAAGTAAAATGTTATAGTACAGTTTTTCATTATGTAATGCAGTGAAAGTCAAATCACTCAGTATAGCCTTTTAACTGTATTGGAGTCCAGAACTTGAATAAAAGCACTACTTTCTACTTCTGCAGACACAAGCACACTACATGTACCCTTTCCTCCCGTACGCCCTCTATGGTCACTGTATACACATTTTTCTACAACACTCACACAAACTTCTGCCCAGAGACTGCTTCAATGCACAATAGGAAGTATTACTTTAGAGAAGGTACACACACAAGCCCTCCATCACACCGCCTTTATTGTCCGTCACATGAATAATCCAACAGCGCTGCTAAAAGCCTCCCAGTCTGCAGCTTCAGCCCTGAAGTCTATCGCTCCAAGCGCACAAGCTGTCCCAAAAACCCAGTGCAGCATGTGAAGCCTCCCAGCAGACACTTAACAGCTCCTCCTCGTACAAAAAGCACAGCAACACGCCTGTTTACTTGTTTATGTAGGTCTCTAAAACTCTGCAAAACAAGGATGAATAGCAAGTCAACTACAACCAGTTCCTCATGGTGTGGATTCAGATCCGTTTGTCTGCAGTTTCTCTCTTTTGGCATAACAGATTGTCAGAAAATATGACTACACCAAGCAGAAACTGTTTAGGGATTTAGAGAAAACATATAATGCTAATGTTATTGTTCATATTTGTATTTTGTGCCTTTCCTGTGACATTTCTGCTTGCTTTAATGTTCAAAAAGGTCTTTATTTTTCTCATACTGCCTGTTGCAGCACCTCTTTTCACCCTCTGTCTGAAACCAGACATGTGATTGGTCATCAGCTGAGAGATGTCCCACCCCTTAGCCTATCAAATACAATGTGTTGAAGTGCTAGCCAATAGAAGCGCGAGTGCTACATAGTGATGTCACTATGGTACAGAAGTAAACAAAGGAGTCCAATGGAGATGTTTCAGACAGGGAGGGTGGGGGCTTATGGGAGAGAAACTTTGGGATGTTAGCCTTTACAGACCATTTACATGCACAACATCCTATAACACCGTTTTTTTGTTTGATACTTTCATTCCTTTGTTTTGTTTTTTGTATTACATTTATCTAGCTGCCACTTTTATCCAAAGGGACTAACAACATGTATTTTTCTCTTCTTTAGGGATCAATAATACATAATAGTTCATTATTCATGTGTATTGTACCTTAAACACTGATGGGAACTCTTAATACTCCTCTGCGCCAAAATTACAGACACATTTCTGCTTGTTTACTGAAGTAAAGTGATTCTGACGGTGATAAATAGTCATTAGTGCCTCCCTGGTGATAAGAGGAGATTCCTGCTCACACACAGAGAGAGCTGCTGCGTTAACAAGTCCTGCAGACAGCAACAACAGGGAAAAAGCAGAACTGCCGTTTTTTTCTAAGGGTAATATATCTCTTTTAGAAAGGTGGAGAGGCGTTAAACAGCCTTGAGGAAGCAGTAAAGAGAAGAGGCGCTCGTTCACAGGACGTAATAGGAGCTCTGGTGACTGGAGGTTTGAAACACTGCCTCACACTGCTGTTTCATCTCATTCTCTCTATATAAGTCTCTGGCTAAAACTAAAAGGCGTGATGCTCATGGAGGTGAGGGCCTAATGTCTACTCCCTTTAGGACCATGTACAAATCTATTTTCACTACTTTATTCTGTTGTAGCAAGAATGTAAAACAAGAATCTTAGGTATAAAAACTGTGGCGTCTTTTCCATGAGACACTGCAGATCTGAAATAAAGTCATGTTTTCAAACTTCTGTCATACTCAGAGACAACTCCAGAAAAAAAAGTCTTTGCCACCTTGTCTCTAAAAGAAGAAGAAACAAATCCTATCCTGCAAATATATTCTTTATTGAAGATGAAATATTGTTTGGGATAAAAAATGTACGCTTCAATTACACTGATGCAGATGCATCTTGTGATCAATTAACTACTTATCTCAATAAATATGTTGCCTTTGCTTTGATATATAAAGCCTACGCTCATTTCCCCTGTAACACATTATGTCTCTGTTATTTGAGATGCATTAGATTTAGAGACTAAACCAATCTTAAAAGCTCTGGAGTAGTTAAACAAGGACAACCAGAGCTGCACCTTCAGACCGTTTTGTCCAATGAGTGTGTGTTTAAATCTGTCTATTTTTAAGAACTCTGGGAAATCAAGTCTATAAAATGGACTCACTGCCACTAATGGCCAATACAAATCCTGTTCTGGTTGTAACTCTTTTAGGATACAGATGGACGGATGTGAGAGACTGACAGGTAGAGCGACTCAAGTGCGCCAAACTTGTTTTTGGTAGTTACATACTGCATCTTTTTATCGATTGTGATTTAATTCGCATTTAGATTTAAAACAAGTCAGTGACTGTGACGTCAAATTGCAAACAGGTAAACATTCAATGATTAACAACACACTGAGTTACACCACAGACAGTTTTAAAGCCTGAAGCACTTTTGGTTTAGAGTCTCTGTATTTCAAGTGATCGTGGACAGAACAGACCCCTCAAGAACTCTAAATGGCCAATAACTTAAAGCATTTGAGCACCCGTAAATATCACCAAGTATTTATCATCTGGCTTTGCTTCCCAGCCTTTTTGCATCCTAACGCGTCTGTTGAGATTTAAACAGCTGACTTCTCTGTGATGACTCGGCTGGATCGAGCCGCTGGCTGAATGAACAGGACTGCTGTGACTGACAGAACCAACTCTAATCTACCTGCTTCAACATTCAATTACCGTGCTGCGAATGGATCTGGCCCTTCCTACATCCAGGACATGGTTAAACCGTACACCCCAGCGCGTGCACTACGCTCTGCATCAGCCAAACGACTCGTTGCGCCCTCGCTGCGAGGGGGACCCAAGTTCCCATCGGCGAAAACACGTGGGTTTGCTATCCTGGCTCCAAGATGGTGGAATGAGCTCCCCATTGACATCAGGACGGCAGATAGCTTGCACATCTTCCGGCGCAAACTGAAAACTCATCTCTTTCGACTCCACTTCGAGCGTTAGAACGATTAACGAAGCACTTTTATACTAATAAAGGACTGGCTTATCTAAAGCCAGTTGAGTAGCACTTGAAATGTTTGGCTCTATGAAACCTGATATACTTATATGATTCTGTTTTCTTCAAGGTTGTGTCTTCCTGGTCGAATGTACTTATTGTAAGTCGCTTTGGACAAAAGCGTCAGCTAAATGCAATGTAATGTAATAATGTAATGTAATTCAATTACATCCAAGTGTGTATATTTTTACAAACTGGCAGGAACAAGCGTCTACGAGGGACAGGTGTAGATACAAATGTCTTTATAGAGGCCCTTTTGGGGGTTCCATTTTCTGTAGGGTGTTAAATGCATGTAAATGGTCTGCAAAAGCGAGGTATTTGACAAGAGGTATTATTATAAAACACTCTTTTAAAATACATCAAGCTTTTTCCCATGAGAAGAAGTCAGAGCAGGACAGAGTGAAAGAGAGGCTGGAGAGAGAAAGGAAAATGCTTATGAAGGCAGATTGGTACCAGATATTATTGCATGAGTGACGGGGCGTGTAACAGCTGACACACATTCGGGTCTCCTCAGAATCAGACAGCCCACGTCTGAGCTCCTGCCAGAAACTGTTTATCTTCATCACAGCGGCGCCGCAGCAGCTGTCACGCATCCCAGGAACAAAAGAGCTAACTGAGGAGAGGAGGACGAGCTCTGCCCACATCGCTATTCCTGTTCTGTGTTTACACCAGGGGTCAGATTCCAGCTGCACACAGCAAGAACAGGGCCCACCTTAACAATTAATTCAATTGTTTTCCAACGATGTGAGTCTATTATACTTCTTCCCGGAAAAACTATGAGTGTTGAAATGTGCGATTCAAGGCATATTCTGTTAAATCAGGAGGAGCTGCTGACTCATGCTGAGGGTTGTTGTGTTTAGAACAAGAACGGTTATCTTGTCATATGATAGTTTTACTTTTTTGACTCATTTTGATGCTTCACTTAGCAGATTTCTAAGTGAACTGCTGCTGTGTAATGAGCTTCAATCGCACGCTGGGGACGTAATGCAAATAAGCATCCTGTCCTTTCTAATTGAGCATCATTGTTTTCCTAGAATACTTTCTTAAACTAAAAGTTTTCTCAGTGGGTGAGGAGGCCAGTCAACCACAACTTAGTCTCACAAAAATGAAAGAACAAAACAAACAAAGAGACAACTTGATCCATAAGAAAGTAGGAGTAATTCAAAAACTTTTTACAATGACTGTTTCAGTTGTTTATCTCTTCTTTACAGACCTGTAATGAGGCAGAAAATAGAATTACAACTTGATAAAGCTTTTTAAAGGGTTTCATGGTTTCCTTTTCCTTTGAAAGGAACAATTACTGTATTGGTATGGTTACAATATATATAAGGTTGTGTTAATAAATTAGTCTTTTCAACTGCAGATACTGCAATTGTTTTTTAACTGTTTTCATATCAAACTCATTAAAAACAGCTGAAAGTGAATTACAATATTATTATTGAATAGAAGAAGCACTGAACGCCAATACAAACAGGCCTGTCCTTATTTTCCAGTGTATAAATACTATCTGGTATAGTTGAGGAGTCAGTGGGTCACATGGCAAGAAAGCTAATCAAAGTTAATTAGACTTTTCAACAAGAATATCTAAAATTCGATAAAAAGAGCTGTGTCTTAATTGGTCAGTATAGATAAATATCTGGTATGGATTTGGAGTCAATAGGTCACAGGATATGGCGGGCACTTAAAAAGTTGGAATCTATCATAAGACATTAGTCAAACAAAAAGGGTTTCCACATTTGACACATTTATATGTATTCTTTAAGCATAACTTTGACTGTTATGGGCAAGTTAGCATTATATTAACCATAGAAAGAGTTGGATGTAAACATGTTTACCCATGCTCAGACACATTATTCATGCATAAACAATATTATAGTCAATAGTCACAGGGTTATACTTGTTTATAATTTAAATTCAAAAGTGAGGAAAAAAAGTAGGAAAGTGAAAAAATATGTACAATTGGGTATGCATGAATACGGTCAAATGTATGTAGAGCCAGATAGGGAAAATAACCCGATAAATAAGTCATACTTATGAACTTACAGTACACACACACACGCACGCACGCACGCACGCACGCACGCACGCACGCACGCACGCACGCACGCACGCACGCACGCACGCACGCACGCACACACACACACACACACAAACACACACACACACACAAACACACAAACACACACACACACACACACACACACACACACACACACACACACACACACACACACACACACACAGCAAAGAGACTGCCTGCTATGTCGGTGAGAAGCGGCAAAGGGCACAGGACATAATGAGGCAGCCGGTATTGCATGTATAATTTATTGTGTTTGAGGCACACAGAGAAAAACCTATTGAGGTGGAGAGAAAATGAAGTATAAAAACAGCACAAGGACAGGTAAACAACGTCAGACTTGTCATGAGAGAAAAGAGAGAGGATGTGTGGAGGGGAGGATGAAAATATGAGGAAATGTCAGGTCAGATATCTGGCTCCTGAAAGTGTGAGTGTGTGCTTAAGCCTGTACTACTGATCTCATGAAGGTAGGTAAGGACAAATATTGATGATAAATTAAAAAGCCAGTTCCCTTTTCATGTGTTTTCACACCACAATCCTTGAATTTCCTTTAAGATTTGCCATCAGGAATTGGTTAAAAGATGATAACTTGAAATAACGTGGAAAGATCTTGTCAATAAAATGGAAAAGTGGGAAATTAGAAATCAAGTTTATCTTTTTGACGATAGAAAAATGGGGGAGGTAAACACAACATATTATTAATAATAACCCTCCGGTTAGATGTGACAATTAATGTACTTAGAATGTAAAATGCATTTTATTCAGGGATGAAGGCAGAAGGTAATGTACTTTACATACTGTATATGTATCATGGCTAACGCAGGAGACGCGTTGACTGAAATTATATTGAGAGCAGCTTTACAAGTGAGTCCTTAGCAGTTGGCTTGAGTCAAAATCAAATCCTACCACACCGAAAACATCTTACAAAAAGGCAATGTCAGACTGAACAATGTAGTAGTAACAACACAGCCATTGAGAGATGAGATAAGATCTGTGCATGACCGCATGTGCTAGTGTCAGGATGACCAAGGAGCCGAGGTCGGGCCTTATTGCCTTTTCTAACATTCTGAAATCCATTATGTGTTGAACAAATCAGTTATCAATCATAGCATAGAAAATCCTAGACAAAGTTGCGGTCAACAAAAAACACTGCGACCCTCTCCCTCTCCCTATCAGTGCAACCCACATTATGTCCAAGAGAGAGAGAGCACAAAGAGAGGCTCCGTTTCTCCCGTGTTAGTATTCAAAGTTAATGTAAACTTTTGAATAATGTACTTCATCTACTACAAGTAGTTTGAATGTAATAATTATGTTGTTTGTTGTTTGTGGAAGCGTATAACTTTTTGAAAATGAATCTGAACTTTTCGATCTTTTACGATTATAAACTGAAGCAATATAAAAATGAGCCCCATTAACTGAGTATTAAACAACAGCATATCCGGTCATAGTCCGGTAATTGACTGCTAACGGAAACTCTGCTACACAATTCTTATTCTTATTATTGAAACATGACCGGTAAGTTTTGAATTTGTCCGGTAAAATAAATGATTTCAGGACATTTAACAAGAAAGAAATCCTAGCGGAAACCCTGACACAGATATGTGTGTGTGTGTGTGTGTGTGTGTGTGTGTGTGTGTGTGTGTGTGTGTGTGTGTGTGTGTGTGTGTGTGTGTGTACAGGGCAAGGTAACTTACCCTCTTGCGCAGGTTGCAGGTGAGGATGAGGTTGCGGGAGAAGGAGTTTGCGAAGGCGGTGTAAAACTCCAGCACTTTGAGCAAGGCTTCCCTCCTGATGACGTGGAGGTCGCAGTACGTTAGCGCTCGGACGTTAGCGCACGCGTGGGCCAGGTTGGTTTCCTTCCAGAAGACGTCTCCAAACACGTCACCTTTACCTGCAGACAAAAGAGTTTTCAATATTGATACTTCAAATGTGTACAAAAGATGACACCTCAAAACTCACAAGGACATTCCATTTAATTAGCAAAATCTTTAATACTGTAGATTTAATACGGTATGTGAAGCCGACTTGATGCTTCAATTAATCTATTAGTCAATTGACAAAAAATGTAAAAGATTAATTTTCAATTTATATGGATTTTTTAGGATAAATGCTGAATTATAACATATTCAGGTAATTCAATTGTGATGCTTTTTCTTATGCAACAGTTTAAGAGATATCTTTAGTTTTTAAAAGTTTTAGGAATTTGATGATGGATGGTGATGGATAGTGTTTACAATGTCCTGATATCTAGATATCTATAGATCTACTGATATTAATATCAAACTATCAACAAACTATCAATGGCTTACTCAAGAAAAATAACACAACACAGGTATCAACTAAAAGACAGAACAAAATACAAATAATTGCAGTTGGATTTCAGGGTTAGTGGATATAAAGCCTGTCAAATTCCCTCTGTCATTGTGTCTAGCTATAGCTCTCTGAGCAACACTTTAAAAATATATATTTTGGAAACCGTATTTTTAAACCTTAACGACATCTTAGTTCTCATGTATTGTGACAGCTATAAGACCACACAGGACAACATTAAACAGGAGAAGTGACGGTACATTGGCTGAGATGTGCTAATTGAGAGAGAAAACAAATCAAATATATATTTTAGGGGGCTTTTGTGGAAGGAAAAAAGGAGAGTGACATCCTCTGTTCATCAGATCATATTGATTGTCAACTTGTTGTGTATTGTTAGAGTTTTATGAATAAGGGCGACAGAAGACAGTTCAGGGGACATTAAAGTGTCCCTATTTTGCTTTAAGGGATTTCCCCTTTCCTGTAGTGTGTTATTTAGGTTTGTGTGCAAGTGAATGGTCTGCAAAGGCTAACATCCCAAAATTCCCTCCAGAGTTTCTCCATGACTTTTACCATAAACCATTTCCCTCTCTACATACAGTAGAGCACACCTACTTTCTTTTTCTGTCCATGGCAACAGTTTTACCTGACCAGGTGCTTAGCAACCAGAGCTGCTGATTCCACCATGCACATGTACCTGATACCAAGAATAACAAGGCAAGGCAAGGCAAGGCAAGGCAAGGCAAGGCAAGGCAAGGCAAGGCAAGGCAAGGCAAGGCAAGGCAAGGCAAGGCAAGGCAAGGCAAGGCAAGGCAAGGCAAGGCAAGGCAAGGCAAGGCAAGGCAAGGCAAGGCAAGGCAAGGCAAGGCAAGGCAAGGCAAGGCAAGGCAAGGCAAGGCAAGGCAAGGCAAGGCAAGGCAAGGCAAGGCAAGGCAAGGCAAGGCAAGGCAAGGCAAGGCAAGTTTATTTATATAGCACTTTTCAACACAAGGCAATTCAAAGTGCTTGTAACAGGTACAGTGATTCCTATAATTAACAATCCTACATAATCAGAGTGGAATGAAAAAGAGAAAACAAGAAAATGAAAATACTCTTTTAGGACTCAGAGCAAATTGATGTTGAATCCTAGACTGTTCGTGAATGCTGTGATCAAAAAGTGTAATATATTTCAAAGAGACCGAGGATAAAAAGGGACAATTAAAACCTTTCCTTCTCAACTTGACATTTAAAGTTATGTTTGCACTTTCTTCCCTTTGATCAAACAAGTGTGTGCTTCACATGCTGGTTGTTATGGTGAAGATAACAAATATTTTGCAAAAGGAAGTTGTTATTTTCTTGCAAAAATGAACTGAAATGTAGTGCAGCTTGTAGCACTGATCCTTCTTAAATGTATTTACTTTTCCCTCATTGGCTTCAACCCAACCGCAGCCACCTGGACCCTTGACTTATCAACTGCCAGCATAAATTCTTCATGCTAATCAGCCGCAGCAGATGACCGGGTGTGTTTACACTTGTTAGCGTCTCCTGGGCAACGCCAAAGTTGTCCCTACAATAATGAGGGGAAGAGGAATCATAATTACACGCAGCCTCAGATGTGTCATGTCATCAAAAGCTGTGAAAAATAAACTAATCCTTGAACTTTTAAAATAAACAATGACTACTTACAGGAAATTATTATCCTGTATAATGCATTTATTATGCCTATTACAACTCCCTACACTAAGCTTTGATCTATCGCTAAATCTGTTTTGATTTAGATTTATTTTAAACATAAGTAAAATAATATTTTGGGGCGTTTTATTTGATTTAAATTCATGTATATATATATATGGAAGTATAAGTCAAAAACAAATAATATTTTTGTATTTTTATAGTGATTATAATGAATCATACATTTTTTATTTATTACAACAATTAGAATTATGATACACACTATGATACTTGCAAAAATAAATATCAAGCAACAATGAGGTACTAGGATACTGGAAATGTTTTGTAGTTTTAAAATACTAAGTTGTGTTAGGATTGTTCTTATGAATATTTATATATTACTCATAGCTATAATAATACAGTAGCCTACTACTGTATTAGTCAAATATAACACATTAATACACACAAATATAAATGGTATGTATTATAGACATGGCTGCCATAGAAAGTGTTTTGTTCAGTAGCAAACAGAATATGAGATGCAGTAACAGCAGAAAAGAAAAGTGAAATGCGGGCTAATCACATTTCAAATCTGTGTCGACCCTGCCACAGCCATCCGCTCAGCATTTCTCTGAGCTGTCCCAGATACGATGTGACAAAAACGAGTCCACAATGTCCTGGAGCTGTCACAACACCCTGAGTAATAGACGTATCCAGCATGCCGTCGCAAAATGCAGACAGAGTGTGTGTGTCACTGCGAGTATGATCCCGACAGTCCTTACTCCGCGCACCCCAAGGGCCATTTTCTCTCCGAAACATCCAACATTGACTCGTCTGGAATGAGCTCCCCAGAGATCTGCAGCTCCTCGCCAATTATCCGTGTCGATGCAGACGCGGTCACAAGGGGCCAGGGGGGCGATGGAAAGTGTGTGCAGTGTGACACTTAGAACAGGGTTCAAAGTCACAATGACGACTGTTACTATAGGGTGGGTGGAGATGGATATATCGGTGACGTGACTCCTGTCAACAGGCTTTGTAATGCTGCTATTACTCACCCACAACCAACATCATTGCTCATAATATTTTGCAAGACTGCTTACAGGGATAGTGAAGTACAGAAATGCCCTTGTACACTCTGTTACGTACTACAGTAGCATATGTACTAGCTAGTATATTTAAGGTGTATATTTGGTTTATGGCCTTGGTTCAGAAAATTAAAGCTTAACTTCTTTACTTAAACGTGCTTCTACGTAGCGAAATAGAAGAGGAAAATACCTAGAATTATCTCTTAAAGGTTGTTAATTGTCTTTCAATGGTTAATTACTTTCAAGCATACCTGTTCTTCCATATAAACATGGGAAAGTATTTAATGTATAGAGATATCCAAGTGTGCATGCAAGAGATATTGTTTGCATGTGCACACAATGTCATATATGTTATACATATTATTTCACATGTTTCTGATACTGTACACGTCATGAGCCCATGCTGATGCAGATAAAACAGCAGATGTAAATTATTCCACTACGCAGTGTAGTCCCTTGTGTAGTTTTAACAACATACAGTATGGGCAGTCTAATGTGATACTAGATTAGATGTTTCTATATAGTTTGAACATAAACAAACTAATTTAATAAAGAAGGGGGACATGAGGTCTATAATGTTCTACCTCTGTGATTATTCCAAAAACTCTCCCCCCTTCCTGAAACGCCTTCATTGGACTCCTTTGTTTACTTCCGTTACACTCGCTCTTCTATTGGCCTGCGAATCAACACATTGTACGCCATAGGCTAAGAAACAGGACTATAAACGGCTGACCTATGACAACAGAGCCGATCAGTAACTTCGTCACTGTGGACTGATGGCTTCGGGCCTTCATATTCGTCACTGTGGACTGATGGCTTCGGGCCTTGCATATGTGCACATTTTTATACAATTTCTACTATTTATTGATGTAGTGTTTATTGTATTTTATTTTGAAATGTGTTCCCCTTTCCCCATGTCTGTTGCCGTTGATTGTGTGCACCTGGTGCCCTGTGTTGTCTCCTCCCCCCTCACCTGTGTCCTGTTGGGTTGATTGGGTTGTGCATTTAGGCTCTGGGGTTTTTCTGTTTGAGAGAGTGTGTGGGAGATTCTTGTGGCTGGTGACGGTGCTCACGGGAACAGCAGGATTGAGGCTGTGTCCTGTGCTCGAGTTTAATAAATGCCCACACCGGGTTATATTTTTGGACGTTCTGCCTCTGCCTCCTTGCTTGATCGGGCCGCTCAATTGTCGGCTTCACAGAGGTGCTGCAGCACAGGCAGTTTGAGAAAAATAAAGAGCTTTCTGAACATTAAAGCATGGTGACATGTCCCAGTAGAGGCACACAATACAATTATGAACATGAGCAGAATATGTCCTCTTTAAAATTAAGTCAGGAGGACATATATTTGTCAACATGAGGATCAACTCGCAGCTAACATCATGACAAATGTGTAACTGGCACTGAATTCTGCTTGTGGTTGTGTCCACCATCAGCAGAAAAATAAATTGCCTGTGGGCAGGAGGGCAGGGAGTGGACCCTCGCATTGCTTTATCTCGCATTACAGTTCACCGCGCCTCGGGCAAGCAATCTCGGCTGATTCTCTGAGCCGGTGTGCTGATGCCTCCGTGCCACACTCAGGCCATTATCTCTGAAACCTGAGTGGGTGCAGACAGTCAATCAGCTGCTGTGACACTGATCCCCAACAGCAGCATTCATGGTCATTATTGTATTACAACGTTTAGCATTTAACACTCTTAAACAATTAAGGTTCTTCCAGACTCAGCCCAGATGTTGTTCCTGCTACAGATAAATAGTTATGAAGCAATATTTCTGACATTGTTTAAATTGTTCCAGTTTTAGACGATGAATAATTATACTCAATACGTTCATTGTAGAAAAAAGTATCAAGTAAGTTAAAGTGGACCTATCATGCTATTTTTAGGCAATAAAGCAGAGAGAGAGGGTTTTATTTTCTGACACTTTGTGAGTTCCCCGACATACCGGGGACACATATTTATGTATAAAAGACATCCAAAAGTGCTTTTTGCATGATAGGTCCCCTTTAAATGACTTCATTCTGTTCCCCACGAGAGGAACTTGTGTCTAAAAGTCCTAACATGATCAGTGTGATATTAATCATAACCACTTGTGCAAATGAGACCATTCATTAAGATAACTGATGTATTAATTATGCAGCTGCTTCAATTTTTTGCAACATATGGGTAGTGTTTCCCTCGGGATAAATAAACATATTTCTTATATGAGCTTCTGTGGAAACGACTTGTGCCTTTACAAGGATACAGTTTGAGTCATGCACATTCTGTACATGTATAAGGCAGTTGGTTGCAGTTTGAAAAAAATAAACAATAACTACAAAGACAGGCTTCCCTCCTAAAACTCAACTACCTTTATTATCATCCAAGCACCAGGAGTTATTTTAGATGAGGTACATTTTTCTTAAATTGCTGTAAAGCAAATTGTTCCATAAAACAACTAAAATACAAAGTGTACTTATTCCCCAGTTGTTCTAAACTAACTGCATGAATAAAAACACAATGACATCTTAAATATTCATTCAAAGACAAAAGAGACACTTAATTCTCCAGACAAGACTCAACTTTAAGGGAATATCTTTTTGCCGTTTAGCATGAAAGCAACCACCTTTAATACATTTAAAAAATGCAGTCAAATTTAAAACAATTTCGAGACAAAGAATGCCTAGACAATGCATCTGGGGTCCATCTACATAAATACGAGATGGTTTGTGCTCAGGCTTCATTTGCACAACCCAACAATGATTGTGTGTGTTAGAAAAATATCACTCGTCACCGGCTTGAGCTTCAATATCAGGATACATGTATTTATTATCCTTGCAAGAATGAAAGTAGTCATCACATACAGAGCATTTAGTACAACTAGTTCCTGAACAGTGTCCTTCACATGCTTACAGTATATACAAGACATAGTCACAAGATGCAGGAATACTGGTTCAAGGCAGTATACAATGTTTTGTTTAGATTAGCTAAGACCCACGTCACAGGCTGAATCATCATGATAATCGTTGTCACATAGCTATCATATGCCTAAAACAGTGTGGCTTGATGCTCTTCCAGCTAATCATACATCTTGTCATGTACACAGCTACGTAGGGCCTTTGTTATCAAGTGCTACTCTGATATTGGAAGAGTACATTCAGTATTTTCCCAACAGAATGCTTCCTGAATCAAGCCTCCATTACTGACTGTAAGTGTTAATGTGTTGAAGTATCGCTAGCTTCTTTCCAAAGCTCTTATCCTGAAATGTAGAGGGTACATCATGTTTGGGATATAATGTTGTCAAAAAATGTATTTTCTGTTCAATAGTATAATTGTGAGTTTCAAAGAATTATATCTGAGCTTAAGATGGTTAAAAAAGCAGCGATGCATTAGGACATTTTATCCCTCTGATGCCTTTAATCATCCTCCCTTTAACCTCTTATAACATTCATCCTCTAATGTATTCCACGTAAAAACAGCCCCGCAGATTCTCAATATAAGATCTTGTGATGCAGCCAGAGTAGTGCAGTATATGCAGGCTGACCTCCTACTTTTCACCGCTGAAGCATTGCATTCTGGGTCTGAACATATTGCAGTGTGAATAGAAGGCCAGACTCAAATCTCCTTCTTATAACCAAGCATGAATAATGGATTAAGAAAATTCATCAGCTCATCATTTTGGCAAAACAACAAAAGTGTGAGAGATGATTTTCTCTAAACCATCAATAGATAATTCAGGCTAAAGCGCTGAGGGTGTGTAAAAAGTACAAAAGTAAACCCCAAATGCAACCCACTAATACTTTTCAATACGTCTCACAATATGACAGTCGTTACATTTGACAAATAAAATGTGCTTAGCTGCTATACATCACGTATATTGTAAACAAACAAATGATCCTTTTCAGACGACATACACACATAGTTTGTAATATTTAAATGAATATGCTATATGCTTATTGTTATATTTGATGTCCATATCCATTCCCAGGGACTTTTTAACAAAACGTTTTTTAACACAAGTTATACGTTGTTTCTTCTAGCTGTCAGTCAATGTAAAACATGAACTGGTCAAGATTCCTTAAATAAAAATCAGTCAGCTGTAATTGGCTGCTGTGTGTCTGAAGCATTACTGGACTGCTTTCAAGCCTCTTAAGCTTTTTTGTCAAGACAAACTTTGTCTGCTACATTAGTGACATTAGAGATCTTCTCCCACTGTTACATCCCGGCTGCCTCCCACAGATTGTCCTGAATAAGTGGCTTGGGATAGTAAGCCTGGCGGATGATGGGAAATGAGAGTCATTATTTGTGAGTATTTACAGGGGACCGCCACAGCCTTGTTACTTTGGGGAAAGTATTGTGTTCATGGGTGTGTGTTCATGTGCGTGTGCTCACTTTGTGTATGAGATGTCATGAGCTTGTGTATTTAGAGACTTTATTGTCCCCCCCTAGAGAAAACTCATTTCCAGAGCCTCTGCAAAGAGACATTAAACAGCAGTAATAAGATAAGATAAGATGGTACTTTATTGATCCCAATTTGGGAAATTGTTTCAAAATAATAAAACCTACACTCTGACAGTACCTTTGCTGCACGAGTGTATGTGGTGTGGTGTGGGGTGTGTGTGTGTGTGTAATTGGACACTAATGAGAGCAGAGTGTATTACAGCCTGAGGGAGAAGCCTCACTCCGCAGCCAGGGGAAATCAGTGGCTTTAAAACCACGACCAACACTCCCTTCATCTTCCTCTTTTTCCTCCATGCTCCTTCTAATGTACCTCCTTTGCCCCCCACCCTTTGTGTATCCCTCACATTCTCTGAATCTTTTCCTATATCCTTCTAATCTTTCTCTTCTGTTTTCCCTCTTCTACCTCTAATACCAATTTTCCAATCTTTCTTTTATCGTGTGGCCAACAGTTGAACTCCTCCTCTCTTGCTTTGTTCCTTAATCCTGTCCTTCCCTTGCTAGTCACCTCTCAATCCATCCTTCTAGTCATCCAAAGCCATCGACTTCCTTCCTTTTGCTTCTGCCTTCATCATCTGCACTGAGCCGTGTGTGTTTCGATACAGGGAAAAAGCATTTGACCAGGTGTGAATAAGAAATATGCCCTCTTCTCTCCCTTCTGTGCTCAGCTGTTCATTAAGTCACTGTGTGTTAGGAGAAAATAGTTACAAAACAAATGTGAAAATGGACAACTTGTATATATGCAAGCATTTTTACAGAAGATAAAGGAGTTATTGTCCTCATGAATGTGTAAAATCTCTCATTGCAGCTGTAATTAGCCATGCTTCAAGAGTTTTTTCACAACACAAAAGCTTTTTCTACAATCTCAAATAAAATCTGGCGCAAATTCCTTATATACATGTGTGGAATGTTTGAATATAGAAACTGTGTGTGCCTCCGATTTGGTAAACAGTGTCTGGAAGTAGCTGCTCAATAGGAGACTGGAAGTAGCTGCTCAACAGGAGACTGGAAGTAGCTGCTCAACAGGAGACTGGAAGAGCTTCCTCACTTTCCAGCAGGAAATCAGAGGGATATCTCTGTGTGTGAAATTGATGCTTAGCCATTAAAAGGCCTGAAGACCAATGAATTCAAAATGTGAGGTGCAGATCGGGAAGAAATAAATACGAAATAAATGGCAAACAACAGCAGACAAGTTTAAAAAAGAATAATGATTTGACCCTTTCTATCTCTCCAGAGCAACATGATCTCCTGACGACAACTGGCTCACAGTCACAATGTATTGATTAATGTCTTCAGTGTGATGAAGCAATTCATGAAACGTCTAATATTCTCTCTATGAACCTCTGACTGCTGCCTCAATCGACACCTGATGACACAACGGAGAGAAGAGCCAAGATAATCAGAGGGTTATTCGTATATTTTGTCTCCTAATTCTGTGTAACCCTTTATACAATTCTGGCCCTTCCAAACAAGATTTATTTTCTGTTGTGATAATTTTATTTGCTTCTCTCACTTTCCATATTATTCTATTTTTTCCCATTTCTCTGTATTATAGTCCATATTCACATTTTATAAATTGTAGCTGTAGCTGATTCTCACTATCTGATGCAGAGGATCTATAGCTCGTACATAACGGATTACTATCTTGCCAGAAACTAGCATGACAGATCGGCAGCAGTACAGGTATCTTCCTGCACCACTACCTACCATAATAATGCAGTTTATTATAGATAATATGGCTTATAATAAAAAAAAAGACATTGACAAAGATGAACTGAAACTGATATTTCAGTCGACTACAGAATGCAGTATTACATAAGTAAACAGTTAACATGCTGTAAAAATGATGTTTTCAAGGTAGACAAAAATGACATATTTTAAGATTAAACATGCATTAACACATTTTTGAAAATCAAAATGCCTGCAGAACAAAGTAAGTTTTGTTTGCCACTTTCTGAAGGTTGTTCTGTATCGACAAGGGATGTTGATGTGCTCAAGGGAAACATATTATAACTGGTAGAACAAATAGAAAGAGCTGGGAAAAAAAGAACAGTTGTTTTCCTTTAAGAGGTATTTTAGAGAGCCTGTTTTTAAACCAGGACTCTGGTTAATGCCCCTTCTGGTTTAAATGGTCCCTTGATGGAAATACACTTGAATGTTGTTTTTAGGATGATTGTCTCATAAGCCAGAACAGTAATAAGCAAATTTCACAACAGCAGAGTCAGACTGACTTATTTTTGTTGTTGGTAAGCACACACACCAAAGGATCTCAACAACGCAAACACTCGCTCTCTGCTGTGATAATCTTTGATTCTTGTTATTCGCTGTCAGTAAACGCTCACTGGAGGCCTGCTGATGGTTACGACACTGCGCAATACGCTGAATGCTGCAGCAATGTGTCTGTGATTTTCTCAGTAAAAAGAAGTGTCCCTGATATTATCCCTGTTAGACTCTTATCATCCCTCTTCATAAATATCACAGTACACACACATAACTAGGAGTTTGACTCTCAACCTCATTCCAAAACACAATACTTTCTCTCCTTCAGTAAATACATATAGTAAATGTCCACATACCTAAGATGGCGATGACCTCGTCGTCCTGGATGACCTCCAGTGACCCCGACACGACGAAGCACAGGGTGTCCACGCTTTCCCCGGCGTGGAAGATCAGATCCCCCGGGGCGCAGTGTGTGGTCTGAAACTCCACCGCCAGCGAGCGCAGGCAGCCGTCGCTGGCCAGCCGGAACGCTGGATGTTCATTGAACACCTGAAAGAAGGATATTAATACTTTATTGTCTTTTCTTTAAAAGCTGTTGCTAGAGCAGTCAAACTCTGCCCACATGATCACAGCTACATTTCTAAGACTCTTTTTTCTGGAGAAGAGTGAAAATAAGAGTTCATTTTGCTGCAGAATCAGATTAAATGCCGTCGGTAACTTCAATTTGACAACTCTAAATTTGTAATTATTTGAACTTGACGCCATTTTCTTTTATGACATTTAAGTGTTTTTATTGACCTCATTATGGCCATTGAAGCTATGACTTCTAATAGTCGTTTTGAATATTTTGTAGCGTTACTGTCTAAACATAGGGAACGATGTACATTTTTGTTTTCTTAACAATACAGGTAACATAGTCATACATTGTTCTCTTAACATTCAAGGTCTACAGAAGAAAAAAACATTATTCAATTGGGGATTCCATGTTTTTTGTTGTGAGTGCAGCATAACCTTTTTTTAGCGACACCCATTTGACAAACTTTAATATTACTATTATTAGCTTCTCCCAATAACAAAATCATCATTATGAAAAGACTGTTTTAGGCTGAAGTATGCTGTCATTTCAAACTGTTAATAAAATAAATCCTGCAGCCTTTCGAACACATCAGGCAACATGCAGGTCTTCCTCTCTACAATCTAAAAGTGCTTTCTTTCTGCAGGAATAGTCTTTTGCTGGGATCTATTTATGTGTGCAAAATGAAACACAGCCTCTACACAGTGAGATAATCCATCACTGCAACAGTGGAGTCTTCATTTGGTTTGATTCTCATTTCACCGGGATGAGTTCAGTGTTTTCGTATCAGTGCTTCCTGTCAATTACCTGAAGCTCTCAGGAAGAAATGTAAGACTCCATGAGGAAATAATCCCTCAAAAACTGTAGCCTTATACACCTCAACCTCCCCGTCTTTATTCAGGACTTTGTTTAGCTGGGGCAGAAGTTTGGCTCTCTTTCAGGAGTCCTACATTGCAGAACAATAAGAGACCAAAACAACTTGAATGCGTCATTGTGCTACTGCAGACACCAGGTTCAGACTCCATTTTCTGCTTTAGATTTAAAAGAAAGATGTTTTGTAGGACTATTTTTTGGATGGAGCGCCATTTGCAGCTGTTTCAACATTTAAAGTTACGTAAAGTCAAGTCTGACCATTTTCAACCAGCGTGCACAGTGATATTAATTTAGTCAGGATACAAAGACAACATCTTTATATGAAATTTGGACCTACATTTCTTTCTTTTTTTAACCAAATTATTATCCTATTGCTAGGGTTCTTTATTTTTTAATCAGAGTTGGGTACTTAACTTAACTTACATAAATCAATTAGAAGACTTACTGCTAAACAAGCACCACATTTGCATTTTTGCTTGAATTCTCTCTTATTCTCTCACACGCTTCTCTGCAAAATATCTAATTTTCATAATCTTTTTCATAATTTGGTCTGGAGTCAAAGACAACATAAGTAAAATCTCTATTATTATTCGGGCTGTAATTTTAACTGACTTTTTGGCATATTTCTTAGGTCATTCTTTTTTGGTAGAAACTGACTTAATAAACTATGGCTGCTTAATAAGCACTACATTTACATTTTGCTACAATTTTGTCTCACTCTTCTTTGTAAAATATCTAATTACTGTTATAAAGTGGGAAGACCTGAGTGGAAAACTCAAAACATTCACATATCTTTGCTCAATTATTTTCAGGTTTTCAGTCATGAATTCTGAAATGTTCCAGCAGCAATCAGACTGATATTAATTATGTATGGAGAAACAAATAATATCACCACAATCTTTATAAGTACTGGGAGAGAACTTATAAGAACTTTTTCTCACTTAATTTTTAAGAAATCGGCCAATGTATCATGTCATGTAGAGATGAACCAACTAACTTAAAAAAACCTTGGCAAATCAACAAGCATCGCATTTAGGCTCAATCTTCTTTAGCTCTCACATTTTACTTTGCACACATTTTATTTCAGTGAAAATGTAGGGGAAAAGTTATTTCTTGACAAAGGTAAAAATAACTTTTTGCTGAAAATCAGATCCACTTCTTTTGAAAAATCCACTCATTTTTGGTCAAAATGTTCAACAGGTGAAAGCTATGCCTTCACTTTGCCGTTAAGGACAGCTTTCTTTAAGTGACTGCAGTGTGTGGACAGGAAGTCTGGGTATGGGAATATGCCAATTAAAGCTAACAGGGTTAGCACCGAGTTTAGAAACAACTTTGGCTCAGGGTCACTTAATCAAGCTAAACTTTCTTTACATTTTCATTTTTTAACAGTTTAGTGGATTGCAAAATGATTAGTCTCAGTTACAAATTATACTGTTAACTCCTAACACCTCTAATGTTTATATTTCTAACTGAGCTGACTGCTTATTTCCTTTTTTCAAACCATGTCAAACAAGTCAAACCATGAATTGGGTTTCATTTTGCATAAAGTGAAGCACTGCCTTACTACTAATGAGTGTCTGTAGGAAAACCATGAGATACATACCTTCCTGTTGAGGTGGACACAGATGTCAGCCCGCATGTCCTTAGGACAGATCGATAATACCTGGAGGACAGAGACACATAATTGCAATGATGCAAACACAATCTTGTCTACAGAAATTCCCCCCATAAAATGTCATGACTATAAGATTAGGAAAACATACACTTGAATGTTATACTTTATGTTCCTCCAGAGTTGACGGAGGGAACATAAACAGAGCCAGAAATCAAACACAGTTTAGTGTTGCAGAAGAGTGCTATCAGAGCAGGAAGTCTGATTTTGATAAATTACTACCTCTTCACTTTGCAACACACAGACATGACAGATTCATGTTAGAATAATTCATGTTTACTCCACTTATAACAAATGACTGCATGTCCCCAAGTAATATTAGACCTGTCTGATGTAAGTTAAAAGACAGATACAAAGAGAGGAAGAGAAGCAGTTGTTTTAATCTAACAGCGGCAGGGAGAAAATGCACTTTAATGTGCGGTCGCTTTGATCAGATTCTTTTTCGCCTCTTTGAAGGCTGCTTGTTATGCAGGTAATGCATGGCTCCTAAATGGATTTTGCACTTTACAGGTAAGGTGATGATGTTCTGCTCGAGATAAGTTCGTAGCTCCATGGAAGTCAGGAGAAGATTCTGAGAAGATGAATTATCACAGTGGAATATTAAATCCAAGGAATGGTAGAATATTTCATGAACGTGTGTTTATTTTTAATCTTTTGTTTCTCTTTCTCTTCCCGAATATTTAAATTCTAAATATAGAGCTGAGCTAACAGCTTGGTCTAAAGCTGCAAAACCTCTATTGAATCACATAAAGCTGGGCATGCAATGTTTGTTAACGACATGTTCAAACTGCAGAGACTCAGGAATGTAAGCTTGCATCACATGTTCAGTCTCCCCCAATCAGATTAAAAATAAAACAAGGAGGTTTCTTTTCTCAAACATCATTGCCACCAAACAAAGATTCCAAATCAATACTAAAATCTTCCATCAGCCTATCCCTTGACCTTTGACCTCTGAGACTCACCTTCTCCGTGTCGATGCCCTTGGACATGGACCAGGTGGAGACGATGTAGTCCATGACCCGCTCGCTGAGGCCCGTGGGGACTTGGTAGAGCTTCAGGAAGTCCCTGACGTTGTTGAGCATCTCGTGGTAGCGGTTGGTGTTGGCGTACATCTGCTGGAAGATGGTGGTCACGTTTCCAAAGATGGTGGCATAGAGCAGAGCTGGAGAGGAAGACATGGGACAGGGATGAAGACACACACATTGATGCCCTCATAAATACTGGAGAAGAACAACCACTTACACTCTCTAACACTAAGGCAGCCAATCATAGAAGTCAAGAGATTCTATATTTACACTGCAAATTGTTTAACTTTCTATTATATAATCACTAAGCAGAATTGAATACAGTGTTTTTATTTGCATATTGATTTAGTCGATCCCTTTGCTATGGCAACCCGACAAAAATGTATTTGTTTGTGTCAGCTATATGACATATTTGCGCAGTTATACCGTTTAAAAAGTTAACAGATTACTACTAATTTGAACAAAATAACTTTAATGAAAGAGCGCACGGCAAGGTTTTGATGAGCAGGCCTGAGATGGGGTCGGCAAATACTGACACATTTTTTCTTTTATTAAAGATTTCAAAATCACTATTTGTAATTAATTCATGATATTCAAAAGGAATAGAGGAATCTGGAAGCACTTTTTTCAAACTTAAAGCCATGTGCTGATCCGCCAGCCTCCTCTGAACCCTGCGGCTGCTTCTCTGTTTCCATAGAGACCTAACTCGAAATAGTTCTCCCGCTTTTTTCCGCATGGCTGCCTCCTCGCAGCCAATAATAATGACACAAGAAAGAGACAAAAGGATGTGTTTAAAGACTTTGAGAAGGTTGTGAGATTTGATGATGGTTCATGAGCGAATAAAATTAAGAGGGGGGGGAAAAAGAGTGAAAGTGCAGAAGAACATGTTGTACAGACACATTCTGAATATGAAAAGATTGATAACACTATAAACATGTCTTTGTTTGTGCTTAAATGCATTTTAAAGAAAACTTGTTTAGAAGTCCTCAATCATTTAGTGTATGTAAGCTTCGCCTTAAGGTGCTCTATTAAGCTTTTGCTTCACTGGAGTGTGTTATTTTTATTTGCATGTACATGTAAATGGTCTGCAAAGGCTAAAATCCCAAAGATCCCTCCAGAGGAAGTTTCTCTGGAGTTACAAATAAATGGATTTGTGTTATATTACATTACATTGCATTTAGCTGACTCTTTTATCCAAAGCGACTTACAATAAGTGCGTTCGACCAACAAAATACAAACTTGAAGAAAACAGAATCATATAAGTACATCAGGCTTCATAGAGCTAAAACATTTCAAGTGCTACTCAACTGGCTTTAGATAAGCCAGTCCTTTATTAGTATATAAGTGCTTTGTTAATAGTTCTATCGCTCGAAGTGGAGTCGAAAGAGATGAGTTTTCAGTCTCCCCCGGAAGGTGTGTAAGCTATCTGCTGTCCTGATGTCAATGGGGAGCTCATTCCACCATTTTGGAGCCAGGACAGCAAACCCACGTGTTTTTGCTGATGGGAACTTGGGTCCCCTTCGCAGCGAGGGTGCAGCGAGCTGTTTGGTTGATGCAGAGCGGAGTGCACGTGCCGGGGTGTACAGTTTAACCATGTCCTGGATGTAGGAAGGGCCAGATCCATTCGCAGCATGGTACGCATGGTATGTTAAAAGGGAGGACATTAAAGAAAGAGACACAGGAAGACATTGAAAGCCAAGAAAAGCGTGTTTGTATGCGAGTGTGAAATCTCACAGTAGCGGTGAGAGTCAGAAATCAAAGAAATTCCAATGTTTGGATGAGAGTCAAAAACAGAAAAGGCAGAGGGACAGTCACACAGTGAGTGCCAGCCTGCAGATAAACACTGTTCCAGTTTAGTTCATCCAAAGTCAGCAGACTTTCTGGACCCTTTAGGACCTTTCCGGGCCTCTGTCAGCAGGAACAGACAGACTCAAACAACTCTACCCATCTGGAACTGAAAGCTCAGAGACACAGCTCTCACCTCCGCCAAACAAAGACTCCTAATTAGGCGACTTCATAACTTAACGGTTGGCCAACGTCACCTCAGCCCAAAGAACGGCCAAGGTTGGACACAACCATGAACTCTCTCAGTTGAGCTGAAACAGTCTTTCTGTGATTGCCAGGATTTGAAGTAGAGGGTTCAAACCCTTTGGTGAATCTTCCTCTTATTTGGTCCTTTTATCCAAGTGAGAGGGAGGAAGATTGAACTTTGATGGCATGAAAAGACACCTGGAGATGCGAGGTCCAGTTCTCTAACAAGGACAGCGTGGAAAAGACACCAATCCTAGTGTGATGGGTTAGAGGGCAAGCTGTAGAAAAAGGGTTGTTTGCAATCCAATGGCAAACTGAAAGCTACTCATTAGCTAATTAGCAGCATTAGAAAAAACCAGGTCAGGCTATTAGCACTTTGATATGGTAAAGCAGCTTGAGACAAATAACATAGCTCCAAATCAAATGAACTTAATTCTTAGTAATAAAGTTACTACAGATTGAAAAAAGCTAGAAGTTCTTTGGATTATTTATTACAGCTATACTGAAACAACCTTTGTACTGCAAGTCATCTGACAATCCAAGATTATTGACTTTTTAAGTAAGAAACAAACAATTTAGCCAACCCATTAACCATTTAACACCACACAACAACAGACAACGTTATAAGTTATAAATGCAAACCTCAAATACAATCATCTCAATCAAGTTTTATAGCTTAAGCTCTGATATAAATAAATCATATACAAAGCTGATTAAAGTGCCTAATGGTGCTGAACATGGTGAATGGTTTACAAAGCACAAAGATAGAGCTATAGAACTGCTTGAACCTGATACAAAATGTGTTTTGCCAACCCATCAACCAATAAACACCACACAACAAAGCATAGAGCAAGAACATTTTAAAATAAAATCACACTTGTATCTCAAGCTCTGTTTGAAAGGAGATGGATGATCAATACACAACAAGTAATATAAAGCAGATCAAAGTGCCCAATGATGCTGCAAATGGTTCACCAAGCACAACAACACTTATTATTTTGAACTGCTTGAGTCAGATAAATAAAAAACGAAATAGCACAGTATACTGATTGGACTTGGTCTATAAAAACCCTTCTCTGGTCCCACATAGAACATTAAGACTTCAGACGGTCCATCCAAAGCACTCAGGCTACAGTTTATAGCTGTCATTGCAATACTATATTTGAAATCTGATATGTCCCCTGTGGCTTTATTTATTTTAATATGCCTGTCTTCCCCCTCTGGTGGCCGGGGAGAGATGGGCTGTTATATAGGGGGGGGGGGTGATGAGTACAGGGAGCAGATCAAGAGTTTATTCCTATTCGTTGATGGTGCAGCCTGGGGGGTGGAAAGGACCAGAAGCTGTCAAATAGAGGCTCAAATCAAGAGAGTGGGGAGAGTCATTGCAGGAAGTTTTCTCTCCAAATATACTGTGACACTCAAAGGAAAGTATATTAATAACATATTTTGGTTTCATTGGGTGGTTGGTCTATTTCGGCCTCTTGACGCTGCAGTGATCTCATCTCAGTGACAGCAGCTAACCGCTCATTAGCGCAGTGTTCCTGTGTATAGACCACCTGTCGTCACATGGAGTGGGCCAGTCTGTGACGTACTTCTATTTGATCTTGAATGCGTTGCTTTGCTTTTTTAAGCCACAGCAAGTCCAGTAACTATATATTTAAATCAAACGGATACTGCTATTATAAAAGCAGACGTGCATCACTTCCTGTTTGTGGGGGGGATGTTTTTTTACCTGAGCAGAAACCAATTCACCATTGTTGTTAAGAATAGCACATGACTAAAGGGACCAGCGTCATTTTATTCTGTGAAAGCAAGCAGCATTTGAGTCACGAGATGTAATGGCGAGGTATGTCAGGGGGAAATTAGCAGCAAAATAATATGTACATTGTCCTACACGCTCTTCTTATACATGAGTTGTTGTTGTTGTTGTTGTTGTTGTTGCTTCTCACCTTATTTGGCATTTACTTTAGTCTCATGTTCATGTGTGTCTGCTGTTAACACATGCACACATAAATAAACGGCAAAAGAAATGTAAATATAGTTTTTGCCATCTGATGTTAAATATATTTTCCAAAGATCATAATCAGAAGCTGTATTCTACATCTGTTGTTATTCACGGCATTTTGTTGTTCCTTCTCACTACATTTGGCATTTCCACTTGTTTCATATTTAATTGGTGTCTGCTGTTGACACTTGCCGTTTTATTTTTCCTCCTCCCACCTTCTCTTTATTAATACATCAATTTCTCCACCCTTGGAAAGTTTAATATGTATTTCAATACATTATGGAAATGTTGGTGCTTGGATTGACCCTTTTGAAGGTCTGATATTAATCTTAAAGAGGCCCTATTATGCTTTTTGAGGTTTCCTTTCCCTGTAGTGATAGGGCCCTTTTAACTTCTCCAAATGAGAAGATTTTACAAAAAAAGATAAAAATAAATACATTTAAAAAAGATACATTTTGTCAGAAATCATCCGACATCTGTCTGAAAATCTCTTTCTATGATGCCTTACAAATCCTCTTTCTATTTCATATTGGATGGTTCACCTCGATTCCCTTCACTATTCTTCTGTTATTGCTTTTATATAAAGGGGAATAGTTGAATTGAGACCGCACTGGATGATGAAACAAAACTACACATGCACAGAGCAACATTATAACATTGAATTGGTGTAAAAAAAAACATTTAGAGCTTAAATCCTCAGAATTATTTTATGTGGTATAATGGAACAGTGTCATGTCAGTCCATGTCATGTGTATTTTACTTTTATGCATTTCTGGTGAAAGAGTGTGGGATGATTGGTCAGAGTGACTGAGAGTGAGGGACAGAAAGTGTCAGTGCCTGGAGCCCAGACACCCAGAAAACATCAATCACTCCGACATGAAGAGACAGCCAGCACACAAACACCCTCGCATACAGTAGTTATCACACAGACTCAGATACAACGATATAGAAACACAGAGCTCCTTACAGAAACAAAAGCACACAAAATATCTTGAGTTTATATAATCTGTGTCTAAACTGAGAAAAATATAACTCATTAGATGTTTTATAAACAGTAAATTGAGGTGTTTTTATAAATGCAAGTCAACGACGTGTTAAGCCAAGCTATGAACTAACTTCAAGGGAAGGGGAAAGCAGCTAGCCCCCATTTAAACAAAAAAGCAGAACATATAATAAAAAAATTTAAAAACACCTTTCAGGGATCCCCAAAGTAATTTTTATCAACACATCCAAGTTTGGTTTAGAATCAGGAAAGTAAATGAAGCTACAGATTTACTGAGGACAGACAGGATGTGATGAGCAGTCAATGCTTCCAGCAGCTTGTGGGCAGAGATAGAAACACAGGTCACTTATCAAGCAAAAAGGCAAGACAACAAAAGAAAGTTGTCTTTGTCTCTAAAATGAGAGGTGTTTTGTGTCTTTGTATTCATATATTAAACAGTTAATTAGACTGTTTTTTTTCCACTGTAGTATGGACTAAACTAAAATATATAGATAATGAATGAATTAGTAATTTATAGCTGCAGCCCTTTAGGTGCTACATACACAAGTACATGTGCTCTTTATTTCCTTTACATGCACCTTAGACCATGTACAGTAGGAGATTTATCCTAGCTTGTGAACACATTTGAAAATTGCAATGTCTAAATGAATCCTGAATTTTGTCTGCTTTTGCATGCCACGAATAATCACACCACTGTTAGACTGGTAGTGGACACATGTGAAAGCTTGTTTTTTGCCAACCTCTGTAGATAAAAACCTGTACACACCTCTGTTACACAAAACAAACCAAAAATAGCATCACAAAGTGCAAAAATCCACCAGCCGGGGCCTTTAGAGGAGCGCCCTCCATCACGAGCTATTGATCCCAGTCCATTTGCTGCTCAGTGAGCAAAGTCGGCATGCAGCCTGCATCACAGCACATTACACACTGACGGGACACTGCCAGACTAACAGAGAGAGAGCCAGTCAGGCATTTCACAGTCCAAACAACCCTAAAATCTACTGTATGAATCTGTTTTGCCAAGAAGTAATTGTGCATCAAGCACTCTATGGGCAAGTAAAACATTCTGCCTGATTGTCTCCACATAGATATTGACTGAAAAATCTGCAGAGGCATCACAGCGTTAGTCACAGCCGCTGAAATCAATACAATTTCTGCAATCTCACTTAGTAAATATGGTTTTATATCAGTGTTTTCTCCAACATCTTATTGTTCACTTCTCATTAGGTCAACTTAATAGACCACTTATGGCCGTGCAAAAACGATAATGGGTTTGGGAGTGAGTGGAATTGGCTACAGGTGGGGGATGTGTGAAAAATATCTGGGCCAACATAAATCCCCAAACACAGATGAGTGGTGTACACTCAAGATGTTAGGAAAGGTGGTGTAAATTCATGACCAGTATCAGGAGAAGCACTCAAATACTTGACTCAAAGTGTGACTTCAAATAAAAACAGCCTTTCCTCTTACAAATGGCAAGTTGAAGTGATCAGCAACTAGCTTCAAGCAGTCTATGTTGTGTAATGATGTGTTACCAACATAACTGAGTCAGTAAAAGTTAAAAGCATTGGATATACTCTACACATTAGAAGTTACAGGTTGCATCTACCTTTCTTAGTTTAGCTTAACTTAATTCAGCTCATCTTAATTTAGCTCAGTTTAGCATAAAGACCAGAAGCAGGATCAGTCTGGCTCTGTCCAAAGGTAATTCATCAATTTAAAAGCACTTATAAAGCTACTGACTATAACTTTACATGATAAGTTACAGACAGCAGCCGCTTAGCCTAGCTTCTATTATCTTAGCTTAGCTCAGTGTAAAGGCCAAAAGAAGGGCTAGCCTGTCTCTGTCTAGAGTAGACTAGAGGTAATAAATCCATTTATAATCACATATAAAGCTCACAGATTATAACTTTATATGTGATTTTTGTAATATGTATATACACGCAGAAGTGTAGAACAGTGCCATTTGGGAGCAGTGACCTCCTGGAGTTCTGCCATCCCTGTGAGATTGGCAGGCAACTGTCAAAGACTATATGCTAAGCTAAGCTAAAGAGCAACAGTTTAATTTATACTAAACAGATGTGAGGATAGTGTCCAACTTCTCACCTGACTTTCAGCAATAAAGGAAAGACAATATGTGTAGATTTTAATTCCAAGTTTTAAAGATGTCAATAACTTGTTTTTAGAAGGAAGAAACGAACCAAACGACCAGACGTCTATATCACCTGCATTGTAACTGTAGTCCAGACAACTTTTCCGTTACTATATTCCCATGTGTAGATAGGACTTTGTTCACATGTGAAGTCTCTTTTCAACCCAAATGTTATTAGACCTCAAATATCAAAATCCATGTTTACTGGGTTAGAAATGATAAGGGTAAGATAGAGAAATTAAGGACAGAAAGACAGTCTGATAACCTTGCCTATTATTTCAATGTTAAGTAACTCCAGAAATAACTAGTGACTACATTTGAAACTGAGTCACGTCTCACGCTGGAAGAGTTAATATATATGTAGAGACATCAGTGATCCCCCACTAATGAAAAACATTTGGAGCTTAGTGATGAGTTGCCTTCCTCAGAATTTTAAATCACACAAATCTTTATTCAAATAATACGTTTTGGACAGTCGGGAACATTGCAGGGTGCTCAGTACATATACAAATATTCCTAAATATCCAATCTGTGCTTTTAAATGTATTATTAAATTATATCATAGTGTGTTTAGAGAACCAGCTGTCTCTGCTTAGAAATCAGATCTCGATTTTTGAGCAATTGCTTTGTTTCTTTGACTCACATCCGTTGTCTATTTGCAAGTACAATATTCTATTTGTGAGCTTCGAACTTTGTCAAAGACCTTTTTCTTAACCAAACACCTTTCGTCCTGAATGCAGCTTTCCCAATCAACACTTTCTCAAAAATGTTTCTCTTGTAAATATCTGATGTCCTGAGATTTTAAAGAAAAACGTTACTGAGGTGTTTTTCCCTTGTATTTCTTTTGTCTTGTAATTGGCAACAGGAGCTTTGTGCACATCTAATCCTCTCTAGGTGAGGTCCCAGATAAAAAAGATCAATGTCAAGACAAAACAAAAACATATGTACACTCAGGAATGTAAGCTCCCATGTTGCGTCGACAAATGATGTACTTCTCTTTCATTTTGTTATGTCAAAATGTCACCAATAGAGCCATTTTCCTCAGGGAACTTTAATTCCAGTGTGCAGATAACTAAACACTTTTCAAAGTGCTGATGTTAACACTATTTTTAGACTAAATCAAATGAGGATAATTCTTCTGGCATTATTCTGGTTTTTGTAGCCCGTTTTCGTATTCACTAATGATGATTGACAGCTAAAGGTTTATCTGAAGGTACGCATACGAAATGCAGCTCTGCAAACTGTGTGCAGACAAACCAGGAATAATGAGGGAGACGGCTAACCTTTATTATTGGCACAACAAAGGGGGAGAAATAAATAAGGGATTATCCTTTCAATTATTCTACTGTTTCTCTGTAAATCCTTCTGAATAGGGACATATCAAAATACAAATAATAGGAACCAATGATTGCTTGTTTTCAATATTTGTGCACAAATGTTTTTCATCTCAAGTCAAGAAAAAGGAGTGTTGCGGCTTCGTATTAGACCACAAATAAGCCGGATCTGAGGTCTCACTGCTGAAGGTAACAAGTCCATCAGGGGCCTCCCTGTAGTCCGAGGGGCTTCAGGACGAGTAATGAAGTCATGGAGGACCACTCATATCGAACCACAAGAGCCTGGTAAACAATGGGATGGTTTAATGAATGGTGACAAGTAAGCCGAGGCTGGGGACAGCTTGTTGACTGTCGAAAAGCAGTCAATATGTGGAGGGATGCTGGGTCAGAAGGTCGTGTTCAGATATGGACAGATTAAATATGGATAAGAGTAGAGGTTTAAAAGGTCAACCAATTAGGAACTATATAAATGTATGTAGTTAGTGTTTTTTTGTAAATTATATCGAAGATGTCTTGCAGAATTATCTGTGATTGAGAAACTAACTGACCCTTTAAAAAAAGGGCATAACAATCATAAAACAAACCCTGATACAGTACCGACAATTATGCTAACAATTGAAGTGCATGACTGTTAGCAAAAGGCAACACAAATGATAAATACTGACCTCAAAAATAGAAAAGATATCCTAAACCATTTGATTCTTTCACATTGTACATTTCTCATGATAAGAGACACTTCCTAGTTAACAACATATAAAGTCGAGAGAGATACTAAAGCGTTTTAGAACAGTAATGAGGTTCATTAATCAGAGTGGTAGTGTTATCTAAAAATCATTGGACATCATCTGGTCAATCCCATTTGTCTTGTATCCATGGTAATGGTATTAAACAGTTGAAAGCAAGGGCAAGGTAAATGGTTAAATGCTTCTAAAGTGATACACAAGCGAAAAAGTTGCTCACCCATGAGAACTTGCAAAGTGTTGAAACAGTATAAAGTTCAGCATACATCTAAAGAGCAATATTTTCCTCCTTTTAATTCTAACATTCCATGACATTCATCAAAAGTAATGAATGCTCCAATTAATTTTTTTAATAACAAACCCCAAATGAGGCAATTAGTGCAGAGTGGGTCATCATCACACTGAGCTAATAGGAATAACAACTTTTAAGAGGCCAATATTTTGGCTCTGTGGTTTTCTGAATTAAGATGACAGATTTAACTGCACAGTCAGATAACACGATTTTAGCAGTCAGAACAACTAAAGCAGCAGTGTCAATAACAGAAACGCCAAAGAGTCACATCTAATATAAATATATTAAAACGGCTCTATTATGCTGTTTAGGGTTTTTCCTTTCCGTTGTGTGTTATATAGGTTTTTGTGCATGCCAATGGACTAAAACCCCCTGCCTGAAACACCTCCATTGGACTCCTTTGTTTACTACTGTAACATCATGACAGCACTATGTAAAACTCGCCCTTCTATTGGCTGGCGACAACATGCAACACATTAGAGGTTTCTCAATACTCAAATTTCCCCTCCTTGGTCCTCGGTCCTCCGGTAGTGACCCGGAAATGAATTTCAGCTCGCCATTTTGAAGGACATCTCATTTCTCTAAATGCACACCGAGGATCGTCGAGGAGGCTCTCTGGAGGAGCTATAACCGAGGATACACTGATGGTTCCTCCACGGCTCCTCCGCAGATGCATTTCCGGGAACGGTGGAGGCGTTACTCACGGCTGGACTTATCTGAGCCAATGACAGCTCTGCATGCATCCCCTGGATATTATTTTAGAAACTGCTTTCATCGCGTCAATGTTTACAGTGAGAACAGCTGTGAGGTCCGTGCAGAAAGCAGAGCAGTGGGTATGTATAATATATATCACTCAGTATAACAGGCCTACTCTCTTTATTTGCTTTAGTTTAGTAGATATCTACAAACAAAGAGTCGATATTTTTCTAAGACCATTTAGTGCTTCACATAATAAAATATACAACGGCTGTAGCCTGATATGCTTTAGGAGCTGTAGGTGTGTGTGTTGTACAGTGTGTAGGTGTGTGTGGTACAGTGTGTAGGTGTGTGTGTGGTACAGTGTGTAGGTGCGTGTTGTACAGTGTGTACAGTAGGTGTGTGTTGTATAGTGCGTAGATGCGGCGGACAGACGGGTCTCAGTTGGTTTGGTGTCCTATGCTTACTTTTAATACTTGTACAACTTTTGGCCCGTAATTTCAATTCCCCATTTCAGCGACCAGAGAGAGGGGGGGGGGGGGGGGGGGGGGGGGATATATCTAGTCTCTGATTGTGTTACGTTATTATTATTATGAGAGTGCTCTCATACTTGTTTGATTCTGAAATTGTATATATTTATATGAATATATATGTGTGTGTGTGTCCCCGCATCTGTAGCCTGTTATTGTCTCATTATACCGCACTGTGAATGAATCAAAGTAAATATATAAGTCGTCATGAACACATCTGTCCATCAGACAGAGGGCTGCTGTGCCTCCTGTCCTCATTAATGGATGTCTCTTTAAAATGACCGCTCAGAGGAGAGGAGTTCTCATTTCTCTAACCGCCTGCTGCTTCCCCTCCTCTCTCCTCAGTCCTCCGCTCGCATCTCCTGTGGGCGGGACTAAGTATCGAGGATAGGAGTCGAGGAGGGGACATTTAAGAATTGAGAAACCTCTATTGTACGTGATAGAGAAGTCCCGCTCTTTAGCCTAAGTGGTTGACATATCACAACAGAGCCGGCCAGCTAACCAATCAGAGCAGACTGGGCTCTGGTTTCAGACAGAGGGTGAAAAGAGGTGCCGCAGCACAGGCAGTATGAGTAAAATAAACAGCTTTCTGAACATTAAAGCATGTAAACATGTCACTAAATACAAATATGAACATGTCCTCTTTAAAAGCAAGAAGTTAATGACCTAGTGCAGTGGTTCTCAAGTGGTCAGGCCTCGGGACCCACTTTTTCCTTAGTCAATAGATCGCAACCTGAAATTTTGAAGCACTCAAATCTATTCAACAAAAAATCGTGCAGTAAAATATACTCTTTTCAGCATACATTATTAATTAAAGTGAAGTACAGTGCATATATCCCTTATATCCCTTCACAGAACTAAAGTATGCTTTAAAAAAGGTTTAATGAGATGATGGAATCAAAGCTGAACTGTATAGATTTTTTAAATACTAACATATAAACTACCCATTCTGGTACACTCTGAGAAGAAAATAAATAAATCTATTGCTTCCCGACATATTTATAATATTTTATGCCATTGTTTGTTTTTCACTTTGTTCTGACAGCTTGCTGCTCCACTCAGAGAGAAGAGTAAAGAGGAGATGTCTGTGTGAATTACTTTAAATTGTGGGTAAGGGTAGATAGCTCCCATTGTTCTGTGACCTGTCAGTCATCAGACCGGGGGTCATATTTCATTATGTGTTCATTTTTATCTGAAGTTGTACCCATGGATGTATAAAGAAGAGTTCTACCGCAAAGTTATTCTCCGTGGGGACTTCCGGCAACAATGTTGATTCTGATTGGCCAGAAGACTCGGAAAAACATCAGCAAAGATATTTTATTGAAGTTTTCAAAACCGTTCATGGTCTCCGGTACTTCCAGTCCAACGCCTACTGCATGCACAGCGTTAGAAAATCAGGCCTTCAAAATAAAAGTTTGACTTTTTTTTTTTTTTTTTCTTCACTCACACATCTGCGACCCACTTGAAACAGGTCCACGACCCACTTTTGGGTCGCGACCCACCAGTTGAGAACCACTGACCTACTGTAGTGTGTGTGACTGTAAAGAGTTGCTGCTCTTTGATAAGTCCTTGGTGGTCCGTCAGCAGCTCCCAGTCTGCCCTGTGCAGGGCGCTGGCATCAGATGACACTTGCAGCAGACATTGATTGAGCTCCCGGTTTCATCTGACTTTAGCTCGGTGAGGAGGAGAGGTCGCTCTGGCTCCAGTTAGACGTCTACATGTGAGAGGATCTAACATCCGAGGGCATTATTCACACTGTCTGCTCCATGAAGTGGCTTTTTAGCTGCAGTGACTTGGATCTGCAGGTGAGACAGGTACAGACTGAACTTAGGGGATAATCACAGCACGCCCGATTTTCCCCACTGTCAGCAATTATATATCAAGAAGACCGATCCATCAAGCCTGGCACCTGCCTGATTCATCCCTCCCCATGCTACACTTTTACTCCTGCATAAATTACAAGTGCAGAGATTAGAAAATTATAATAAAAATAGCAGTGATTGCCTCCTTTATAGGCTTTTCACAGTGGGAACGATTTGGTATTGGGTTCATAAATGAATGAACGAGGAAGAGATTCACCGGCAGGATGATTACAACAGGCGATAATTATGGAAATGGCGTGTGAATTACTATACACACCCAAAGCCCCCTGGTGATTTACGCAGCACGTAAAAAAGATGAAACTGATATTAATTATGTATGGCTGAGCTCTAGTGTAATGTTTTGAAATGCATCGCTGGTAATGTTTTTTTGTATTTTCCAGAAGGTAAATCTGCTTTAAACACGTGCCAATTGATGTGCTTTACTACTCAAGAATGCACACATAATGTATATCCACAGGCACTCACACACACATGCAAATACACTTATGTATTTATGGACACATACTGTGCGAATATGTACCAGTAAAAAAGCACCAGCTGATACAAAAGCAACAACAATAGACAGTAAGGTCTCAGTGAAGCCTTCAGACCATATTCTCATTTGCACACATTTCTAAAAGATCTCTTGTGATGGTGGATGTAAATGTCAGTCCTAATCCCCCCACAGGTGTTCAACTTTCAGCAGACCTATCCTCTAAGGCTGCTTTCCGACGACAGCAACTACATCAGAAAATGCAGCTGGCTTATTTATTTTAATGTGGCATCCAGCAAGGCACTGATTTGGCCAATCAAATACGACATAATAATAAGATCAACACTGTATTTCTTGTTTTTCAAATCTTCATGGATTGCATTTAAAGGTGGGGTAGGTAAGTTTGAGAAACCAGCTCGAGATACACTTTTTGTTATATTCCATGGAATGCTCTTAACATCCCGATAGCAATGAATATCTTAAGTGCTTTGACAAAAAATCCATAAAAAAATGTCATCTGTGGAAGCCGTAATACTGTAAAAAGCACGACCAATCCGTTTAGCCGGGCCGGCTAAACGGATTGGATTGCCGCCCTGTCTGTCAGCCTTCCATCTCGTGCACGCACAAATGTATCTCGTGCCCTCATTGGGCGTGCAGTACTTCAATGACTCGCCAGCAACAGGCGGCCACTTTCACCTGTCTGCTGACGTCATGTTCGCGTTCATGTGTGTTGGAGGAGGTGCTCTGTAAGGAAGTCTGAAGGAAGGGGCGGATTCTTTTCGGCTGTGTACTTTCAAATTTTAGTGCACTCGAGCCGGTTTCTGAAACTTACCTACCCCACCTTTAATTGCCTAACTGGTACCTGGGAGAACACATTCCCTCTTGAATTGTTGTAATAATGTTTTCAAGTGATTTTCAAGTGGATGATGCTCATGGCAAAAACCCACTACCAGAATTTCCCCTTTGGGACAAAATAAAGGTTCTTCTTCTTCTTCTTCTTCTTCTTCTTCTTCTTCCTTAGGGTGGTGCAGTGATGACGTATTTTTGTAGGCTAACCTGAAGGTTAGCATTGCAAAAGCTCCGTCAACAAAAATCATTGGATTTTCGAATATTGCACGAAACAAGGGTTAGGGATAGTGGTAATATAAACAACTAAATTACAGTTGCATGACTTCATGTCACCACCACTAAGCTAAAGGCGGTTCGTGTTTATAGTCTCATTTAGTAACTTGTAAGCAACCATAATGTTGGTAGCTTTGGACATTCACCAGAGGGTATTACTCTGATGTATTTTATGTTTAAGACCAACACGTTACAGTCTCTCCAGCTTGTGTTAATCACAGATCTTATTTTAGGCTTCTAACTAAAAACACTGAAAAACTTTGAGACAAGTTGAGACTCATTCCTGCACCAAATGTTCCCGAAATCAATGCACATCTTAGTGCCACTTTTTTCCACAGCAACACTGAATTTTTAAATGTGCTTTTGTATTCGTAACAAGGGCTTTGTACACTGCAAGAGTCCTTCTCACAACAGGGGTCCATGGACTATGTTTTCATTCTAATCATAGACTGCCATTTCATTTTAATTGCAGTTCTGTCTTCATTAACGTCAATTTTATCTGACACAGAAGCCGAGGTAAGTCATTATTTATCACATAGAGCAAAGAAATATGGAATTGACAAAGCTGTTATTGTATCTGTTTGTTAAATTACAATAACCCATACAACTGTATTGATATCCTTAGCACTGGTCGCAAGTTTTTTCACAAAAGCACAAGGGCTCGACTCATTTTCCAATCGATACAACAACAGTCAATAAACGTTACACAAGACCTTTTGAGTTGCAGGAACATTTGGAAATGTGGGCAGCAATTCAGAGGTGTGAAACCAGGCCAGTGTGATCACATGCTGCATTGAGTTGCTCTTGTTTTTTTCTTTATACTGTGTATCTCTTACCATCAAAGACCACCTCTCTTTTTAAAAAGGACATAATGCACATTTTCTCAACTTTGGGATTTTAGCCTTTGCAGTCCATGTACATGCACAAAAAAAACACACACAACAGGGAAGTGAAAATCCATAAGAGCATAATAAGGCCCTTTGACATTAAGGTCATCTGATCCTGCTCAGCAGAGCCTGATTATTACAGTAGCAGAGAAGTAATTGCTTATTTGTTTTGTGCAGTATATTCTCCTCTCACTTGTCACCTGTCTGTTTGGGAAAGAAATCTCTCTTCATATTTCCGACTTTCTTTTGTCCATTTTCAACTTCATTAACCGTTGTGATGGTCGGCAGAAATCTCTCCAGTACAGAAGCAAATACTCCTTCAACAGAAGCAATAACGAACTCCCCAAAAGAGGAGTCGCAAGCTTTCACTTCACGGCGGAAATATAATCTCACATCGTGTGCTCTTGCTCTTTCTGCGGTTGCCATGTCAACAAGTTTAGCGAGGCAGGTCGGGGTGAAGGATTGAGCTTTCCTTCTTTTTTGCTGGAGAACGGACTTCCCCTGACAGCCCGAATTCTGCTTGAAGAAGACGAGGAGACACCTATCTGCCCATCTATCCATCCAGCTGATATATTTTCACTGGTCGGAGAATGTGGCGTTTGACAGGTAAAAGAGTAACAGCGTATGGCCAGCGTGTGTAACCTAATTTCCTGCCATGTTCAGATCAGCATGTCAGTGTGCAGAGAGCGCAGCAGAGTGGGTTCATTAAAGGTCAGTCAATCCTTCCAGGTAATAGGCTTCAATATGACACAGATCTTCAGATGGGCATTCTCTCACCACTGCAGGCAGCTACTGGCTCAACAGAAGTTTCCCTACAGGGTTTTAGGTGATCTCAAAGAAGAACTGCACTGATGTCACATGTCAGTGAGTTAGGCTACTTTTGGCATACACCAATTCAGCGTCAATCAAATGGATGTCATGCATTATATTTACATTCTGTGGTGGACCAGACTTTATCAGGTGGATAAGGCACTTAAGGCAGTGACTGATTACCAACTTAAATGCACTTTCAATAAAAAAAAGAGTATCCTTTTTGGCTCATTGTACAAGTTCAAATGTACAATATTCAAATAACAAGCTACCATATATGCCCAAAAGTACCCTCTATGTGTCTCTGAATTGGCAGGCACGTAATGTAGCCCAGGATTAAAGCTTCCACCGATACATAATGGACTACCTCTGTTTATAGAAATGCAGACAAAATTCATTTCTTATTTCATAGTTTATTATTATTATTATCTTTGATCTTATTTTTGATTGTATTAATCTGTGTGAATCTGTGCTATCCTGTTGTTCACCCTTACCCTGTTGCTGTTTGAACCACTGAATTTCCCCACAGGGATTAATAAAGGTCCATCTTATCTTATCCCATCTTAAAATCAGAGACTGCAGGCTTGTCAGTGTTCGTAACCTTTTTGACAAATAACCACATTGTTAGACTAATGAGATTTGCATCCTAAGGGTTTTGAGTCAGTTTGATGATGCCACTTCTCACCCACAATAACATGAGCTAAACATGTAGCAGGAGAAAAAGGAGCAGATGTGCAGGGTGAATAAATATTCAAACATCTGTAGGTGTGTCCTTTGCTTTGCCTGCAGCGTCTCAGTGACAACATTTGTGCTTGTAGAGCCACTTTGCTCTAAGACCTTGTGGTGAAAACACTGCAATGAAAGCAGGACAATTATACAGCTCCCTTTACATCTATTATTCAGCGTGCCAAGGTGCCCAATGCTCTCCCTCCATCCATTCTGTTACCAGTGACGCCATGACTTTCTAAAGCTGCTGAGTGGAGGGTGGCAATGTGATTAAAGGGAATAAGACTATGAGACTGTGACTGGTAATGCAACCTGCAGAGGACAGAGCGGTGACTGCACAAACAGTCAGGAGATTCCAGCCAGTCATGCACTTACAGTATCACAAAGGAGGCCGACAAAGTTACAAAAGTACGAATAACACAGGGTCACTGCAACTAATCCCTGAGCGAGCTGGAAATATGTGGATCAAGTAAACAAATAGCTCTCCGCCTGACCTCTGAAGCTACTGCTGAGATGCCCATCAACGATGTGGGAAACTGCATTTAAATACAGCAGAGCCTCTGAGTTTCCAACAACTGCAGTTCTGTAGTGGGCAGCTCCCGAGGGTAAATGTGAGGAAGTGCATGAATATAAAGCAAGTACTGCTGGAAAATGTGTTCAGATAAAGCTTTCCAAAAAGTTTATAAAGACCAGAAACAAAAGCAGCAGTCAAGTGTACCAAACCACCAGACTTTACAGATATGTTTGTGCAAACACATTCACTAGTGCAATTGTCAATACAAATGATATCTTCTCAGTATGACATAAACACGTCTATGAAAAGTAAACGGGAAACAAATGATGAATTTCAGTGAGTTTAACTAATTTAAATGCTCTAAATGCAGTTATAAATGTCGCGACCTTTACGTTTAATTACCTTAATTTGAGTGTTTAGAGGTAAGAGGATTAGAGCTTTGTTGTTGACGATTATTACCCCATTTCAATGAACATGCATGCTGTAGTTTGTTTGACTCAAGTCTAAATAGCTGCTTATTAAATTACTTATACTTTGTTAAAAAACATGTCTTTGTGAGTCATTGTTTAAAGATCCCATGTCATGGCCATTTCTACTGATCATAATTCCATTGTTGAGGTCTACTAGAATAGATTTACATTGTTCAATGTTCCAAACTCACATTGGTTTCTCATACAGCATCTCTGTATAGTATGTGTATTCACTCTGTCCTAAACGGCTTGTTGGAGCTCCTGCCCCCCCCCTCCCTGTGAGCCCAGTGTGCTCTGATTGGTCAGCTCGCCCACTCTGTTCTGATGAGTCCACCACCGTTACAGCGGAACATCAGTGATTATGTGTTACAATGGCGTTTGTTAGCAACCAGAAAATGACACCAGTAATGACAAACAGATGAGAATGCTGCGTGGGGTCTGGGTGCCGTGTTGGCGGGACGTTGCGGAGCTCGCTGCTCCGCCCTTTGAGGCTCGAGGAGTGAACAGTGTGAGCGTGCGTGCGTGCGTGCGTGCGTGCGTGCGTGCGTGCGAGGAGCTCCACGGATTGGTCCATTTGGAACTGGGCATGGTTACGTCACCATACTCAGGAAGACCAAAATGGAAAAAGAGAAATCTCCAAGGAGGCATTCTGGGGCAGCATAGACAGGTATTTTCTGTGTTAGAGTTTTACTCGCTACAGGGTGTACTTTGAGGGTTTGTGACTCTGCAGACCGTTTACATGCAGGAAAAAAGCTACATAACACACAAGGGGACGGGTATTAACCGGAAAAGCATGACATGGGACCTTTAAGATTTAGAAATGTAGTAGGAAGGTAGGAGATGTGAGTCAACTATGCACTGCTGGTTTTTTAGTCTTTTTATTTAAACATATTGAATTAAACCACAAGTTTTATCCTTTAGATTTGCCTTCTTCCATCATCTTGATCACATTTTGCAGGACATCACCCAGTTTAAATTCATGTGCTATGTACATTTGGATAAAAATTAAACCCCAAGTCCACAGATTCAAGGCATTAAAACAGTGTGAAGACATTCTCTAAATATTAGCTTACCACTCTATCGACCGACACTAGTTGGACGATGTTATCAAGAACATAAATACCCCCGCTCTCAGTTTGGAGTAAAAACAGAAAGTTAATTAATGGTACTGTGGTGCAGCCGTCTTCACCAAACATGTATACGTTTTTCTGATTATGACAAACCACAAACGGGACAGAAACCCGACCTCGGAGGAGAAAGAGAAGGAGGAAGAGGTGAAGTAATGGATCTGATTTCAGGACAGAACATCTGAAGAAGAATTGGCCTACATGATGCTCACAGACTGATCCTGACACTGATGAGTCAGAGGGTGAATGAGAAAGGAGAGGCTGGGCAGATATAATGAGGGAATGCCTCGGGAAAACGGTGGGAGGAATAGTGAGAGGGCATTACAGAGATGGAGACAGAGAGGATTGTGTGGAGGAGAGACAGCGACATAAAGAGAAAGATGGCGCTTTATGGATTAGTGGACTAATCGGCTGCTGCTGTCAGACAGAACGAGAGGCCACACTCAGAACAGCCTCCACAGGACGCCAACACACAGCTCTCCTCTCTTTCCACTCCTTCAATTGTTTCTGGAGAGAGAGAGAGAGAGAGAAATGTACACTATGTGTTTTTCTCTCCCTCTCCGGTGCTTGCTTTCAAAACTAATCAGGGCATCTCAGCGGAGAAGCCAGAGGGGAGAGCGACACCCGGAGCTGCTTCCTCACATCCTTCCTTCCTTCCTTCCTTCTTTCCTTCCTTCGCTTCTCCTCTTTCTTCCTTTTTCTTTTGTATTCTCATTCACTTTTCCTTCCCTGCAGCTCCATCATCTTAACCCCTTCTTCCCAGTTTCTCCTGGCATCATTTTCATCAACACTCCTTTTCCTCTCCTCTCTTTCCTCCCCCTCAGGCCTCTGTGGAGAGCTGGCTAAGTGAGATGCAGTGTGAGGGGGGGAGGGTCAGGAGGACTTCCAATCCACTCGGTGAAACCCAAACTCGTCCTGGGGATTGTGTGGAAGCGGCTCCAGGCTCCAGGAGAGTCTTCACTGGAGCTCTTTCAGCATCAGGTGGGGTTTTAAGTCAGATAAATACTAAAATCCTTCCTTTTCACGCTCCCTTCTTTCTTTCCTTTGCTCTCTCCTCGTCCCTTTTTTCGTCTCCTGCTGAGTCTGGTAAGTCTCTTCCGTTTAGGATACACGGCCATCTCGCCACGCTCCCGGGGCAAAAATCGTCCGCTTCCTTCCGCCCGGCTGCTTGCATCACTAGCACCGCAGAACTCTTTTGAGCCCAGGTAATTCCCTGCGATCTGGAGCCTGTCAAGTGAGACTCGTTTTTTCTTATATCCCACCCCCCTTCTCGTCCTTTGTCCCCTCACTTTGCTCTTCGCACAGCACAAAAACACCCAGTTGCATTTGCTGCTGAGTCTTCAATTGTGTTTTCCTTGCAAGCTAAATAAGATTATCACTTCTACCGCAGTATAATCATTTCCTGTTGTGAGAAGCTACTTGTAATGATGTTGTTCCACTTCAGTAATAGTAGAATAAGGATAATCTGATTAACCTCCAGATAAAGGTGTCCAGAGTGTCAATAATCAATATTCGTTAGAGAGAAATCAATTACTTTTAGGGAGTTTCTTATTTGCAAAAGGGTTATTTGAAGTACACTTAAAAAGGGAGTTTATTAAAGGGGCCCTATTATGCTTTTGGGGGTTTTCCCTTTCCCGTAGTGCATTATATAAGTTGTACTGCATGTAAATGGTCTGCAAAGGCTAAAATCCCAAAGTCGAGAGGGAGTTTCTCTCCAACACATCCCCCTGGGCTCTGGTTTCAGACAGAGGGTGAAACGAGGTGCTGCAGCACAGGCAGTATGTGAAAAATAAAGACCTTTCTGAACATACAAGCATGGAAACTTGCCACAGCAGAGGCACAAAATAGAAAATGTGAACCTGAAAAAACATAATGTTATTTTCAAAAAACAAACACTAATACTCAACCTCCACTGAATCGCTAACACTCCTTTTCATTTGCCATCTCAGAGCTTTGCTTGCAGCTCAGTGTGCGGTGAGGATCAGCTGTCTGCACTTTCCCATGGCTGTGTGGATTTAACCTGCCTCACCTGTGTGATCCAAGTCTCCTATTAAATCATTTTCACACCTTTCTCTTCGGTATCACGGAAAACACTAACAGCAGGGGTTCATGATTGCTTTCCTCTCAACCAATATCTAATGTGTTGTTTTTCACCTTATAGAAACTGGTCATGGAGTTCAGAGAAGGAATCATCTCTTGCAGCCAATTATATTGTGTGGCAAATTAGAAGAAGTGAGGATCACACTGAGGAGGGCTTGAATACTCTGGAAATATTAGTATAATTCATACTTTGAGCCAGAGCTGTGCTTTCTGTAACCTTTTCAGATGCCGGTGTAAGTGTCAAGATGAAGAATGCAATAAGTAGCGGTGTCAGATGAAGTGGGGAGATTATAGGATTCAGACAGAAGAGTTTCAGTTTGATAAAAAAAGGCTTTTCAGATAATAATAACAACTGTTATTCCCTAAGTTCATGTTCCAGTCGTCCTTTTCATCTGCTCTGCGATCAAACTGCTCAACAGACGTTTCTCAACACATCATCATTGGTGAACGAACATTGTGTCAGGTTAATACTGATGATTTATTCATTTAAGAAAACAAAGAACATGACAAAAAAACTCCACTGAAGGAGAAAAAGACGTGGCTGTCAGGTTCAAATGAGAGCAGTTCTTTCAAATACCTTCTGCAAATCTTAGGTTTATTCAGTGCCAGCTTGACTTTGTATTGACTTTGTTTGACGAATGTTATCTCGGTTAAACAGTGTGTAGTTCTGGTTCCTGGCTTAAAGACACCTCGGCAGGACATCTCTCAAATGATCGATTCACACGCCGCACTTTAGTCGATTCTGGATCCGGCGACCCTCTGGTTCCCAAGCCAAGTCGCTACAGAATGAGCTACTGCCACCCCAATGCATACATTTATAGCTGCTAACTCCAGGTTGATTGTAAATGGTTACAGTTGAACTGAAATGAATTCAGGCATCCATCTTTATATTCCCAACGTGCACAGAAGATGAGCTCTTGGGGCTCCTATCTGTTTCGATCACAAACACTTGTACAGTATGTCAAAATTGGCACAAAAAAACTAAAACTTACAACAGCACTAAGTTAAAGATAAACTCTTAAATTCAAACTGTTTTTTATTGCACCGTTAAGTATATTGTCTTTGCTGTAGATGTATAAAGATAAGCAGCGGAGCAGGATCAGGGCCGCAAGTCTTTTTAAAGAAGTGTTTCTCAATGTTGAGGAAAGCTGCTCCAGAGCCACTATTTCAAGGATACTACGTCATCGAGTCCCGCCTGTTCCAATGTCCAGGATACTTGGAATTCTACCGAGGCCGGCGTACTTCGTTGCGGGAAATTTCGAGGCTGAACATGAGTAAACTCCGGTCTTAAAATCCCCACAATGCTTTGCGCACGGACCAATTTCCAAATCTTTGGCGGAAATCGCGCTCCATTTAAGGCGGGGCCTCGCATATGACGCACACCTGCACACCTGTTGGCCTGTTCCACAATTCT
Source organism: Gymnodraco acuticeps (assembly GCF_902827175.1). Classification (NCBI taxonomy): domain Eukaryota; kingdom Metazoa; phylum Chordata; class Actinopteri; order Perciformes; family Bathydraconidae; genus Gymnodraco; species Gymnodraco acuticeps. The sequence goes on from NW_022990966.1 coordinate 4,581,651, forward strand.
TCGTTTTCCGAGGATAGGAAGGATTCTTGCCTCGCTTCTGAAGCAACTGACTCAGAGGTACATGTGCGACCAAGCAAGCCTCCTCGACATTGAGAAACACCCCCAGTATACAAAAAAAAGTCACTATGAAGTAACAACCCTCCACAAAGTGACGAATATTTGGTTTAACGCAGAAAGGATGCGGTAATCCAACATGACTACCTGCTATAGTATTCCATGTTATAGAGCAGAACAGTTGTGTGCATGCATTCTGCTGCATGAGCATAAGGGCTGACAAGTGCTTCTACGTGCCTTTGGCTTTTTTTGTTGCTGATTTGACAGCATTGCAAATAGAAATAAAATGTCCCTTCAAATAACATCAATGCTGCTGCTTTATGAATGTTTTAGAGACACTTTACATCCTACATGTACTCTAAATACTGTAGAAGGTTAATTAAATTATTAATTCAACTCGAGTATTTTTCTAGAATGAGGTCTATTTGTACTCATATTAAAAGATGATACATGAACAATTCATTTTTTAAGTATTCAAGTGGCTGAGGGTGAAATTTGAAGTACAATTTCAAGGAAACAGTAACTTTGGTTTCAATTGTCCTCTTAATTGTTTTTCTTTCTTTTCTAAGTAAAGTATGTGATTTTTTGTAAAGTAATATTTAGTTATATATTAGAAGATATACAATTTGTTTCAGTGTTTACAGCTATTATATTCAGTTAGAATTGTAATGTGTTAATGTGTGTATCAGAACAGATAGAGGCGTTTTTTGTATGCATGACTGCAAACAGTACATTTTAAATATTACCAATACTGGGTCAAAGGTGTTTTATAATCCCATGTACGGTGAGATCATGCATGCTGAGGGTGTGATGAGACATGAGATGGCATGACAAAAACATGCTGCTCACCTGCCAATGCTATTGCACAATTACATATAATTATAATAAATAGAAATTATAATGGTTGATTATGCTAATTGCTCTAATGGTGGCTGATTAAATGGTTATATACATTTAATATTGTATGTCTTGGTGCAGTGCAGGAGTTGTTTTTGTGCAGTCGACAGTGTTTCTAACGGTGCATTTCAGAGGAAGTTCAGATCTTGGCATGTGTTTCTACTAAACTAATGTGTGTGCCTTCTAACAGGGAGGTGTGCACTGGTTCAGAAATGTCGCAGATAAAGTTAAGTGGTCCATTAATCCTGAACTGGTCTTGTGACAAACGGGGGAGGACAGCTGGAAGCAAGTGGAGGAGGAGGAAGAGGAAAAGTCGTGCAGAGCAGCCTCCGTCACAGTAATGGGAGAAAAAGTCATTCAAATGCCAGCGTACACACAGTCCTCTGGTTCAGTCTGGGCCGATTATATGAGATGACAGCAGACAGACCGGCAGATACAAGGACACACTGACAGAAGCACTGACACTTGGATGGGGAACTTCAGAAACTATGCTGTGCCTGAAAAGTGCACCTCAACAGTAAAGTACTTATAGAAAAAGTGACAGGCTTGTCAGCAATTTTCTTTACGTTCGCCAGACCTGTTGTGACAAATACAAAAATAAACTCAGAACACTTCTGCAAGCCTAATTTCACGTTCTAAAATACAGCCGTATGACAAAACCGTGCTAAAACGTTTACAAAAATGTAAAACATGAAAAAAAAAAACTGTGAAATGTTGAGAAATATTAATTAGGATGCTACAAATCAAACAAAAAGCTAATAAAAAAAGAAAAGAAAAAAAGGCCATTCTGTCCATTTTGTTTGTTTAGATTCAGTACTGTGATTTACTGCAGACACATTGTTTTTTTGTCAGTCCGTCAAAAAATAAAGACTTCTGTCCTTGAAATGATTTATGGTTTTTCCTTCTGGATGGATCAAAGCTCTCTCTCAAGTCAGGAAACACTTTCAGACTTCTGTTGTTTTGTTTGTAACACCACTGTGCCTTTTTTTAAGTTGAGCTACAGCGAGTGCACATTTCATGTTGATATTCTCACATCACACGGTTGTCATTTTCATATTGAAATGGCTGGGTCTTTTCTAATACCATCCTGTCACAAGCAAAAGCTGAGCAAAGAGGAAAAATCAAATGCAAGCTCCTTTTGTTGAAATGAAGATGGACAAATATATCCCCCTACCTGCAGACATGTTGTTTAGATTCTGTCTCTGTGCACAATTAAGACATGCATGATTTATTGGACATCGAAACCAACAGCATCACGTTTTACAGATGAGTTTAGGGATACATTTATTTCCTTAAAGGCACCTGTGCCATTACATAATGTTTCTGTGGTCTCATCTCATTTTCATGGTTTGATACATTTCCACTGCATAAAGTGGTCTACTGTTTGACCTGTAACACATTAATGAAACAATTTCCCCTCAAAAGAGTGTCGGATATTTGCAGATTTTGATAGAGAATATAGCCTTCTAATCATGCAGGGTAAACAAATCAAAACAAGGTATGGAACTTCAAATGTCTCACCCTCAACAATGAGTCAGGGGAGAATGTGTGGAATTAGCCTCACCTTGATAGAAATCAGTATACTACTGTGCAGTTTCTAAAACATTTTGAAGCGAATGTCTGGACTAGTAGTCAGAAATAAACAGGAATGTCAGACACAAGGCGGACATCTGTTCCATTGCATGTTCCCTTGGTAATAATTTAAATTCCAGTTCCCCATGTGTTTCATAGTTGTATTCACACTGGGTCTACAAAAGGGTGCAAAGATGCATAAAGAAAGCAGAAAAATGCTCACTCATATTTGCTTTTTTCTCAAAATTAACTTAAAGGTCCCATGTCATGCTTTTCCGGTTATTACCCGTCCCCTTGTGTGTTTAGCTTTTTCTGCATGTAAACGGTCTGCAGAGTCACAAACCCTCAAAGTACACCCTGTAGCGAGTAAAACTAACACAGAAATGACCTGTCTATGCTGCCGTTACGTTACGTCCGCGGAGCCGTTACGTTTGGACCAATCCGCGGACTTCCTCACACACACACACACACTCAGCGGGACGTTGCGAGGCTCGCTGCTGCGAGGAGCGGACAGTGTGAGCTGGCTCACTGGTGTGGGGTTGGCGAGACAGCGAGACACTGCGGAACTCAGCCTGGGCACACACACAAACTCCAAGCCAGGCTGTGGGTGTGTGTGTGTGTTTCGGGCTGGGTTTCGCTGTGTCTCGCTGTCTCGCAGACGGCCACTGGGCTCACAGGGAGGGGGGGGGCAGGAGCTCCAACAAGCCGTTTAGAACAGAGAGTGAATACACATACTATACAGAGATGCTGAATGAGAAACCAATGTGAGTTTGGAAAATTGCACAACATACATTTATTTTAGTAGACCTCAACTATGGAATTATGATCAGTAGAAATGGCCATGACATGGGACCTTTAATCTCTTTGATTGATTGAATAGATGGAATATATAAAAAATGGTCAGTATGCACTACCTTTCTCAAAAACATATGAAACTGCTTATTGAGTCTCGTCTGTTTTAAGATGTGTCCTCACATCACAACCATCAACTAATTATTGTCCAGCAAAGTATTCTGCTGCCAAATCTCATGGCCTTCAAACTTGGCATGTCAATAATTCCCCACAAGCCCTCCACAGGGCGGGTCACGCCTCAACAGGACTGATCTGTACATGGTAGCATTTGTCAAGTGAGATTGAGTTAAAGTCAGAGAAGGGGGAGAGGTCAACAAAGAGTTTAAACAGACAGAGGACCTGGTGTTCAGCATTTGACAGACTTCGTATTTGGTCTTCATCATTAACCTCTGTCCTCGTTTCACTTCCCCTCTATCCATCTTGTTTTTCCTGATGTAAGATCTTTGAGTTTGCCGATCTGAAGCTACCGTATGATGTCATGCAAATATGAAAAGGAAAATATTTGATATTTCACCTTCAACTGAAATGTTTATAATCTCTCTCTACAAACACGAGGCCTCGCTGGCTAAAATGGACGTCTAGAGAATAAATACATCTTCTGAGAAGTGATAAGGGAAAGTGACAGGTTGTCTGTACGCCTAATCAATCAATGACAGTAAAGTGCAGAGTCAGAAGGATCCTGACAGCAGTCAACTGGGTGACAGTCTGAACAATGGCCTTTACCTTTATTCACTGAAGGTTAAGGTTTCCTTTTGTCCTCTGCCTTTGATAGAAAGAGAGACTAAGATCCCAGACTTCCATCAATCAAAGCAAACTGCATTATGGGACAGCTTGTTTTGACATATTTTTCTGATAAAATGTTCATTCAATGCAGTTTCTAAAGATGATGCTTCCCTTAAAAATAAGCATCTTATTGCATCTATAGAATGTTTCCACTGTGACAAACAAGTCAACTCATTATTTGGTCCACTTCCACCGATGTTTATCAACCTTTAACACGTCATTGCTTCACCTTCAGCTGTAAATTAGATATTTAGTCCAGCGCGAGCACTCCTCCAAACGACCATTTGACAATTTATTTAATGAGAAAACTGCTGCAAGGCATCTGGACCAAGGTCGACTCATCACCAACTTATTGAAGTTACAAAACATCATGAGTTATTGTAAAAACCCTTTACAAAAGACCCAATACTTTTTATTGTACATGTCTTACTTAGTTTTGCTGACACTAATTAAAAAAGAAAGAAGCCCATGACCCATTCTAAAATGACAAACTATATGATTACTTCAATGATTAAGCAATGTAGACTTATGAAGTACATTGTTGGATTTACAATAGATTATATAAAACAAAAAAGGTGCAACAGAGGCCACATCCAACCAAACCCAACTCTTTATAAAGAGTTCAAAATACAACAGCCTAGAATCTTCTTAACGGCCTGGTATTAATATAGTCTTCAATAAATTGGAGACTTAATGGAACATGAGAAACTCGTTGCTAGTGTTTATGAAAGCAGACAGCATTTTCAAAACCAATTAAAATGCAATAAAAAGAAAGTGTCACGCTGGAGGAGGATGAACATCGGCCTAGTTTATGTTGACAACCCTAAAAAAAGTTCTTATTAATGGCGTGTAACAGATCTGAAGAGCAGCAGTACATGATTTATGAACCATAAAACAACAGTTGTAATATTTCAAACTTAAAAACACTTTTTAGATAGGGACTTGATAGAAAGTGGTTAACATTATCTGTGTTTCTCTGTGGCAGCAAGACAATGTTGTAAAATTCACATATTGTCACACTCGTGGAAAAATCCAGAAGTCAAAATGAATGACTGTGCTTTCTGTCTGCCTCACTATAACCTCTCTGTAGCTGAAATCATAACAACAAAAAAACTACCCACACAGGCGTTGTGATGTTCTGCCACGCCAAGAAGACTATCAGTCACAGCCAGGCAGAACTGACACAGAGGAGCGTGTCATGTCTTGTTTACTACAGAGCCGAGGATGTTTACTGTCCAGTTGCCAGGAACAAACAATATGGAAGACAGCCCGGCGAGAAATCTCTCTTGGCCCAGATACTAAACTCCGGGGCAGAAACAGATCGGACCGAGACAAAAGCACAAAAAAAACCTGTTATTCTGGAATTAAATTCTGCCATTTAAAAAAAGCCTTCTTTCATCATGTGTCTGGTATTGAAAAAGGCTTCAAAATGTATTACAAATGACTAAGATATAACAATTTCCCACAGTCAGTATCGGCTTGGATTTGAATAGTCCAAGACTTAAGAAACACTAGGGTTTCCTGCCAAATAAATATGTAAAAAACACTTCAACAATTTAAAAATAACAATTGGCTGCTTTCCTTTGGTTTCTGGCTTCAACAATGTATATGTTGTTTTCTGTAGGCCTATACAACTGGAACAAAGTGTACACAATACAATGGACTTCCAGCAGCTCCAGTTGAGTCTGTTATTAACTCTACTTTCTGCTGCACATGAACCACACTGAGCCCTTTGCATGCACTGACAAATTCAGTGTTTAGCATGGATGCAAAACTGTACAATATGTAGATATTTAATCAAGATAGGGGCTACTTTGCCTCCATGCAGGTACTCCTAACTGCCATATATAGGTAATACACTGATTATGGGTAATTTAACCCCACATCAGACATCCAAAATATCCCTTTAATTATTGAGAAAAGTTCATTGGGAACTATACTTGACTTGTATAAAAATAAAAAGGCCATATAATGTAATTATACACATTCCTTTCTGAGGGGATGCTTCTTTCTGTTGTTAGACTATCTCAAAATACATTTCAGACAATACATGGCCAATTGAATCAGAAACACTTCCTATCCCCAAGATGCAAAAGAGCTTTCCAAGAATCATGCTTCCTTGTCTATTGAGCTGAAAAAAACGAATCTGAAAATGTTCCATATGAGCTGACTCACATACTGTATGTCCGACTTATTTGCATGATGAGATAAAGCCTCAAGACTGTTCAAGCATAAATAATATGTTGAATTATGTACAGCCGCTTTGGCCTGAAGACAGGAAGATTCAAGGAGGACTGAACAATCTGTTACTAGGTTAAATACCAGCAAGATGCAAGACATGTCAAATATACCAGGTTCAGGTGTGTCTGAAATACTGAAAAGTAAGTAGAGGGAGAACAAATAGCTACTATATATACTACAATTACAGAGATCTGACCACATATTGGCATATTCAAATATATTTTAACTAAAACTAGAGAATGCAATTCCTGAAGAAATTGCTAGTGGGAATGCTTTATGCTGAAAAGCTGACGCTAAACTGCTATGCTGAAATGTAATGTGTAAGAAGAAAGTGAATAATTTATATTGAAATGACACATGAACACTGGGGGCTTGAATGTGTGATGAGTAGGGTTGGGAACCGAAACTCGGTTCCAGATGAGAACCGATAAGAACATTTTGATTTGTTGCATTGTCCTTGTTTATGTTTCTTATGCTGGTGTTAGGTATTGTGTATCTTGTTTTTTATGTGTTTGTACGGCGACCTTGAGAGCCTTGAAAGGCGCCTATATAAAATAAATGAATTATTATTATTATTATTAAAATGCCGGGTACCGGGTAACCATACAAAATACACAATTTCGGTTCTGCTTAACGGTTCCTAAGCGCGGTAGACCCTGTATTCCAGCGGGTCCGTCTGCACCGCGGCGCCGCGGTGACCCGGTGGAATACTATGGAACGCCCTTTGCGCCACAATTCGCGCGTTTATTCGCGCGAAACTACGCGCGAATAAACGGGGAGGTCCGTTTTATAAACAGGGAGGTCCGTTTTATAAACGGGGAGGGTCCATTAAGTTCAAAGTCTCAGTAACCAATCAGTGAAGAGCAAAACCAGACCAAAGCAATCTGTAGATGAAAAGTTCCTGACATTATGAGGCTGTAAATTGTACGTTATTCCAGATTCAGGGGACTATGTATTAATTTGGCTTTCAATATAATACATATATCAATCAATATAACCTGCCTTCATTGTCTTTTAAAATAAAATCGAATAGAATACAGAGCGGACCTGGAGAATCACAGAACGGCCGGTCGTCAGCGGGCCGTTGACGGCCGGCTCGGTACGCTGACGGCTGGCACCGCCCTTCATTTTTTAAAACGGCATCATGTAAGTTGCGCTGACAGGCGACAGAGGTCCACAGTTGCCCCGCAGCGAGGCTCCCCCCGCCCTCCCGTAGACATTTCATGAGCTCAGTCACTTCATAACACCAAAGATGGGTCGCGGTAAACTCTCTGAAGTGAGGCTCCACTACACTAAAAAAGAAAAAGACAAGGCACAGTGTAATGCCTGTTAATAGCTTGCCACAGGCATAGCTCAGTTAAAATAAAGCACAGCTATTGTGCAATACATTTGTATTGCATGTATATTTTTTATTTGTAACAATTTCAGTTAAAGCTTAAAAGAATAAAGATATGTTTGTTATCTAAACGTTTGACCTCTTTCTTTTACAATTTTGGAATCGAAACGGGGAATCGATAAGAACCAGAATCGATAAGTAGAACCGGAATCAGAATCGATAAATTTCAAACGATACCCATCCCTAGTTATGAGAGAAGAAAAGAAAGTGAAAAGGCTTGGAAAAGCAGCAGAATATTTGAACTGCAAACTTTTGAACTAACTTGATGGTGAATGATCTGTCACCATGCCAACGGCATTTGATGACATCCCATAATACGCTTAGATGCGTTGATGGCTGCATCGTTACCAAACCTGTGAAGTTTTGGGCCATTTGGAGCATTTTCACTGAAGTTATGAGAAAACCGTGTTTCATGGCGAGCATTGTGTTGCCATGGCAACGTCATTTGAAGAAATCTCAAAACTGTCCCGTAGATGTCTTCACGGCTGGACTGTTAGCACACATGTGAAGTTTTGAAAATGTTCATAGGAGTTATAGCGACATATATATCGTGTTTTATGGCGAGGGATGCGTTTCCATGGAAACGGCATATGGTGAGATGTCAGATTTGGCGTAAAGCTGTTGAGGCATGGACCGGTGATATACAAGCGAAGTTTAGGGGACGATCGTACCGTGTCCATTGGAGTTACAGCGACATCGTGTTTTATGGTGAGGGATGCGTTACCCCATAATTGACGTAGAGCTGTTGAGGGCAGGACCATTAACCATTATCTGATGTCTGCTGCTCTGAGTATGTCAGTTGGAGTTATGACATCATCGTGTTCCATGTCACAGGTGTTTATATTTGAGCTAACAACGTGTCCAGAGATCAAAGGTTTCCATGGTGATCAGTGAGAGGAGAGCATTTTCATTGTTCTGAATGAGAGATAAACCTGTTACATGTGAACGTTTTGTTGAAGAACCGTAACAGACGTCGGTGAAATTTCAAAGCGTGAAGCATGTCAAGGAACTTGAGCATCTGAAGTGTACTTTTTGTGTACTTTCGGGTTAATAATGTGGCCTTTTGGGCAGATTAACTAAAGGTGTGCGGCTGCTGTGGTGGGGAAAGGTGAGGCTGAATTTACAATGGAGTTTAATGGAGACATGTTGAATGTTTTTATCACTTCATGCCCTCAAGAGGCATTTTGTTTAATTTTTTTTGCTTAATTTGTTTTTATCTTTCAAGCTACAAGATGTTTTCCTACGTTTGTCATGAAAAATTACGTCTCAGGAATGTAGGGTTTGGGAATTATGGCAGGTTTAAAAGAAAATATGAAGGCAAAATTAAATCTGTCCTCCACTCTAGCTGTGACATCACGCACTCTAAAATCTGAAGAAGGCCTCTTTAGCAAGGTCTGATATCTGTAAAAGTAAGAATCAGATTTAAAAACGTGTTACACGAATAATGTCAGAAAGATGTGTAACATTTTAAAGTTGGAATGAGGTTTCTGAGTGAAAGTATGAAGGAACAGTTAGCAGTTGAAGTTGCATGAAGATTGTTGAAGTCTGAAGATTTCTCCATTGACTTCCATGTTAAAAATGTGATGAATTATGGGATATATCTCTGGAATTATGAAAGTTATGAATGATAAAAGTAATAGCCATCGATTCCCAACCGAGCTCAACGTTTTGATGTTTTGAACGGAGTTTCAGTGGCGCAAAATAACCCGGCGGAATAATAAAGAATTTTGTGTGTAGCATAACAGATAGTTGGAATGCTGTGTCAGCATTCCCACTAAAATATATAATTATTGAGGGAATCTACTATAAAAAGCACTACATTGTCCACTGTGAAGAACATTACTTTAAATGTTATTTAAAAGAAAATACATTGCTGCGTACTGTTTATTCGTTTAACCTAAATACTGAAGAACTGTTCTCTTTGTTATTCCTCTCTGCCTCCAGGGGACCACTTGGTAGGGAAAAGCAGGCAATGTAAGAATCTGTACTTTCAGTTTTGCAGACTGAGCACACAATTTAATAATTGATTTCCTGAAAGTAACTTTCCTCCAGGATATAGACATTGTTACACAAGCTCCACACGGCCAGCAGAGACAGCAGCACAGAAAGAGACCTGAACAAAAGGCTTCTGTAAGAAATGTGCCACTTTTGCAAAAACAAATCTCCCAAAACACTTGGGGAATAATTTTGTAAGACTACTATTAAAACAAATTGCACTCTTCTCCCATTGGAAGATGCTAAATATCTCCATGACCTTAACAATCAAACATTAAGAAGCACTGATAGCATCTACACCAGCTCCACCATTACAATTAACGTCTTTGAGCACTAGGAAAAGCGCTATAAGAATCCAATGTATTATTATTAGGGCTGTCAAGTTAACGCGTTAATGCCATTTTTTTTTAACGCCACTAATTCTTTTAACGTGCAATTAACGCATGTGTATTTGTCCTTGGCCCGCCCCGTAGTTTCAGAGCCCAAAGGCTTGACGTTGTTGTTGTTGTTGTTGTTAGTTGGATGGTGGGAGATTCTAGCGAGAGATATGGATACAAAAAAAGGTGTTTTAAACAGCAAGCCAAGCACACAGCTGATGCTGACAGCCCCGCTCCTGCCGCTCGCTTGCGGCAGACCACGCTTGAAAGTTTGCCGGGGAGACGCCTAGACAACAACAGCGATAGCTAAATGGGTGGCTACAGCTTAACATTGTGGAGGACGAGGGGCTGCGTTAGATCATTCGGATCACATCCAACGTGTCGACTGCACATCACAGTCATTATTTTGACCCACAGTGGGAACTTCAGTCTCATGCTTTGACTTTTATGAAGACAGAGGAGCGGGATTTCGCCGACAACTTTAAACAGGCTTGTCTGTTTGAGCAACTGGCTCAGTGCAAAGAAGTACACAGGGTTGGGGGAGAGAGAGAGAGAGAGAGAGAGAGAGAGAGAGAGAGAGAGGAGAGAGAGAGAGAGAGAGAGAGAGAGAGAGAGAGAGAGAGAGAGAGAGAGAGAGAGAGAGAATATTCAGGAGAATTTGTCATTGTTCCAATGATAAACACACATTTGCATAAAGCATATTTGTCCACTCATATGTTGATAAGAGTATTAAAAACTTGAAAAATATTCCTCTAAGGTATATTTAGAACAGATAAAAAAATTGCGATTAATCGCGATTAACTATGGACATCATGCGATTAATCGCGATTAAATATTTGAATCGGCTGACAGTCCTAATTATTCTTATTACAAGAACACCAAACAACCAATTAAAATTGGTAACATAAATGTTTTGCAAAAGCATGCAGTCTCACAGAAAAAGCAAGTCTCACTCACATGTAAATAACAAAATCTGCACACTGCTTTTAACAAATATGCACCAAACTGCTAGATTGTTGTTCTCTTTTGCAATGTTTAACCTGGAAAATATATTGTGTCCTTCTTGAAGTTGTTTATAGCTTTTATCCATATTCCCATTTGATCAAGCACATTCTGCATCACCACTACATAAGAAGAGGAAGGGACTAAGGAAGGAAGGAAAGAAGGAAGGAAGGAACAAACAAACCATGGAAGGAAGGAAGGACAGCAATCCTATTTCTAGATAAGAAATAGGATTGCTAAAAAAATATTTATTTTTTCAATACCGTGTCTAAATATAATATATTTCTAAAAAGGTTTGAATTATTGCAAGAGTTGGGGAGATACAAATAATTTGAGATCTGGGTTAGGACACAAATCCCAATGTTACCAAAGGTAATTTGTTCAATTGTTCAACAAGCTGAATGATGGGATGAACATGTATTTCTCTTCAAATCTAAACTATTAAAGAATTTACAGTTCAGATACTTATTCAGACACAGACATTTCTTGTAAGACGAGTAAAAGCCATATCTTTTATGGCCAATATATATTTATATATACATTTCTCCACCTCCACTCATCCATAAATATCCTGCTGCTACCTCATTTGTTCAGATGATTCCTCACTAAACCACAGGAAGCACAGTGTGCCATTAATTATGTGTGTCACATGCTCTCTTCTGTTATTTAGTACAGTTTTATGCTGCTTTCATCACCAGTACGATGTCGCCTGCTGTGCAGATCTGTGCAGCCTCCGAACAAAGTGAAAACAAATTCACGACAATTCTCCAGTTCACTTTCTCCATTGAACCCACTGCAATATTTCCATAAAGAGTAATCGACAATAAAAAGAGTTTGTGGTGTCACACTCTAAAGGGTCCTGATGGGAATTTTATTTTTTAGGAGACTTTAAAGATCCAAGTGGCCTTTAAGCACAAGTACAAGTTGTGTGGGTGGTCAGTAAGATAAGCTATAGTAATTATTATCCTTTAAAAACACACATTTACACAAACAACAAACTGTACGCAGCTGTGGTACAGCAGGTGTCACACTTCAAAGTGTCCTAATGGGAATATGACTTTTCAGGGGAGCTAATGGAGAAAAACTGACTTTAAGCTGCAGTTTATATTAGACAGCAGGAGTAGTAGTGGTGGTGTTGGTCAGCAGGAAAAAGCTGTCATGGGAAATGATTAAAATGTTCTATTCTTAGTGCACTGATATACTACAGAACATTGCTTGTGCATTTACACTACATGTTTTTGCTTTTACTATAACCGGGGTGTTTGTGTACACCCACAAATTTCACACATGTGCTGTTGGCACGTTAAGATTGTGTGAGAACATGTTTTTGCACGCAGATGTCTGTATTAAAAGTTATTAGTAACGCCTGTGCTTTTCCTTTAAAGGCAAGACAAAAGCAAGCTCTATACGCCCAAAATCGCAACGCATGCACCTACTGCGGCATCATTTTGAAACACTGTAACCAATTCTCTTAATGCCGCCAAGTGTTCATCCTCTCAGGAGCTTGAATGTGCTCTTTACATCACTTGGAAATCTGCACACCCCTATTCAGTGTGTTCAAATGATCATTTGACCTGTTATTGGAGTAACATGAAGGGTCAAAAAAGACACCAGATCATGAGAAAACATCTGCTTTGGATCATTGATATTCAACTTAATTTTGCGACAACTTCAACAGTAAAATACTAGCATATGAAAGACCCAACAACTTTCACACAGCATATCATTATTATGAATATATAAGACCCTAAGAGCAGCTCCCTAAGTGGATTAGCTTTCAGTATATGCACACATTGCAAGGCACTAAAGCAAAATCCACCAGTCATTTCACTCTGAAATGCACCAAAAAAAACACAAAACAGCAGAGTCACTGCACAGCAAAAGCTCAAATCAGCTGTATCTCGTACTTACATCCCACCATCATCATGGCCACGGAGAAGATCTTCTCCCCGTCTGTGGTGGGGGCGATGTTTCCGAACCCGATGGTGGTCAGGCTGGTCATGGTGAAGTACAGAGAGGTGATGTACAGAGAGTCTTTGCCCGGGCCGCCCTCCCATTGGCCAGAACCGCTGGCGTTGTAGCGGTAAGGCGATCCGATGCTGAGAGCCAGCTGGTACAGCCAGCTGTCCATCTTGATGGTGTTGGTGGCCTCGTCGATGACCTCGTAGTCTCCGATGCTGTACCTGTTGAGGATAGCATCTACATGTTAGTGTGTTCAGGTATGAAAGCAGAGCAAGCATAACTATCCACCTTAAGACCCGTAAGATCTACCGTCTTTCTTGTCTTACATATTTTTCTTGTGGATGTTGTAAATGGATCTGCTGCGATGCACCTATAACTTTACGAGCATAGTATTGTAACAGCCCAGGAGTAAATAAGAATGTCTCCAATGTTTACCCCCGACTGCGTTGCTCTGTTTAGAAATGCATGTGGAGTTAGAATGACCCTAAATGGAGCAGTAATGGCTACAAAATATTGCTGTTGTGTTTAGTGTTATTGATTTGGAGTATTTGCAATTAGGGAATAATTGAGAAGGGATTTTGTGTTTTAGGGAAGCAGAAATGGTTTGCTATAGGGCACAAATGATTAGCAAATCACCTGATACTGTATGGAGGAAATTAAACAAAGCTTGTAGTCAGCAGAACAGCAGCAGATGCTTTGTGATTTCAGTACAGGTGGGGAGGGCTGCAGAAATGTTTAGCATATATATCCAATTAGGAACAATATAGAAGATGGGTACATTCCCAGCAGCTAGCAGGTGTGTTTAACAGCTCTAAACTGTGAGGAAATATCTAAAAATAGTTTACCAGATGCAGGCGAGCCAGTGAGCCACCAGTCCGAACACACACACCAGCAGCACCAGAACAGCAGCTCCGTACTCCAGGTAGTGGTCCAGTTTCCGAGCAACACGGCCCAGACGCAGCAGGCGGACCACCTTCAGAGAGCTGAACAGACTGCTGATGCCCTGAGGAGGAGGAAGAGGAGGAGGAAGAGGAAGAGGAAGAGGAAGAGGAGGAGGAGGAGGAGGAGGAGGAGGAATGGTTTTATGATAAGGGAAAAAAGAGAGGTGTAGCGAGGAAAGAAAGAGTGAGAAAAGAGGACAAACAATTAATAAACAGAACGAGAAATTGGAAAAAGTTTGATTTCTAATGTAAAAAGTCAATTGAAAACAATAGTTTTGCAGAGCCCCACCCTTCTAATGTTGCTTTGGCTCTCCATTCAAAATCTGTAAAAATATAGTTAAAATAATATATCATTGGCAGATTTTTCATCAAAATCATAAGTAGTTTTTTGAATGCAATTGCTCATTGATTTCCAACACATGCTGGCCTAGCATTATATCAAATAATACCATCTTTATGTCATTTGGAGAATTTATCACTGTATAGCATTTGTTATAAAACACCTCCTACACATGCAATACTATATGGGTTTTAAAAGCTGTAGGAAGCGGCAGTTTCAGTAGATTAGAGAGTCAAAAGGTTGTATAAGCGAGGAAAGTAAATTATAGTGTAAAGGAATACAACAACAGTGTGATCAGATGTTTACAGTCTGCCCACAAATAAATAATGCTTAAAAATAGCTTCATATTCATGTTTAAAAAATACACAAAGGAGTCTTTCTGCAAAAACACCTACACACAGAGTTAGTGAGAAAGGTGTTAAGATGCTCTATAACAAAAGCTTAACTTAAATCCACTTCACTGCAGCAGGTTTTTCTCATAATACTAATGTATTTGCTGTGGCCTTTTTGCATTCTGAGCCACACTTAAACATCCATCAAAATTACTTCTAAATGACATTTTCGTCAATTGTTATGCAGCTCTAAGTTTTTTTTGTTTTTTTTTTACATTGCATTTAGCTGACGCTTTTGTCCAAAGCGACTTACAATAAGTACATTCGACCAGGAAGACACAACCTTGAAGAAAACAGAATCATATAAGTATATCAGGTTTCATAGAGCCAAACATTTCAAGTGCTACTCAACTGGCTTTAGGTAATCCAGTCCTTTATTAGTATAAAAGTGCTTCGTTAATCGTTCTAACGCTCAAAGTGGAGTCGAAAGAGATGAGTTTTCAGTTTGCGCCGGAAGATGTGCAAGCTATCTGCCGTCCTGATGTCAATGGGGAGCTCATTCCACCATCTTGGAGCCAGGATAGCAAACCCACGTGTTTTCGCCGATGGGAACTTGGGTCCCCCCTCGCAGCGAGGGGCGCAACGAGTCGTTTGGCTGATGCAGAGCGTAGTGCACGCGCTGGGGTGTACGGTTTAACCATGTCCTGGATGTAGGAAGGGCCAGATCCATTCGCAGCACGGTAAGCAAGTACCAGTGTCTTGAAGTGGATTCTAGCAGTTACCGGAAGCCAGTGAAGGGAGCGGAGGAGCGGAGTGGTGTGGGAGAATTTAGGAAGGTTGAAAACCAGACGAGCCGCTGCATTCTGGATGAGCTGCAGAGGTCGGATGGCACATGCAGGGTAGACCAGCCAGGAGGGAGTTGCAGTAGTCTAGGGGGCGGTGAGATGACGAGAGCCTGGACCAGAACCTGAGTCGCTTCTGAGTCAGCTGGGGGACGTATCTTCCTGATGTTGTAAAGCAGTGTATCTGCAGCAGACGGGTTGTAGCAGCGATGTTTGCAGTGAAGGACAGGTGTTATCTAGGGTTCACACCCAGATTCCTTGCAGTCTGAGTCGGGGAAACAACTGAGGTGCCGATGTTGATTGTCAGGTCAAGAGTTGGACAATCTTTTCCCGGAGGAGAGCAGCTCAGTCTTGTCAAGTTGAGCTTGAGGTGGTGAGCAGACATCCACTGAGAGATGTCAGCTAGACAAGCAGAGATGCGTGCGACGACCTGGGTCTCTGAGCGGGGAAAGGACAGAATTAATTGGATGTCGGTCAGCGTAGCAGTGGTAAGAAAAACCATGCGGGCTATGACTGATCCGAGCGAGTTTGTGTTACACAGGGGAGAAGAGGAGGGGACCAAGAACAGAGCCCTGAGGGACCCCCGTAGTTAATTGACAGGGTCGGACTCAGACCCTCTCCAAGTCACCCTGTAGGTACGGTCTTTCAGGTATGAGGGTGAGGAGGGAAAGTGCAGAGCCTGAAACTCCAAGTTTTTGGAGAGTGCGAAGGAGGATCTGATGATTCACCGTGTCGAATGCAGCAGACAGGTCCAACAGGATGATGACAGAGGAGAGGGATGCAGTTTTGGCAGTGTGCAGTTCCTCCGTGACAGCAATGAGAGCAGTTTCTGTGGAGTGACCTGCCTTGAAACCAGATTGGTGGGCGGATCCAGAAGGGTTGTTCTGATTGAGATAACAGGAGAGTTGTTTAAAGACAGCGCGTTCAAGTGATTTAGACAGGACGGGAGGAGAGAGACAGGCCTGTAGTTTATAACATCAGACGGGTTGAGAGTGGGTTTCTTTAGGAGAGGGTTTACTCTTGCCTCCTTGAGACTGTTTGGAAAGTGACCAGAAGTTAGAGAAGTGTTGATGAAATGGGTGAGAAACGGTAGAATATCAGGAGCGATAGTCTGAAGGAGGTTTGAAGGATAGGGTCCAGAGGACAGGTGGTAGGGGCGGGCAGAGGTAATGAGGGTAAGAACCTCACTTGGAGAGAGAGGGGAAAAGGAGGTTAGTGTGTTGGTGGAAGGAAGGTCTGGTGACCCAGCGGTGAGTAAAGGTGAGTCAGAAAAAGAAGAGCGAATATCATTAACCTTTTTTTTCAAAGTGGGTAACAAAGTCGCTTGACAGAAGTGAGGAGGGGGGAGGAGCTTTTGGAGGGTCCAAGAGGGTGGAGAAGATGGAAAATAGTTTTTAGGATTGGAATAGGAAGATTGGATCTTATCTTGAAAGAAAGTGCTTTTTGCCTGAGAGATCGAAGCAGAGAAAGAGGAGAGGAGAGCTTGATAGGTTAGGAGGTCGTCACGGTGTTTGGATTTCCACCATTTCCGCTCTGCTGCCCTAAGGACGGTTCTATTAGCACGCAGTGCATCATTTAGCCAGGGGAGCCGGAGGGGACTGACGAGCCTGCCGAGATGTCAGAGGACAGAGCGAGTCCAGAGTGGATGAGAGAGTAGAGAGGAGAGTTTCTGCAGCAGAGTTTTGGAGGCAGGAGATGGAACGAATCAGAGGAAAGGGGAGGGCTGAGAGCAGCGACGAGGCAAAGGTAGAGGGAGAGAGGAGCGAAGGTTACGGCGGACAAGTGTAGGATGGGAAGAGATTAGTTTGTTATGTTTGGAAAGGGATAGAGAGAATGAAATGAAGAAGTGATCGGATGTGTGGAGCGGGTTTACAGAGAGGTTAGAAGTAGCGCAGTTCCTTGAGAATATGAGATCAAGGACATTGCCAGCTTTATGAGTCGGTGGGGACGGAGAGAGTGAGAAAGCAAAGGCGGTTAACAGAGATGTTAGTTCGTCTATCTTCCCCATCTGGAGGTTGAAGTCTCCGAGAAGTACAGCGGGAGGGCCAGTTTCAGGGATGTGTGAGAGGAGATGATCTAATTCCTCCAAGAAGTCCCCCAAGGCGCCTGGTGGACGGTAGAGAACAACAATGGTTAACTGTATAGGATGGGTTACTGTGACGGCATGGAACTCAAAGGTGGAAGGAGTAAAGTTTAGGTAGCTTGAAGAGGGGAAAAGCTCCATTTGGGAGAGAGCAGGAGACCAGTGCCACCTCCTCTGCCAGTTGGTCTGGGTGTATGGGAGAAGGAATATGCAGTGGAGAGAGCTGCTGGGGTGGAATTTGTTGGATGGAGTAATCCAGGTCTCAGTGAGAGCAGGAAATCCAGAGACTGCAGGGAGGTGTAGCCAGAGATGAAGTCAGCCTTAGGAACAACTGACTGGCAGTTTCCACAGGCCAACCTGAAACTAGATGTTGGATCTCAGTGGAGCACGTGGGATGACCGAGAGCAGGCCGGTTATATCGATTACGATATACACGGGGCCAGTGATAATTGCGAGAAGACACATGAACAGGAATGGAGAAAATACACATGATTATAGCATGAGGGGCTAAACAACAAAATTAAAAATTAAAAAACACCCACGATACTTAGCTCAATCAAAGTAGGATTTGGGGAAACCAGAAAACTGAGAAGACAAACTGTTATTTTCATACTCAATAGTTTCTTCCAAAACCAGGAAGTTGACCCATTAAACCATCAGATTAAACCTTAGATACAGATCACAGATTGTGACATTTTGTTGGCCAGTAAGTGAAACCTCAAGGCAGAGAGGAAAAGATACTTGATAAGAGACATCTTTAATTAAAACAACATTGATTGTTGCTATACTTTCTGTGGCTATTGTTTCCTGACATCTATAATGTCTAAGAAACCTGTACTTTACTGATAGCTCCCCAAGTGGTGCCAAGACTAACTCAATTTTACAAACACCAAACTAACAAGCGTTGTGTGAGGAACTACACCACACACACCATGTGAAAACTATCCTTTGTTTACCTTTGGAGATTGTGCTACAGTATTTGTTTCATTAAAGTACAGT